>NC_133459.1:48416710-48722105 GCF_048565385.1 Saimiri boliviensis
GGGGGGAGACATCTCTGTCACTGAGGCTGGAGTGCAGTGGTGTGATCTCCGTTCACTGCAACTGCTGCTTCACAGGTTCAAGTGATTCTCCTGTCTCAGCCTCCCAAGTAGCTGGGACTACAAGCATGCACCACCGTGCACAGCTAATTTTTGTATTTATTTTTTAGTAGAATCTGGGTTTTATCATATTGGCCAGCTGGTCTCGAACTCCTGATCTCAAGTGACTGGCCCTTTCAAAGTGCTGGGATTATACGCGTAAGCCACCACACCTGGCCAAAAATTATATTTTATATATTTTTTAATAATATGTCTTTAAAATCAGGTTTGTGTTTTACACTGACAGGATGTTTCAATCTGAATTAGCCACATTTCAAGTGCTCAGTAGATACATATGGCCGGCAGCTACCATACTGAACAGCACAGGTCTAAACACTCCAATTAAAAGGCAGAGATTGACAGAGTGAATTGGGGCAGGGGGAGGGGGAAAGCAAGACCTAATTCTATGCTATATATGAGAAATTTACTATAAATATAAAGATATATATATATATAAGTTAAAGTAAACAGATGAAAAAACAGACTGTACAAACACTAATCCAAAGAAGGCTAGATTAATATCAAAGTAGACTTCAGAACAAAATACATTGCTAAAAAGGTTAAAGAGGACATTACATAATTACAGAGACCTTTTCAGCAAGAAGATGAGTAACATCATTCTTAATAATGAATTACTGAATACTTATGGTGTAAGGCCTAAAAATAACATTATATGCTGCCTTCTCATCTACAGGAGGGCCTGGAATTACCTATCCACAAGTTTTCCTCCCCATTCTCCTCACACAGATAAGGTCCCCAAGTCAAACAATGCTACTTATCGAACAGATAAGGTATAGTTCCTGACTATTTCTAAGTTGTTTCAGTACCCTACCAATCCACAGAATTATTCAAATAAGCCAATTAAATCCTCCCATAGGACCAGGGAAGCACTCAACTCTTTTGAAACTACATAGCCTGCTTCCTACAGCCACTGATTGTTCACTGTGTTCCTAAGTATAACCTCCGTTTGGCTCTTAATGGTGTATGATGTCATTTTCTCCCAGGCTGTGAGAATATGTGACTAATAAACTGCTCTCGATCTCATCTGTCATGTCAGGTGTCTAGTATTCAGCCATTCCCATAATGCCAGGGCAGGAATTTCCCCTCACCTGTGGAGTGAATGGGAAGTAATTAAACAAGTAATTAATGCTTTCCTTTATAAATCAAGAAGAAAAGAATGTCGACTGTCAACACTTTTTTTTTTTTTCTTGAGACGTAGTCTCACTTTGCCGCCCAGGCTGGAGCGCAGTGATGCAATCTTGGCTCACTGCAACCTCTGCCTCCTGGATTCAAATGATTCTCCTGCGTCAGCATCCTAAATAGCTAAGAGTACAGGTGTGCACCACCAGACCCTGCTAATTTTCATAATTTTAGTAGAGACGGGCTTTGCACCGTGTTGATCAGGCTGGTCTCGAACACCTAACCTCGTGATCCACCGGCCTCAGCCTCCCAAAGTGCTGGGATTACAGGTGTGAGCCACCACACCTGGCCAATACTTTTATTTAATATTGCACTGGATGTCCTAGCCAGTAGAATAAGACACAGATAAAATTTAGATAAACTGAGAAGAAAAATATAAAAATATCTACATTTACAGAAGACATGATTGTCTATGTACTTAGAAAATCCAAAGGAATATACAAAAAGCTACTCGAACTAATAAGTGATTTTTCTTACACACATGTCAATTGCATTTTTATATACTAACAAAAAACAAAACTTCAGTTAAGAAAACAATACTATTTACAACATAAAAATAAAACACAAATTTAACAAAATATGTGTTGGACTTGTACAGTGAAAGCTATAAACTATTTTTGAAAGAAATTAAAGAAGACCTAATTTCATGAAGATATACACCATGTTCATGGATCAGAAACAATATTGTTAAAATGTTAATTCTCCTGAAACTTATATATAAGTTCCACTATCCAATAAATAGCCAATAGCTACATGTAGCCATTTAACTTTATATTAATTAAAACTAAATTGAAATTAATGTTTTTTAGTCAAACTAGCCAAATTGCAAGTTCTTAGTAGCCATATATGGCTAGTGGCTATTATATTAAACAAAGCAGATAAAGAATAGTTCTCGGCTGGGCATGATGTCTCACACCTGTAATCCCAGCACTTTGGGAGGCCAAGGCAGGTGTACTGCTTGAGCTCAGGAGTTCAAGACCAGCTTGACCAATATGGCAAAACCTCAATTTTAATAGCCAAACATGGTGGTGCATCCCTGTGGCTACTCAGGAGGCTGAGGTGGGAGGATCACTTGAACTCAGGAGGCGAAGCTTAAAGTGAGCTGAGACTGCACCACTGCACAGCAGCCTGGGCAACAGAGTGAGACCCTGTTTCAAAATAAATAAATAAATTTAACTTAATTTTTTTAAAAAAGAAAGAATAGTTCCATAATCACCAAAAGTTTCACTGGACAATAGTAATTTATAAATTCAATGCAATCGCCATCAAAATTCCAGTAATTAAATAACTTTTATAATTAAAAATGACAAGCTAATTTTAAAATTTATATATAAATAAAGGAACTAGAAGAGCCAAAACATTTTGTAAAAGAAAAATGTACTAGGTCGGGTGCCTCAGTGGCTCACACCTGTAATCCCTGCACTTTGGGAGACCAAAGTGGGTGGATAACTTGAGGCCAGGAGTTTGAGACCAGCCTGGCCAACATGGTGAAAACTCATCTCTACTAAAAATACAAAAATTAGCCAGCCAAGCATAGTGGCCAGTGCCTATAATCCCAGCTACTTGGGAGGCTGAAGCAGGAGGATTACTTGAACCCAGGAAGTAGAGGTTGCAGTAAGCTAAGATCACACCACTGCACTCCAGCCTGGGCAACAGAGCAAGACTCCATCTCAAAAGAAAGAAAAGCACTCTTAATAATAAATTACTAAATTGGAGGACTTACACTACTTGGTTTCAAGGTTTACTATAATGTTACAATAATAAAGACAGCATCTGATTTGCATAATCACATAACATGTAGCATATAGATATACCAACAGATCAATAGAACAGAATAGCATCCATATATGTATACATATATGCTACAGTGATTTTTGACAAAAGAACTGAGGTAATCAATGGGAAAAGACAGTTTCTAAACAAATGGTAGTAGAGCAATTGGTTATCTATATGCAAAAGAAACATGAACTTGGACCAATACCTTTACCATATACAAATTTTAACTTGAAGTGGATCATAGACCTAAAACTAGAACAAAACTATAATAGCTATAAAACTTTTAGAAAAAAGCATCAACAAACATTTTTGTGACCTTGATTAGACAAAGAGTTTATAGGACACAAAAAGCATAACCATAGAAAAAAACTGATAAATCGTACCTCATCAAAATTAAAAATTTCTGCTGTTCAACTGAATATTAAGCAGACAAAGACCAAAAACCCAATTATGGACAAAAGAATTGAACAAGAAGATATGCAAATGGATAAGCATGTAAAAAGATGTTCAATATTATTAGTCATTAGGAAAATGTGAGTTAAAATCACAATGAGATACCACTACCAAACACTACAACGGTAAAAATTTCAAATACTAAAAATACCAAATATTAGTAAGGATGCAGAGCAACTACAACTCTCATATATTGCTGATGGAAATGCAAACTTGCACAATTACTTTGGAAAACAGTTTGGCAATTTCTTATCAAGTTAAACATACTCTTATCATATGACCTAAAAATTCTACTCCTAATTACATAATCAAGACACTAAAACCAAGTTGCCAATATAAACATGAGCTAAATAAAAGTGGTAAATCCAGCTACCAAGACAAATCTAAGTGAGGCTGGTGGCCTAACAAGGAAAGGAAGAAAACTTGCAGGATGGAGGGGACTGTATCTTGGAGAAATAAAGAACTAAGGAACAGATAGTTTTATTAACTTTTTCCCAGATCATATCTGCAGGGGTCTCCCAGCAATGTTTGAAGGCATAGGAAATTATTTTCATGCTATGGACTGAATGTTTGTGTTCCCACCAAATTTATATGTTGAAGCTTTCAATGTGGTAGCATTTGGAGTTGGAGACTTTGGGAAGTAATTAGGTCATGAAGCTGAAGCCATCAAGAAGAAGAAGAGTTACCCTTACAAGGAGAGGCCAGAGAGCTAGCTAGCTAGCTTTCCACCATATGAGGATACAATGAGAAGTTAGCAGTCTGCAGCCTGGAAGAGGTCTTCAACAGAAGCCAGCCTCACATGCATCTTGATGTTGGAATGCCAACTTTCAGAACTGTGAGAAATAAATTTCTGTTGTATGTAAGCCACGAGTTTATAGCATTTTTTATAGCAGCCTGAGCAAAAAACACTTCATATAGAGAGAAGATCTGGAAAGCACATACCAAATATTAAAATGGAAAAATTTAAAGATGAGCATGAGTAAACATGGTTAAGTTAGAAGAGGTTCTCCTTGATTACATGAACACATGTAAATGCTGGATAAAATATTAAAATTTTAAAACATGGCCGAACTCAAAAGAAAGAAAAATATTCTGATGTTAGAAGGAAGCTTGAGAAGATCATGCTCTTCATTAATGTATTCCATTACCTCCCAGCCTTCCCCATACCAACCTCTCAGATTGTACCAATAACTTAAAGGTAGCCTAATTTGATGAGCAGAGTATTATCTCAATGATGGCTGGGGTGGGGTAGCAGCTGGATGAGTCAGGCTTGATATTGGCTTAAGGAAACTCACAGCAGAGGGAAGAGACATTGTAGCAATTTAAAAATGGAGAAACCTGTCCCCTTACTAGCTCCTACCTCTCAATCACGGTAACTCATGCCATCAAAGAGAATTAAATTAGCACTGACACCACTCTTTCTGGGTAGCAGAGGAAGAGCCACTGACAGCTAGTTTGGGTTTGAAATATAAACGGAGCTCAGGAGAGCACCAACAGCTTCTTAGCACAACAATATTATACCAGGGGCTACTATTCTGAAAGGAGCAAAGCTAAATGTGGACTAATAGAAAGGAAAAGCTGTCCTTACTAAATATTGATTGTCTAAGAAATATGAATGCCCATCCCACTGTCTTGGTGAAATGTGATAACTTCTTGGATAAGCAAATGAGGAAATAAACAGTGATTCTTTGATCTTACAATGGCTGAGAAGAGCAGGAATGGATGAAAAACTGACCCAAACCAGGCATATAAAAAAGGTCAGAGAGGCAGACTCTCCACCTTCAGAGATGAGGTGCACAGTTCCTAAAGGAGGAAATGAGAACATGGCCCTCAGGGATCTAGAAGGAGATGGAGTTAAAGAGGAAAGGTCAGGTAAACTGAGAAGAGAAACAGGTCCCAAGGATGGAAACTTCCACAGAGGCCACTCTCTTTTTAAAGGCCCAAATCTGAAAAGCTCTCCCTTTCCCATTAAATAGACTGCTGAAAGTAGATGGGCTCCATTCTGTGTTTCTCCCACTCCTTCCTAGAGATAACTCCTTAAAGAACTTTGTAAACTTCACGTAACTCATCATTTGGATGAGATTAGCAGGACGATGTCATCCAGGAAGGGCCAGTGACCTCTTAGTATCTAGAGACCTAAAGAACATGGGGCTAGGAAAGGCATTATGCCCATATATAAATTTTTAAGTGGTATATTACACCACATACTGTTGATGACTTAGTTATATAACTTAATGTTAATTCATAAGAATTTCTTCATGCCATGAAGTATTTTTTGAAAACATTACTCCTGTTGCTATAAAATCCATCATAAAGGTGCATCATAACTAATTAAAGCTTTCTCTTCTTGGATATCTGAGTCCTACTTTTTCTGTTATAAATAATGCTGCAGTGAACATCTTTGTATGTATATCTTTTGTCATCATTTCAACACTTTCTTGGTTTGGATTTCTATACATGAGGTCACTGGGTAAGGGGTAGGAAATGTACAAGGTTCTTGAAATGTATTGACAAATTGTCCTCCCTAAAGACCTCATTGCTTTATGTTCCCCCTGTCAGAGTATGCAAGTACCTGTCACATGATACCTTTGTCAACATTCTGCCTGTGATATTACAGGGGAAAATGTTTTATCCAATTAGCCAGGACACATGACCTGATAGAACTTAACCATCTGCCCAAAAGAAATTTGAGAAGTTTGGTTTAAACATGGAAAATCTAATTGTACTTATCACAAATGTGGCACCTGCAGAAAAACGGAAAAACTGTTTTCAACATTTTATTTCCATCAGAAGAGAAGGCTTATGAAACCCAGGCTTCATTTCTCTTTCAGAAAAAGAGTATGTGGTATGAACTAGGTGTACTGGATTCTCTATAGTTAACTGGAGAAACAGATAAAGATCTCCATTTTTCTTTATGTTCATGCTCTTAACTGGTACTTATTTACCGGATATCTGGAAGAAGACAAAGTAGGGCATGTAAGCCTAGCCTATTTTAATGACGTCAGCTGTTTTGATTCTTTAAATCTCTTCAAGAATTAAAGAGTTGGAGCTAAAGGGCTCTGAGACACTCATTTTGCTACATCCCCCAGTATCATTAAAATTTGACTGTCTTACTGATGTGACAAAACATTTAAACACAGTGAGGCTGAAATTATAGGGAATAAAACAAGGCTATTGCTGGCTTGTTCAAGGAAGTGAAGACATTTAGACTGAATAGGGGGCCATGGAACCTCATTTATCCAGTGCTCAAAATACTAACAAATTTGAGTATTAGAGTTCCATGGTGGAAATGGAATGACAGTTTCAGAAGAGATTCACAAATCATGATGCCAGTGAACCTAAATTTTCAGAATTGCTCTTGGAGTACAAATCTTAGGATGTGTCCAAATATATGTAAGTATCTCCTGTATTGTTTTTTGTTTGGTTGGTTGGTTTGGTTTGGTTTTTGTTTGTTTGTTTGTTTTGCGATGGAGTCTCACTCTTTCGCCCAGGCTGGAGTGAAATGGTGCCATCTTGGCTCACTGCAACCTCTGCCTCCTGGGTTCAAGCAATTCTCCTGCCTCAGTCTCCCGAGTAGCTGGAATTACAGGCATCTGCCACCATGCCCAGCTATTTTTTTTTTTGTATTTTTCTAGAGACAGAGTTTCTCCATGTTGGCCAGGCTGGTCTCAAACTCCTGACTTCAGGTCATCCACCCACCTCAGCCTTCCAAAGTGTTAGGATTATAGGTGTGAGCCACCATGCCCAGCCTCCTCTGTTAGTTTTAAGAGGATATGATTGATATAAAAGTTAACTATGTCCACCGGAGTCATAGTATCCCTGAAACCATGTAGGCAAGTATAAATCCCAGAACTACGTGGAAATTTATGGCTTTGTAATAAACACTAAACTATAATTTTTGTTCATAAAACATACAAAAAGAAAGCAGAATATTACAATTAGTGATATAAATCTGGAATTCAAATTTAGATGTTCTCTTATTTAATACATACAACAGTTTTAAAGAATAGCCTGATAAAAACATATGATTACAAAATAGATTAATGACAAATACTATGCCTAAAACTATATGCCTTTTTCCTAATAATAAAAGTAATTAATTTTTACAAAACATTCATATGGCATCTTAATTCAACATTTTTGAACAGCCTAAAGGTTTTACTTTCCATCACTGTATTAAAGAGTGTAACACATATAGACAATGTTCTATTATAGGCACAGGATTTGGAGAGCAGTAAGTCTAGATACAAATGCTGGCCCCATCACCCCAAAACGTTCTCTCCTTCACCTTTAAGAACCTACATAACTTGAAGAGGTCTGTCTTTGTGATCTCACCTCCTACCGCGTTCTTCCTCACTCATGATGCTCCAGCCTTATAGGCCTCCTTGGGTTCCTCAAGCACCTCAAGCTAGCTTCCCCTTCACAACCTTCAGTGTTCTCTCTGTTTGAGCTACTTTTCCCTCATACCTTCACATCACTTGCTCTCTCACTTCATGCAGGCTTCTTTACAAATTATCATTTCTGTCCATTCACTCAAAACAGCTCCCACCTTCAGTCACTCACAATCTCACTACTCTGCTTTTCTCTCCTTTACTATTTAAAATCATAAATTCTACTTAATCATCTGTCCACTTTTTTATTGGCTTTCTTTCCAATAGTAAGCTCTTTGAGAGCAGGAACTTCACTTATTTTGTGCCCTGTTACATCTTCCATAGCTAAAACAACTTCTGACACATAGCAAATGAATATTTAATAAATACTTTAATGAATGGTTGAATAAATGAATAAAAAAGAAATGATATGGGCCGGGTTTAGTGGCTCACACCTGTGATCCCAGCACTTTGGGAAGCCGAGGTGGGTGGATCATTAGAGGTCAGGAGTTAGAGACCAGCCTGGTCAATATGGTGAAACCCTGCCTCCACTAAAAATACAAAAATTAGCTGGGTGTGGTGGCAGGTGTCTGTAGTCCCAGCTACTCAGGAGGCTGAGGCAGGAGAATTGTTTGAACTCGGGAGGTGAGGTTGCAGTGAGCCAAGATCAGGCCACTGCACTACAGCCTGGGCGACAGAGGGAAACTGTCAAAAAAAAAAAATTACCTAATTTAATTTAAACTTTCAATTGAAACAGAATATAACCAAAGGAGATTTCCCAGAGGAAGGTAAAATGTGAGCTGAGTTTTAAAGGACAATCAGGGAAGAAAAAAAGGATCCTAGGTCAAAGAAACAGTAAGAGATGAGAGGACAGAAGGAAGAAAACACAACTTTATTACTTAAAAACTGCAAATGATCTAAGAAGACTTGACAATAAGTTGAACAGGAGAAAATGGCTTCTCTGTGAGTGGAGAAGTTGAGTATAGTTCTGGAAGCTCTATAAATAATTTGATTACCTAAAGTGGTAAAAACATTGTATTTCTAAAGCTCCCAAAGATGACAAAAATCATGTGGACTTTCCTTCTAACAGAGTTTATAGCAATATAAGAAGTTTAAAATAACATTTATTGGGGGACTCCTCATCTTCAAAATTCTCTGCATGTGCCCTGTTCACCTCCCTCCCATACAGGCTCTCCAACTAAGAGCTGGTAGAAACTCAGGCCAGTTACCCTTCAGGACATCCAACAAGATCCATAATTATAAGCCAGCTTCTCTTATGGGATTAGAGACAGATTCTGTATGGTGAGTTCATCTCACAGTAGCTGCATGTAATAATATTCAGTAATTGCTACTGTTACTACCTGTGTCTTGGCAGATATTTTAAATGGTAACCTCCTCCCATCCCTCACCCCCCTCACTGGCCACATAATAAACTTCAAAGATACAATTTCTCATATGTATATTTTTAATGCTGCTACAATTGCCAACTTAAGAGCCACATGTTTCCTGAATTTGCAGAAAAAGAGTATATGCTGCTTTGCAGCAGGTAAAATGATCCAAACAAAAAATTATATACCTGCCCTAAGTAGTCTGCAATCCAAAAGCAAGAGTAGGCAAGCTTCAGAACATAGCAGAACAATACTCACACAATACAGGCAAATGGAGTGGCATATGGCTGCCACAGCTGGAACACTTTGTAAATGATCCCAAACCATCACTAGTCTTTGAACACTTCTCCAGTTCAAAGTATAGAACATCATCTATTATCAACAAACTCCGAAAAGCCAAAGGTAGCCTTGAGTAAAGGTCACATTCCTAAGTGTGCAGACCTAAAATATAAAGCTTTCTGACAAAAAGTAAACTATTGCACATTCACATTACCATCCACCCTCAATGGTAACACATTCTGTACCCTTGGTCAGAGGCAAGCACAATTCTTGAATTTTTGTGATAAGATGCCACTAACTAATGCTTAAATGGATATTTTAGATCAATGTTTTGGGTGGGAAAACAGTGGAAAAGGGTGTAGAAATTCTTCCCTTGCATTATATTGACCAACCATTAAAGCCTGGTGCTATTATTGCCTATGTTGTTGCTAATGTTTAGCAGCAGTAGAGAGGTAAGTGGGATATGGTGGAAAGATCACTGGAACTAGGAACATAAGCTGTAAAATTCCTATGGAGCCACCTCATCTTTCTAAGCTCCACTTTTCTTTTCTGTAAAATGGGAATAATTAGTTGTATCTACTTCACTAAACTGTTTTAAAAATTAAATAAGACAGTATATATTAAGGCATTTCCTAAACCAGAAAGGATAGTCCAAATGTTAGAACTTATTATGTAACATTCATTATTTCTGTGTTCTTCTAAATGTCTAAGGAAGCTCTTAAATAATCCTACAAGCATTTTTATTTGCTTCTTTAAAATATGAATTTCCCTTTTTAGAACAGCTTTAGGTTTACAGAAAAACTAAGAAGATAGTACAGAGTCTCCATATACCTTGCACACAGTTTCTTTCACCTATTATTAACATCTTATGTTAGTACGATATCGAATTGTTACAATTAACCAAGTAATATTGATAGAATATTATTAAGTGCCAATTTTATCAGATTTTCTTAGTTTATCTAACATCCTTTTCTTTCTTTTTTTCTTTTTTCTTTTTTTTTTTTTTAAGATAGAGTCTTGCTCTGTCACCATGCTAGAGTATGGTGGTGTGATCTCGGCTCACTGCATCCTCTGCCTCCCAGGTTTAAGCAATTCTCCTGCCTCAGCCTCCTGAATAGCTGGGACTACAGTTACACGCAAACACGCCTGGCTAATTGTTGTACTTTTGGTAGAGACAGGGTTTCACCATGTCAGCCTGGCTGGTCTCAAACTCCTGACCTCGTGATCCGCTGGCCTTGGCCTCTCAAAGTGCTGGGATTACAGGCCTGAGCCACCATGCCCAGGCTGGTCTTAACTATTTACAGGGGAATAAAAGCAGAAGTTGCTACTTCATGCCATGTGACTCAGGCTACAGAGCCACATCCCTCTCAAGGGTCAGCATAATTTAAAGTTTCAACAGTTTTAAGTTTGAATTATTCAATTTCACACCATATTACATTTAGCTGACATGTCTCCGTAGGCTACTTTTGCTTGCAACATCTTCTCTGACTTCCCTTGTTTTTGATTAAATTGACAGACTTGGGGAGTACTGCTCAAATATTTTGTTAAGATGCTCCTCTAATGGACTTTGATGTTTCTCTGAAGATTACACTGAGGATATGGGTTTGGGGAAGGAAGATTAGAGAGGTAAAGTGTCATTTTCATCACATCAAATGAAGGGCACATACTATCAACATGATTTATGACTGTTGCTGTTGACCTTGATTACCTGGTTGAGATAGTATTTTTCAGGTTTCTCCAGTGTGAAGTTACCTCTTTCCAATATAATATTCTTTGGAGGAAGTCACCATTTGCAGCTGATAATTAAGGAATGAGAAGTTATGCTCTCCATATCTGTTTTTTTTTTTTTTTATCAAACAAAAGTAGCATTTCCATGGGGCAGAACTTGCCCACTTGCACTAGAGAATATTGGGGCTAAATGGTATTTCTAAGGAACTGGTATAAACTCATTCCTTTTTTAGAAGAAAAACTACAGTAAGAAGAGTTTCCTATTACTTGCCTTGAAGATCATAAGTTCCTGTTTTTCCTTTAAGATAATTTTTATCTTGAAGGAAAAACGTTTATTTGTTAGGTTTGCCATTGAGTGCTTGAGGGGGCCTGTCTTCTTCATGTACTCCTGTCTTTTCCTTCTTTTTACTTTCTTATCAGCATGTTCTTTAAAAGGAGAGTTCATACACTCATTTCTTCTTTTAGAACTTTCGACCATACTACTTCAAATATGTTGCCTGTATAATTTTCTGAGATAAAAAAAAAAAAATTAGAATCCAAAGCTTCTCTCTGAGGGAATATTACCTTTGAAGTTCAAGGAGGCATTAGAATCAAAGCGAAATCTACAATTTACTTCTTTACAACAAATTCTGGGAAGATAAAACTAACAAGATAAAAAAGGAAAAATCTGTTTCAAACTGATAATAAATATGCTGTAATGAGTAGAAAAAAGAAAACATGAGGAAATCATGAAAAAAGTTACTTTGTTTACAACAGTTGCATTTCCGTAAACCTCAGCAATATGGGGTGGCCAAAATAACTAAGTCTTTGTATCTCAAACTTTCGTAAGCAAACTTCAATTCTCAGAATACTAGTCTCTGAGGCAAAATAAAAACACAACAAATACACAAATACACAGTGAAATCTGACACAAGGAATTTAGATGAATTAAACTAAATCATCAATATTTTGTTTTAAAAGAAAGCTGTGTGGAGGTAAGCAACATTTTTCTAACGATAGTCACATAGATACACAATTCTTGTATCTCCTCTATCAAAAACATACACATCCAGGAGAAATATTTCGCACTTGGCTAACAAAGTGTTAAGACAATTTCTTTCTTGACAAAAGAAAGAAAAAAAACACCAAGATTAAAAGCTTCTTTAGTCAAAGGCAATACAGCATAGAGGACAAAATATTACTTTTGGAACTAGAAAGACTTGGATTTAAATTATAGCCTCTCTACTTACTAGCTATATGGTTCTAGATGAGTTATTTAACCTCGTATCTCAATTTCCTTATCTGTGAAATAGACACATTAGTGCCTACCTTGTAAGTCCTTATTACAATTAGAGATAAGGTAGTTAGAAACATAGCAAACAGCCTAATTGATACATAGCAAGCTCTGAATTAGAGAAAGAGAAGATGCTATCCCTGTCATCACAGGGTTAGTAATCTAATAAAGAAATGGAGATTAACCAAGGAATAGTAAAAATAAATGTAACATTATCAAAATAACAAATTCTACAAAGTGACTTAGAATTATTGAGGTATCATAGGAACTACATGGCTGGGGAAACAAGTGTCTATTCTGTCACGTTCAATGGTGGTTTGATAAAATTTCGTTGTTTTTAGATTTGCCTTGATTTAAATAATTATAATATTTAAACAGCTAAGGAACAAATAAGCTGTGAGATGTAAATCATATTTACACTAATTGAATGTATTTTCTCACTTTCTCACAGTTTTTTTCCCTCAGAAACACTAAGAAGGGACATAGGGTGGCATGAGAGAACACTAGATCCCTGCATACCCCTCATGTAGATCCCACCATTATGGGTTAAAAATAGAAGCTGTTGAATTGGGGAACTGGATGTAGTTAAAGCCCCACTGTAATTAGCACAGGAGCCCCACAGATTGTTAATGAGGCTGTTTGAATTAGCACCTGCTCCTGCAAGGGTCCATTTTGAGCCCGTTGGCAATCCAGTCCCTTGAGTCAGTAAGAGGGAAATGGGAGTGAAGGGAGGGGGTCCCTGGGCTGCCTTGTAGGTGTTTTCTTAGAGTCCCCAAATCAATTTTATTTTCTGTTTATTTTATTGGCACTATGTGCAAAAGGCTGAGCTAGATGTTAAAGGAGATGTTAAGGTGAAAGACATACCACTTGCCCCTCTAAGAACTCACACAGAGGCAAGACAAGGAACAACTGCCCAAAGCATCTATGAAGCAACACATTTCAGCAAGAGAACTCTGAGCTGGAGTGAATCACGGTCCTAGTACCTTCTAGCTTTGTGATTTTGCAAAGTTGCCTAATCTTTCAAAGCCTCAGTTTCCTTATCTGTAAAATCAGGATTATTGGATATTTATGAGGAATAAACGACAGCCATGAATGAAGTGGGCAGTATATCACTGGGTGAATAGTAGGTACTCAATAATTAAATTGACTGCAAAATCAAATACAGGAAAAAAAAAAGGCAAAGAAATACCAATGAAATGCTTTAGAGCTACAACAGAAGATGTCATATAAGGAAAAAATTTTTTGGAGATGGTATCTGAGATGAACCTTATAAGATCTGTCTGATTTTTAAAAGGAAGCAATGTTGTTGGGGGAAAAGATTCCCAGGGAGAGATGGTATAAGCAAAGTCATGAAGGCAGGAAAAACTGTGACACTCCAACTAATAGATCTGTATTTTGCTTAAGTTGTAGTTACATAGACTAATAAGCCAGTCTCCAACCTCACAAAGCTCATAGTCTAGTGGGGAGACAGACACACAAATTGAAATTGATAAGGCAATGTGACACCAGTTGTGACAGAGGACTGCACAGCTACTGTGGGAATCCAGAGGAGGCCCACTTGGATCAGCTGGGCTAGTGCTGACCAGGTGGAATATCAGCAGATGAAGAGGGTGTGCTGAGATTCTAGAGGATGACAGAGAAAATGCTGGGCATATGGCCCATGCTCAGTAGAACTGCCAGGCATAACATCACGCTAGCACACAAGATGGGACCTAGGAGTTGAAAAACAAGATGAGAATGAAAACTGGGTTGGTAACATTGAAAAGGTAAAAACAGTGACAAGGGAAGAAGCAGGAATAAGAGAGAAAAATGGCTAAATTCTAGAGCTTAAACATGGAGCCATTTAGTACTATAATGAAACCTGAGATCAGCTGTGAACCTAGGTGGCTGAAATTGAGGAGTCATTGGAGACAAAGAGCTCAAAGATTACTGGGAATAAGCAACTTGAAATATCACTGTTGTCTGTTGATGACCCAGAAGGCAGAGATAGAAGGAAGCCTATGCGGAAAAGAAAAAGTCAATAAGCCAAGTATAAAAATCACTCAGAAAGAAGGAGTTGTGTCCTGAAGGACAGTAGATGACATTGGTATTGGAAATGTGCTAGTTACTTACTACTGAGCACCAGCTTTATGCCACAAACTTTTAAATTGAGTTGGTTAGGATATTGGTTAGGTTACTGTGAAAGGAAGCTTCAAAATAACTGTGACCAAAATAAGATAGAAGATGATTCCTCTGTCATGTAAAAGTCCAGGTATGTGGTCCATGGCTGCTATGACAACATGCGTAATCATCAAGGTTTCAGAGGCTTTCTGTTTTGTTGTCCTGTCAGTTTCTACCTCAGCTCCCACCATTACAGCTCCATGACATGTGCATTCCTGTCAGTTGGAAGGGGCAATAGATAGCAGGGCCCAGAGTCACTAAAAGTGAACAACATTCAAGGGTAGGAGAATTAGATTCCCCTCTTGGTAAGGGAGTGACAAGGTCACAATGCTGAAGAGCAGGTGGGTAGGAAGATACTGTTGTAGCCATATTTAGAAAATACAATCTGCCACACATGGCAATAAATGACCTTGAACAGAATGCAGCTCTGCTTAATGAATATGAATAATCTTCAGACCAAATGGCCATGAATAAAATTGATTCCATTTACTTATTTCACTCCATTTAACCCACAGAATAACCCTGTAAGGTCAGTTTAATCACGCTCCCATTTCATAGATAAAGGAAGTAGGTAACTTGCCCAAGATTCCCAAGGCAGTTGGGGGGCTGGGATTTGAACCCCAACCTATTTGATTTTCAAGCTTGAATTCTTTGCTGGCATGTCACAGCCTCTCATGAAGCTTAATATCCAGAAAGAATGAAACAGAAAAGAAATATTTGTCTTGCTTATCACAAGGACTCAATAACTATTTGTTGAATTGAACTAAATTAGATCAAATTCCTAGAATGAAATCCTAGGTAAAAAATCTGAAAGATATATGTTAAAGTCAACTATGAAAGAAATAGAGTAAATCCTAATTTAACATCATCAATAGGTTTTTGGAAACTGCAAGTTTAAGTGAAATGACATGTAAGGAAAAAAAAATTGGCCACAGACTAATTGATATAAACAAGGATTTCATTCCTACAGCATATTTCTGATCACAAAAGACATCACTAAACTTCTAAATAAAGACTGAAACACTTCTAATATTAAAAATCAAAATAAATGTGACCTATATATACATTTCAGAACGATTAATAAAAACAAGTAAAATAATTATTTACCCATTTTTTCCAGTTCAAGGTTGCAGGTGGCTGGAGCCTTTCCCAGCAGCTCAGGATGCAAGGCAGGAACTAGTCCTGGATAAGACGCCATTTCCTTGCAGGGCTACTCACACACACTCTCTCACACATACATACACACACACACACACACACACACACACACACTCACTTAGACTTGGACCATTTAGACATGCCAGTTCACCACCCAACATGAACAGCTTTGGGATATGGAAGGAAACCAGGTTACATGGAGAAAACCCATGCAGACACAGGGAGAATATCAAACTCCATACAGACAGTGGGCCTAACTGGGAATCAATTGTTTTTTCTCATCAATATTATAATAAAATGACATTGAATGAAATGACATTATTTGAGGACCAACCTGATATACATTAACCAGTAATAAAACAATTTCTCTGTGAACGCCATTTTTTTCATTCACCAGTATCCACAGAACAAATTCTTTTTAAAAGTACATATTTCCTTCTCCATTCTAAAAGGATTCAAGGGATACGTATTTGATTAGAAATGCCAGTAATATGAAATGATACTCAGAGGTTTTGGTTGTCAGCATGCTGGAAATGTGCAGTAAATTGTAGCCATAGCCAACTGGGTTCTATTTGTGGATCTGCTTCTCACAAGCTATGTGAATTTGAGCAGATCACTGAGCTTCTTTAGACCTGACTTTCCTCACCAGTAAAATGAGGAGGATAATATTAATAATATCTAAAGTCTTTTCTAGCATCAAAACCTACATGAAGACTGAGTACTCTTTCTCTTATCATTTCCTGCATATCATAATTGGCCAAGTTATTTTCTACCACTAAGCAATTAATTATCTAGTCTATTAAGTGCAAATGACAACTGTTAAGGAGCAACTAAGAATAGTTAAAACTGAGAGCAAAGGCTCTAATCAAATGTTTCTGAACATATGCTAATGGGATCACTTGAGAATAGCACTTATTCATTGTTCACATTAAAATCTCATGTGATGCAATATTAGAGATTGCACAAATTTTGTTATATCCATAATCGTCAATAAAAGTATTATACAATGTAGCTTTACGCTGACAGTGGAATACATTTACTTCACAGGTATGTAAAGTAGATCTTTTTAAAAAGTACCTCATCAAGCTTTGATGTTCAGTTTTTCTAACTCCTGCTTCCTTAAAATTCAATACTGGAATCATTTTGGTTCCCACCCCACACCCGATCTGCCCAGGACTATCCCAATAACCACTCTCCACCCACCCCTACATATACACAGTCAGGCTTCTTTGGATGTGCCTGCTCTGCACTCTAGTTGCTTCCTTCCATGTTGGTACTTGATACACTGCATTGTCACTGTCTGTCATTTCCTCACCTACAGTCTCCTCAAGCTGTGATCGTCTGGGGAACGGAAGACAACTCTACTGCCTGGGGTTAGAGTGAAATGTAGACATAGTCGGTGCTTAATGAATACTTGTTAAATGAATACGGTTCCTTTGTTCTCCCACAGGAGATGTTGAAATGAATATAAGACATGTTCTATCTTATATTAAGTTCCCAAATTCTTCAAATATCCATAATTTCACATAGGCCTATTCTTCTATTGGTGTGCATAGTTGGAGTTTGTTTTGAATATGCTCAATGTAGAAGTGAAAGAGGAAAGAGAAGCAACTAGTATTAAGCAGACACTTTACATATTTTTTCCAGTAACATTAAAAATCATCATCTTCCTAACAACCTATAAGGTAAGTACTGTCATATCTATTAAATACAAACTGAAGCTCAGAGAGTAAAAGGAACTTAACAGAGATCACGCAGCTAGGGGAGGGACAGCGGGGGATGGGAAGTTTGGGAGGAATAACATGGGGAGAAATGTCAGATATAGGTGATGGGGAGGAAAGCAGCAAACCACATTGCCACATACGTACATATGCAACAATCTTGCATGTTCTTCACATGTACCCCAAAACCTAAAATGCAATAAAATATGTAAAAAGAGAGAGAGAGAGAGAGAGAGAGAGAGAACGAGAGAGAGAGAGAGAGAGAGAGAGGGAGATGGAATTCGTCTGACTTTAATACTACAGGACACTCCACAGGGAGGAGCTGGGCTAGGGGTGTGGGTGGAGACTCACTCTCATGCTCTGAAATTTCTGTTTTAAAATCGACCTATCCCCTACATCCATGCTTACTAACCCTGTATTTTAGCTCTTTACATGTAGGTTCAACAACAAGTGCTCCCTACCATAGCTAATACCTCTATTCCTCACCATTCGTTATTTGAGCCATGGAGTTTATATGGATGCTATTGTTAAGTTGTTCTCATTAAGACAGAAACAGGGCGGGACAGGGGAGGAGTATGACAAATCAAATCCTCAGGTCAGATCAACCAGATGAACAAAGAAACACAGGTGCCCTGATAATTAAGGTGCACAATGAGCTTTTAACGCCTTTGTGTGAAGATTTGGGACTTTTGAAGAAAAATAACATTGTCCTTAATACAGGAATTGCCTTTCCAAGGAAGAAAGTAAGTTTCCATGCTCTTACTAATTGCTTTGTTACATGAAGTTGACTATTCTAGAATTTACAATATGACTAGTAATTGTAAAATTATAGATTTTACAATTTTACAAATTTGGGCAAATGATCACAGATACTATTTATGGTTTGTATTGGGAAGGAATATAAATTAACATCATGCTTTGAAGATTTTTAACATAATTCCAAAATATTTACTTTAAAATAGTTAATACTAGGCTGATAAAATTAATTTTAATTATGTACATATATGTATGCAGTCATATATATACATGAGTTAGCCTAAAAAATATTTTCAACTGATGAGAAACTTGTTTTTTCCTATTGCATTGTTCTTAATTCTATGATAATGTACTCTTTTAATAAAATTTTTCATAAATGGTATTACCTTTACATATTTGATTCCTAGACCTTTCTTAGATTACTTCTGAAATATCAATAAGATAGACAGAAATTATAAAATTGGAGATGTATTTCTAAAGTCTATGTGAAGTTTTTCAATTGTTTTTGAAAGAGCTAATAAATCCAGAGAATAGATTAAATCATTGAATATATTAAATAAAATATACAATAAAATCCTATGTATGTCAGATTTTTTACTTTGAAGCATAGCTGAGCAGATTTGGCAAAAGTGAAAACAGAAAGAATTAATACTCTTTGAATGTTTTGTGTCTGGATTTAACTTCTGTTTTAGTAATATGAGTATCTGTAAGTACTACATGGGTTTCTTTTAAATAGGGACAGCTTCCCATTATGAATTATGACAGGTTGTATATTAACATAACCTTATAGCGTTAAACAACATTTCGTTTATATCAATATAAGGAACACATACCAAATTCTTTAAAGTGTGACAAAGAACTTAAAATTTTAAAAAATTTTTAAATGTGTAATCACTTTTACCAGGGACTCTTCTTAATGCTTTCTGTATGTTAACTTAGTTAATCCTCAGAACAAACCCCATGAAGACAGTTCTAATATTATTCCTATCTTACAGAGGAGAAAACCAAGGCATAAGGAGGTAAAGTAACTTATCCAATATTGCAGAGCTACTAAATGGTAGAGCTGGGAATCAAACCAAGACAGGCTTTAGAGCCTATGCTGTTACCCACCACATAATACACCAAATTAGATTCCCTGAGAGATGATTTGAGTAATAAGACAGTTATAAAGATAAAAACTTGCTACAGGGTTGTATCTAAATCATTAAAAACAATAACGTGTATCAAGTTTTTGTATATATGCCTAGCAGTGTTAGGCTAAGTGCTATAAATGATTCCTTGCATTTAATCCTCACAACCACACTATGATATGTTTATCTAGCTGTGTAAATTTGGACAAATTATATTTAAACGTCAGTTTCCTCATCAGCTGACGTGGGGGGGATATTCTAGAGTGATTAGTGCAGTGTCTAGTACAAAGAAAAGTCTTAGTAAGTGCCAGCTCTTAATATTCATTACTGTTTTTTAGGCTTTAGAAAGATCAAGCAACTTGTTCAAGATGGCATATCTTAAAGAGGAAAGAGCTAAGATTTGAACTTAGGATGATCAATACCCCAACTACAGCAGTTAAGACTATATTCTTTACAATGCTAAACTGCACTGAATTTTTGCCTGCTGGGCTTTGCCACAATGTTTTGCTCACTGTATGTATTTTGACAATAATTAGAGATAGTGATATATTAAAACTAATCTGTTTTATTTTAATTCTAAAATAACAAACATTTACTGCTGATTTAAAAAAAGGCAAAAGGGAAACATAAATCACTCATAATCCCATCTTCCAAAATAACCAGTTACCTTTTCAAAAAACAGGATCATTCTGAAGATACAATTTGTGACCTGCTTTTCTAACTTTGAAATATGTTGTGAACATCTTTTCAAGCTGATTTTCGAGTGTATCAATTCTGTCTCCAGAATATTCCATTGTATAATCAGTCCCCTTTATTGACTGATTTGAAAAATCAGTTAACAAAGATGTTCACAATATCATGTCCACAATATCATTTCAAAGAATGCTACTGCAAATAATCATGAGTCAAATCTTTGAACATGTTAATGATTATTTCCTTAAATAAATTTATAAAAGTGGAACTACTGGATCAAAGGATTTGAGTTAGCAGAATTTTGAGTTGATATATCCCAATCTGCTCAGGTACAAAACTCCTTTGTATTAAATAGCTAAAGAAGATTGTAGGAAAACAGCTCTTATAGCCATCAGTGATTGTTCAATTTTAAGGCTACACTAAGAATGAAATCATGTAAAACTTGAATGAGCTGGTCCATGGAAAGTGCATAGAGCTTGACATAGTGTCAATAGCATAGCTATTATTATAATGAAACCATCATCAAATTTGTTCCCTTAGTCATCCAAAATCTTTTTACTATCTGGGATTCATCTTTGGTTTATGTGGGCCTATTTGAAGTTCTGAATCTTGCTCAAGTTTTAAAAATAGGTAAAACTTGAGAATGCTGAGAATTATGAGGTAAAGCTATTGCTAGGGGTCGGGAGAACTTTCATAAGTTTTCCTCCTAATTCCTTAGTAATCTGGGGCAGGTCTTCTCTGGACCTCAGAGCCTTCACCTATAAAGAGACATTGGATAAGATGATCTCTTTAATATTTCCATTCTAACTCTTGATACTACGCTTACCTTAGCCCAGTAATTGTTACTGATACCTGTATTTCCTGTATTTTAAATCAAGGTAGATTTTCTTTAGGCAATAGTGGCCATTCTCAACAGTTCAACTGTGAGTTTCTGAGCTCTAGGAGTGGAACTTTATAAAGGTCAATGAGGACCAAGGAAACCACATTCCCATTTTTAATGATCATCCCATTACCTACCACTGAACTAATGTTGGATTATTCAAATATCTAGCGTTGTTTAGAAGGCCACAGAGTAATGGAAGGGCCAGTAACTATTTTTACCTGAAATCATAGCGCACAAAGGATTTTGGCACTTTGCTTGGGTCAATTGTTTCCATTTCTCACTTTACTTCGGACATATCTTAGACACCAAACAGCCAAACATGGCTTGAAGGATCTGCTTAAGATGTCTACATTCCCTTCCGAAAACAAGCCACTTTCTCCGTGCTCCTCACCCCAAATGGTAAGATTTATTCTAAGGGTTCTGAATTGGTCACATTTATAAACCCCCTGGCGCCGGCACAGCAATTAACATTGGTCCAAACGGTGTTGGTGGACTTGAGCTGTCAAGAAGCTACCTCATTTAAAATTTAAGCAGACCACAGGTAGCAGCATTGGAGGAAAGAGAGGAGACTTACTCCTTCAACATTTTGAGCATCCTAGAATCCCAACGTCCGAGGTAGGGGCCAGAGCCACCACAGGAACCTGACTCGCAG
Organism: Saimiri boliviensis; assembly: GCF_048565385.1. Classification (NCBI taxonomy): domain Eukaryota; kingdom Metazoa; phylum Chordata; class Mammalia; order Primates; family Cebidae; genus Saimiri; species Saimiri boliviensis. The sequence continues at coordinate 48,438,427 of NC_133459.1, forward strand.
GAGTCGTCCTCCCTTTCTATGCGAAGCGCCCCCTACAGGCGGCCAGCGGGTGGCGGCGGCGATGGTGGCGGAGCTGCAGAGCGAGAAGAGACCGCGGACGTCTTCCCGCCCGCCCCGCCGCGCCCCGCCGCGCCCCGCCGCGCCCCGCCCAGCCCATTCCCCACCTAGCCCCGCCCATCCCCGCCCATTCCCCACCTAGCCCCGCCCAGCCCCGCCCAGCCGCCTCCGCCTCGGGCGATCCCCGCTGGGAAGGTGCGCCTCAAGAGCCAGGTACGCGCGCCTCGGCGCAGGCCCCGCACCCGCGACGCCGCCCGCCCTTCGTTACGGACGCTGGCTGGGCCAAGTGGTCGCGACTGGCTTCTCCCAGAGGCCAAACACGCCACCCCGACTCCCAGGGAAGGGGAGAGGGCCCCTGCAAGTGAAAACTGGCGCCACACTGCGCAGACCCGAGGGCTCCTGGCGACCCCATCCGCTGCCCATCTGGCGGCCCTGTCCTCGCAGGCCCGGGTCACACCCCTGCCGGCCTCCTGAGACTTCCGGACCCCAGGGGAGACAACTGAAACTTGGGTTGACGCGCGCCCTCTCCCCGGCGACAGGCGACACCGCAGCAGCCCCACGCCACTCCTCTCTCCGCCTTTCCGGAGTTGTCCTCGAGGTGGCTTTGCTGAACGTCCTGGTGGCGCCAAAAAGTCCAGGCAGCTTCGGGCGATCAGGGCCCCGAGGCGCTGGGTGCGCGGGCTTGGATCCTCAGCGGTCCCCTCTGGGTAACTCGCTAATTGTCACACAGGGAGGGCAGCACCCTCCACTGCCTTTCCTCTGCTGCACCCCACTGTGGACCCGGGACTTAGCTATTTCTAGACGAGATGGGGAAGGAGAGTGTGTTATACTAATCATCAGTTCCTCATGTTTAGCTGAGGAAGAAGGCTCAGGTGTTCGTAGGGTGTATCTGTGTTGTAATTGTTGTCTCTCTTTGGCCTGGGGGTTGACATACATTTAGGATTTAGTAAACACGGGTCTTGAAGTCTTGAAACTGCAGGAGACTCATTTGTTTCTACAAGGAGAGAACTCTCCCTCCCCCAACATATGTTAAGGGACTTAAGGAGACCACAGGGAAACTGAGGGGACGGACTTCTAGAAAACGACTCCAGGCTTGGGGGAAAATGAGTCATATTGATTCCCAAGCTGTTAGCCAATACCACTCAAGGGTGATAATTCCCATAAAATCTTTTCACTTGGGACTTAAATACCTAGCTTAAATACTCAGTCTTTTCACTTGGGACTTAAATATTCAACAAACACAGTTTGTTTAGAGCTCTGTGGTTCCTTTAAGCCTATCCATGCCCCTTACCTAAATGCTTTAATTTGGTAGAGCTCCTTGAAGAAGCTGCCTCACATTATCCTCCTGCATATGTGCGCCTAGCTTTTAATATTTTATAATACTTGCAAATTGACACTGAACAAGCTTTAACCTCTGTCATTTCAGAATAAGTTTGATTTCTTAAGTGAGATGTGAATGGAGCTCCATTCATGAGGGAAGTAGTCTGTGTGAAGTGTTTTGTAAATGTGAGTGGGTTGAGTTTAAAACACTGAATAAAATTAACGTAACAAGGAATCAAAAGGTTCAATCTAGATGTTTGCCTCCTTGCTTCCTCAATAAAGTGACAGTACAATGCTACATGACACCTCTCCTTTCAGTTCTTGGATAAGGGAGACTGTGACACTGTGGCTTATGGGGATGGCTGGATTCCTTCCATTCATTTTTTAAAGGGCTAACAAAATCCTTGGGCCCCATGGGGTTGTGACCCACCAACCTATACAGAGGATTTTCCCCCTCTTCTAACTACTCTAGAAATATATGAGGGATTTACATGCAGGTTTTCAGTTGAAGAACTTGTAAGTAATCCTCTTTAGTTATCATTAGTATTAGCTTCTGACACCTTTGCTTGCTTGCTAAGATAAGGCACTGGGGTGTGGATTGTAATAGAGGTGGAGCTGTGAGTTAGAGCTGGTGGCCTCACTAATTCCTCTACTTACTGTGTGTTTTGGGTTGACATAAAACTCCTCAGCATTTGTATAAATGCAATATAGTTTAGCATGAGATATTTTAAATTAGATATTCTTGGTTCCAGTCTGACCCCACCACTCAGTAGTTATGTGACTTTGCATAATTAATTTTTTGGTCCTTCCCCCAACTTTTTTTGCTATAGACACATGGAGTTAATACCAAACTTGTAAAGTTGACATGAGAATTAAATAGAACATTATATATGTACAGTGCCTCCCATGTGGGCACTCAGTAAATATTGCTATTATCTACCAAACATGAACAGTAGCTATTACCACCACTGCTGCTACATCTGCTTAAAAATGGCTCCCTGTAGTTGGGGAGGGAGATTTGACTACAAAGAAACAGGAGGGAACTCACTGGGGTGACTGAAATATACTATATCTTGATTGGGGTGTTGGTTATAAAGGTGTATCCATTTGTCAAAACTCATCAAATTGAGCCTTTAAGATCCGTGCATTTGATTTTATGTGCATTATATATCAATAAAGTTCATGTTTAAAATTAACCTCCAAATGGGTTAAGTACATGCCTTTGAGAGGCCCAGTTCTGCATAATAGCATACCTTCTTCATAAGTTTATCCTGAGTCGCAGAAAAATGAGAGAGAGGTGCTTTAATTTTTCAGGTTGATGTCAGGATTGATGGGCCATGGAGAAAAATGATTGTCTTGTGCCAAGATTAATTCGGTACTATTTTTCATTAGTAGCTTTAAAAAAAAATTGAAATGTTTTATTTGATCCAGTACTGCTCATTTGCATAATATGTTCATCCAGTATTCACAGTTCCTGAAAAATCATAGTGATTTTGCATTCCTTTTCATGCTTTCAATAAATTCTATGCCTTGTTTGTAGTTAAGTGAAATATGTAAAGTGTGTTTAGCACAGTACTGGGCACATGGTAAACGCTGATGATACATGCTAGCTGTTAGTTTTTAAATTGATATATTCAAATTTATCTCTTTTAGAGGGCAGAATCAACACTATACAAATTATAATATCAATCTATCATAAACACGCTGTGGAAAGTTTTTGAGGTAGAAACAAAAAATTATTAATAAAATTTTGGAAAATGAAAATCTCACTTATCCAAACAGTGGTCATGAACTATTTACAACATTATGTCTTGGGAATGCAGGCAAAAACTATAATGGAAGCAAAAACTTTTCTCAGAGGTAAACATATATCCACAAACAGTATGCTAACTTATTTACTCAGAGGCAACTCCCTCAAGCCTTTTTATTTTTACTTCGGACATAGTTCTAACATGTTTATTTCCTTAGTTTCTCAGCCGATAGTAGTTTAGAAGCCTTGCCAGATACAAGTTTCAAGAAATGTTAGCGGGAGGTGAGGGACAAACGAATTATTAAGAGAAGACATGAGAAATCAGTCTTAATCTTGGATCTAGGTAAAACTTGAATTAGCGTACTGAATTGTATTGCTGATTTTACTGGACATTTTTATTTTTCTTTAGAAGAGTTAAATTGTATATTCTCTCTAAAAAGCGGGGTAGTATATAATGATGTATTTTAGAAAACATTTCCATCTGATAGGATTATTTGGTTTGTTAAGGGCAAGCTTCAGTTATCTGGATATCTTACTTAATGTGGAATGATTTATTCACTCATGGTCCTGCATAAATGAGGCATCTGTCAACTTTTGATTTTTTATTGGAAAGTGGATTTTTTAAATTGATTTCATATTTTGATAGAACAACATAGTAAGATGAATCATACATACAGTATTAGTTTGCTGAGGCTTCCATGACAACTATCGCAGACTGGGAGGCTTAAACAACGAAAATTTATTTCCTCACAGTTCTGGAGGCTAGAAGTTCAAGATGAAGGTATTAGCAGGGTTGATTTTCTGAGACCTGTCTCCTTGGCTTGTAAGATGGCTGTCTTTGTCTCTTCATATGTTTTTTGCACTGGTTGTGATCGAATCTCTTCTCCTATAAGAATACCAGTCCTACTGGATTAGGGTCCACTCAGATGACCTCATTTTACCTTAATGACTTATTTAAAGGCCTTATATGAAAATACAGTCACATTCTGAGATAGTGGGTGTCAGCACTTCAACATATGAATTTGAAGGGATGTAATTTAGCCAGTAACACATGGTATTTAGTAAAAAGCTTTATTGATTCTTTCAAAATAATTCAGCATGCAGAATATGAAACAGGTCAGATTTTAATTTTTGTTTTGGAACAGTTCAATTTGGATTTACACGTGAGAAACCCCAAAATACTCATCATGTACCAACACACACATACACATACACACACACACACCACACACTTTTTATGTGTAAAGCTGATTATAACTGAAGCAGAGTTAGGGTAATTGTCCAAGCTGAATTTAATCTGTGATAAGGTCCAATAGCAATCATGTCTTTCAATGACCAAAAAAGACAGCTATGCAGTAGCTGCCTAATCTCTGGTTTTATAGTACCTTAGGTGATGAAAGCAGAAGGTTTGACTTTCTCAAAAGAAACCATTTACCACTTTGATACTTTCTTACCTCCTTGTCATTTGAGCTCTTTGACTTTCTAGGTATCTCTAAAACAAAATAATTATACTAATCCCTTGATGGATATTTTCCATATATCCAAGCCATGAATTCATGGACCAAAATTTGCTGCACAAGCAACCTTGATTCACTCCAGTCAGAGTCTGGCAATAGTTTACTCAGAGAAACCTAAACTGCCTACTACATGGTTTATTCTCCTCACTAATTTGAAGTTCATCTCTGTTCCACAGGTTCATGCATCAGAGTATGATATTTTATCCAAAGAAAAGAAAAAAGCCTCTAAACTTATGTTGTGCAAAAATGACTCCCAAATGCATTATGTGTGTTACTACCAGTTTGTGCTAATTTGCACAGCCTCTGAACAACTGGCAAAGTGGCCAGTGTTGATGTTGCAACTGCTACGGAGTTCCCAGTTGCTGTAGGAATTTTTTAATTTTATGAGTATAATAACAGAGTTTACAGTTATTCACTGTATGTTAATTGCAAACACTTATCTATAGTACCAGTTTGATGCTTGATCATATATTTCTTTTAATACAAATACTGCAGCTTTTACATTTCATTATAATGGAGGTTAACCATCACTATGAATTTTCACCTATAAGCAACAATTTTTCAACAAGTTATAGTTCAGAGGAGTCTATTAGATTTAAAATATAACATCAAAATAGCTTTCTTTTTACTTTTAATACTTCCATTGATTAAAAAAATTGCTGATGTCTCTGAGTCTCCTGAAACCATTTCATATGACTTGTGGATGATTGATTTGTTTTCGTTTTCTATATTTTGTGTTTTTAAGATGGTATTGCTCTGTTACTCAAACTGGAGTGTAGGGGCATGGTCTTAGTTCATTATAGCCTCTACCTTCTAGGCTCAAGCAATCCTTCCACTTCAGCCTCCTGAGTAGCTGGAACTACAGCTGCATGCCACCAAGCCTAGGTAATTTTTGCAATTTTTTTTGTAGAGACAGGATCTCCCTATGTTGCCTAGGCTATTCTCAAACTCCTGGCCTCAGGTGATCCTTCCACCTCAGCCTCCCAAAGTGCTAGGATTATAGGTATGATAGATTCAGTGGGTATTTATTGAGTGTCCAGTATGGGCCTGGCCCAGTTGTAGGTGTTTAGGATGTATCAGTAAACAAAACTCAGCTATCCCTGTCAGCAGAGGAGCAACAGAAGGTAGACATTAAAAATAACCATAATCAAGAAGTGCATTGTATAGCGTGTTAGAAGATTATAAGTGCTATATGGGGGAAAAAATAGAGTAAGGTAAAGAAGAATAAGGATTCTACTGGAGGATTGCAATCTTGAATATGGTAGGCCTCACTGGGAAGTAATATTTGAACAAAATTTGATGAAGGGAGGAAGTTTTAGTTATTTGGCTCTCTGGGGATTATAAGCAGACAGAACAGCAAGAGCAAAGGCCATATGGCAGGGGTGTACCTGGAGGGGTTCAAGTTACAGCAAGAAGGTCAGTGTGGCTTGAGAGGAGTGAGGAAGAGGAAAACTACTGTAAATTGGGTTATAATGTTTATATGCTGAATAAATATTGACATTATTATTGTCTACCAATAAGTAGATGCTTAACATAGTGGTTCTCTGTAAATGCTTGTTGAATGTTTCTTTGGCAAATGAAATAGTGCTTATAATAACTGGTTCTGAAGTGCAATAGAAAATGGAAAAGACTTCTGCTAATTCTGCTGCTGGCAGAAGTTAGATTAGGAGCTGGAGAAGGGAGAAGGCAGGAAAACAACCTGATAGACGCTGATGTGTAGGTGTCCGAGTCCTACCTGATGATTGTCACACCCATCTTGCCAGGGGAATTAATTTTTCACTTATCTAGTATTGAAAAATAATTTGGTACTGAAAAATTCCTTTTCTATTTGATTTTTGTCCTCATAATTGGAACTTTTAACCAGAAAGAATAAATCCCATTGTAGAGAATATACTAGATTTGAAAGTGTGAGACCTGTTAAGCTTAGAAAACCCATATAGTATTATTCTTTGTTGTTTATTTCTTATAGGATAGACCTTATAATTATTATATCTGTATATGTTATTTACAGTTTACAAAGTAATTTTACATGTATTAATATTATCTAATTTGCTCCTCACAGCAAATCTGTGTGAGAGGTAGACGGCCATTATTAAGTTTTCGGCTAAGTATCTTTCATTTGCCCTTGAGATCTACTCTCTACCCTTTTCCCAATCCTTTTTGTGGCCTTGGGGCTGACCTTCATAGCTTTATCAATAAGCTTCCTTTTACTCTTGCTTCTGGAAGGATTCAGCCAATGCAGAGCACTTACAGGCTATCTCAGACAGATGAAAAGTGAGTTTGGAGTATTTACTTCTCCAGCTCCCTCCCTTCTAGGTTACTGGCTAGCAGTGGCTAGCAGTGGCTGCGTGGAAGCCATAGCATCTATTCAATCTACAGCTATAGCTTTCTCTCTCTCTCTATGGGTTTTCTCAAGATCTAGGGCTGGGTCTCCACTGTTACTATCTTCAATGACTTATCTTCATTAAATCCTCCTCAATTTCCCTTTTCGAATTTGTATTCTGTTTCCTGTTGAGACCCTGACTGAGACATTACTTTAAAAACAACAGCCTTGGAGAAGTTGGATGACTTGCCCAATAATAGATATCTTGCCCAATAATGATATGCCCAATAATGATATGCAAGATGACTTGCCCAATAATAGATATGAGGACTTAAATCCTCATTTTGTGACTTCAAAGCATGATTAATTTTAAATATACCACAAATGAATTATCCCAACTGGGGGATAATGTTGAAAAAAAGCTTTCTACTTTGGCCTTTAAAAGTCAACACTATCCCCCAGCTGGGACAATCAACAAGTTATTTATTGGGCAAATGACTTAGTGTGAGACTCCTTCAACCAAAACCTTCACAATAAAAGTTTTGAAGTTTTTCTGACATGAGTTAAAATTTCAGAAAGGTAGGGTGGAGATGGGAGTAAGGAGAAGATAAGAAGAAAAAAATCTAAGTAGTCATCAATTGCAGATTGCCTAAATAGGAAGTCTATGCTAGGAAGTCATATTTTTGCTGCTAAAGGTTTGAGTAGGACTCTGTACAACTTTGCTCTCTTATGCAACTTGTGATTGATCTGGTTTAGCTTTCTCTGCTGCTATCATAAAAGGGATTTCCTTTTCTTTCCCTATAGATTGGTTGCCCATCTTTTTCCCTATGTCTGTGATAGTAAAGGTATTTTTATTCTCACAGCATGAGTTTCTGGACAAAGGGTCATCTGGGAAGCAAAAGTTTGAGGATCTTACTCAGGCCATTGGAACTAGTGTTCTAGAAGTGCCTGGTGCATGATGATAATAATAGAAGTCATAGCCCAAATTTGTATTACTTATAAGATTTTTGTAGTACAAACTTTCCCTGTCCTTGTTGAGGGGCAAATGACAATGAGTATAGTACTGTATGGTCATGCTCCACATAACAATGTTTAGGTCAACAATGAAGTTCATATATGATAGTGGTCCCTTAAGATTTAATGAAGTTGAAAAACTCCTACTGCTTAGTGACTTCATAGCCATTGTAACATCGTAGCATAATACATTACTCATATGTTTGTGGTAATAGTAATGTAAACAAATCTACTGTGCTGCCAGTCATATAAAAGTATAGCACATACAATTATGTATGGTATATAACACTTGATAATGTTAATACATTACTAGGTAACTGGTTTATGCATTTACTATACTTTTTTTTATCATTATTTAAGAATGTATACTTACTTATTTTTGAAAGGAGTTTTTTGTAACTCCTGAAGGCAGGTCCTTCAGGAGTTATTTCAAAATAAGGCATTGTTATCACAGGAGATGACAGGTCCATGTTTATTAGTGCCCTTGAAAACCTTCTAGTGGGACAAGATGTGGAGATGCGAGACAGTGATATTGATGATTCTGACCCTGTATGGGCCTAGGCTACCGTGTGCGTTCTAATCTTCGTTTTTAATAAAAAAGGTTTTAAAAGTAAAAAAAAAAGAAAGAAAGAAAAAGCTTATAGAAAAGGATATAAAGAAAGAAAATATTTGTGTACATCTGTACATGTGTTTGTGTTTTCAGCTGTTATTACAAGAGTCTAAAAGTTTAAAAATATTTTAAAGTAAAAAAGCTACAGAAGCTGAAGTTAATTTATTATTGAAGAAAAAATATTTTTATAAATTTAGTGTAGCCTAATTGTACAGTGTTTATAAAGTCTACAGTAGTATACAGTAATGTCCCAGGCCTTCATATTCACTCACCACTCACTCATTGACTCACTCAGAGTAACTTCCAGTCCTGCAAGCTCCATTTATGGTAACTGCCTATAAAGATGTACTGTTTTTGATCTTTTATTCTGTATTTTTACTGTACCTTTTCTATGTTTAAATACACAAATACAAACATTGTGTTACAGAGTCCTACAGTATTCACCACAGTAACATGCTACCCAAGTTTGTAGCCTGAGAGCAGTAGGCTATCCCATATAGCCTCAGTAGTCTATACCACATAGGCTTGTGTAAGTACATTCTGTGATGTTTACATGACCACAAAGTTGACTAACGTATTTCTCAGAAGGTATCCCCATTATTAAGTGACACGTGACTGTACTGTAATTTGATAGAATTTAAATTTACAACATGGGAAAAACCCAGTCAGGGCTCACTGCAACCTCCACCCACCAGACTCAGGTAATCTGTCCACCTCTGCTTCCTTAGTAGCTGGGACTACAGGAGTGTGCACGACCATGCTTGATATGCTGATCTCTCTGGCTAACCACGCTGTTTCCGTAAGACCTCTTTGAGCATCTGTCCTTTCTCCTCCTACCACTTGGAGAGTTTTGACATTTTTCCTAGCTCCAGATCTCAGATTCCCCTCTCTTCCCAATTTTTAGTAAAGCATTTTCTTCTTGTCTGGCCTACTTTCATGGTAGTTCCATAGCATTGTGGCATGGGACCCTAGTAACAGAATTATTTCATTCTTTATCACGCAGCCTTCCTTTTCTCAGACTGTTAAATGTGGCTTTCAGTTAGAACCTCTCACTGAACCTGGAACCACCGATCCCATCTAGCTTCAGGCCCACCATACCAGCCTCTTTCCTCATGCATGATGATCTTATCCCCACCCAGTGATTCTTGTTTTCTCTATTTTCAACTGAAAGTGACATTTAAACTAAGGAATAAAGGTAAAGTAAGAATTACCTAGCAGAAGAGGAAAGGCAGGATTGAGTAGGGCAAGTAGAGCAAATGAGAAATCCCAGAGAAAGAATAGCCTGTGCAAAGTCCCAGAGTCCAGAAGCAGCATGGGTGTGTAGTAGAGGAAAGCGTGCTGAGAAACTGCAGTCATTGCAGTATGTCTGGTGAATCATAGAGTGCAAGGGCTTAGGTGGCAAGAGGTACCCCTGGGAAGTTAGGTTGCTTTATATCAAGGCGGTTCTTTACTGGGTATTAAGAACAGAAAGAAAATAATCGGGAAGTGAAACTGGCTGAATTTTCTCAAGTGCAGGTGTTTTATTCTTACCTATTTTTTCCCTGGCCCCTAAGGGCTAGAACACCAGCTTCTGACATTCTGTATGTATGATACATAGCTTGCATTTCTTCTTGGTCCTTTTCTCAATCTTTTTTTTAACCCCTTGGGACTAGATCAGTCCTTTTTTTTTTTTTTTTTTTTTTGAGACGGAGTTTCACTCTTGTTACATAGGCTGGAGTGCAATGGTGCGATCTCGGCTCACCGCAACCTCCGCCTCCTGGGTTCAGGCAGTTCTCCTGCCTCAGCCTCTTGAGTAGCTGGGATTATAGGCATGCACCACCATGCCCAGCTAATTTTTTGTATTTTTAGCAGAGACGGGGTTTCACCATGTTGACCAGGATGGTCTCGAGCTCTCGACCTCGTGATCCACCCACCTTGGCCTCCCAAAGTGCTGGGACTACAAGCTTGAGCCGCCGCACCTGGCCTAGATCAGTCTTAATATTCATTTTCTAGATCTATTTATTGGCATGACCTTGTAGTTGTTTCAAGTTTCCAGGATCCAGTTATCAGCCCTGCCAACTTCTGGATATATTGGAACTCTCAGATGAATCCTTTTTGCCTGCATACTAGAAATTGGCTTTGTCCAAACTCACCTCAAATAGTCACCACATTACTATCTTGAAGATACAGTCACCATGACAACCCTACAACAAGAATTATACACCTATGGCAATGAAAGGCTGTGTTTCCACAGAGAATTTCCCATCCTGTTATCCCTCCCATGTGAAAGCTTGCTAGATAGAGCCAACATACTTTTCTCTCATTCTCCTTTGAACTCTGGAATCTGACTGTTTATTCCATTCATTTGACAGTTAGTAATACCCTCTTACTGTTCATCTCTTATTGTTCATTTAGCCTTTAGTATATTTCCGTCTTGCATCCCCAAGTGGTATTGAGTTCCATGAGTGCAGGGAATAAGGGTTTAACTGCTTTGAAGCCTCCTCAAGGACGGGTTTTGTGTCTAGAGATAGGGAATATTTGGTATGTGTTCGCTAAGTGGAACAGTTGGCTGGCAATTAAGCCTAAGGGAGGGTTGGAGAACTTGGAGGTGGTTCAGAAGAGCAGCCAGGCAGCATGGGTGTTCTGGAGTTACGAGACCTGGAATTACAGCCCAACCAGGCTGCTTGCCCCTCACTTTTCCCTCTCACCTCTATAAAACAAAGGTGATGGTGGAAACGTAAGTACTTATTATAAGGATCAAATGAAATAACATATCAACAATTGAAGTGAGTTGTTACCGTTATTTATAGAAATGGCCCTTTGAATTAGAACAATCAGAAGTGAAGAGAAAGGTTAGAACAGATTATCCTGGAGAAAACTGGGAAAAGTTTTTATTTGTTGGATTAAGGAAAAGATGCTCTTTCTTAGATTAAGTGCTGCTCTGAGATTGGACTTTCAGATTTGAATTTCAGTACCATTGTTTGCTAGCTGTGCAACACTTGAGCAAGTTAACTTAACCACTTTGATTATAAAATCAAAGTGTGCACTTTGATTTTATAATCTATAAAATGGGAATAGTAATACTGCATAAATTTATTGTGAGAAGTAAATGAAATAATCTCTGTAAAGTGCTCATTAGCAGAGTTCCAGGCACATAGTTTGGCTGGGGGTGGACTGGTTTATTTATTGCTACTTGTATCAGTTACCTATTGCTGTATAATTAACCACCCTCAAGTACAATGGTTTGAAACAGTGTTTATTATTGCTCATGAGTCTACAAGTCAGTTCTTTTTATCTCAATTGGTCTTATTCCTGTGTTTGTAGTCAGCTCTTAAACAAGAAGGTAGCTTTGCTGATCTTGACTGGGTTCTTTCACATGTGTGGGGGTTGAGGGCTATAGCCTATCCATGATTGCCTTGGCTAGGCTCACTGGACTATCTTCCATGTGGTCTCTTTTCCTCTAAAAGGAGAACCAGGGCTTGTTCACATGACAGCTGGGCAGGGTACCCAGAGAGAGTGAAAGTAAGCAAGAAGTGACACAGTGGGATTTCTCTGCATCCTATTGGCCAAAGCAGATCACAAGACCAGACTAGATACAGGAATGGGGAAAGAGATTGCATCTCTTGGTAGGAAGATCTGCAAAGTCACATTACAAAGGTAATAGATATAGGTAAAGATTCTGGCTAGTTTTGCAGTTGAACTACCATATCACCCTTATATACTTTCTAGAAATAACAGAAACAAATAGTTGTACCATGTTTTACAGATTACAAAGACCTTTTGCCTGTAACCACTGATTCTTACAATGAGACTGTGAGTTAAGTATGTTTTAGCCTTTATAACATGCTAGATACTATCTTACACACATACTTCTTTGAAACCTTTTTCTTCTCTTTTCAGCACATACTGATTGCTAACATTTGAACAGTAAGGTTTCCTCCTAATCCTACTTCTCTCCTGATTCTTCAGAGGTCATGTTATTTACTTTCATGGTTTCATGTTCTACCCATATGCAGAGAAATTGACACTCCAGCCTAAATCCCCCAGAGCTTTGTTTTTCCATATCTAACTGCTATTGGCCAACTCTCCATACTTGTCACATGGCTGCCTCAAACTCAGCATGTCCAGATGTGTAACCAGACATGTTATTATTTTAAAACATAATTAGACTCATAATTTGCAGAGTAAAAATACTATGAAAATACATAATACGTGTAGTAATTGTTTGACTCTTCTATGGCCTGTCTGTGTGATTTTTAACTCTCTAAAGTTTTGGAGACACTGAAAATGGCTTTCTATAATTAAGATTCTTAGGAAAATACCCTCTCTACAAAAGTGTTTCCTACTCACCCTTAATCTTAGGTCAGTAGGTAGGGTCCTGAATGCAGATGCCAAGGAGCTTGGGAAATTTTCAGAGTTTTTATTTAGGGTTTCAGTGGTGCTTCTAAATATAGCATGTCCCATTTTTCCTTTTCCCTCAAACTGTCTCATTGATGTAACATGAAACCAAATAGAACAGTGCCGAACAGCTTGAAAGAGTGAATATCATGTGTTGAAAAGGAATATCACAGTATCACCTGGTAAAAATAGCTTGTACCCACAGCAAGCAGAGATTGGTGCACTCTGGGAGAGTGCATGTTTTTTAAAGGTTTTATTCAATTTCCCCTCCCCAAGAAAATTGATAGGTGTTTGCAAAAGCCCTATCAAGTAAGAGGTTGATGGACTGTAGGAGGTCGAGGGAAAGAACCTTTAAGCTTAGTGGCCGAGTAATTCTTAAAAGGAAGCAACATAAATGTGGTTAAAACAGTCCTTTACTTTTCCTTGTTACCAATCAAATATGTTCATATTCTTGAGGACTAAGGTAGTGATTTGACAAAGTTAAGATTAAGAAGCCTACAGAGGAACAAGTAGGGAACCATATCATATATTTATTCCATTTAATAGACATTAACCAGGAAACACTGTACCTTGAGTGTCCAGAGGATACCAAGGTAAATAGTCATGGATACTCAAGGAGTTTCCAGTCATGTAGGAAAGACATATGTATTCATATAAATATGCACATAAATACTACCAAGTTGAAAGGGACAGATATAATTTAAAAGATGTAGATAAACTGATACAGAGTTTAGATTTTCTGTCATTTATTTATTCTGACAAAAATTGATTGGGTACCCAATGTACCCAGGCACTGTGGTAGGTGCGGGGGACACAGTTTACATTCTACCAGTGCATATAAATAACAAGCTTATTGTATTAGTCCATTCTCATGCTGCTATAGAGGACTGCCAGACTGGGTATTTTTTTTTTTTTTTGCAATTTTTTTTTTATTGTACTTTAGGTTCTGGGGTACATGTACAGATAGTGCAGGATTGTTGCATAGGTACATATGTGGCAAGATGGTTAGCTGCCTCCATCCCCCCGTCACCTATATCTGACATTTCTCCCCATGTTATCTCTCCCCAACTTCCCCACCTGCCGCTGTCCATCCCTTATTCCCACCAACAGACCCCAGTGTGTGATGCTCCCCTTCCTGTGTCCATGTGTTCCCATTGTTCAACACTCACCTATGAGTGAGAACATGTGATGTTTGATTTTCTGTTCTTGTGTCAGTTTGCTGAGAATGATGGTTTCCAGATCCATCCCTGTCCCTACAAAGGACACAAACTCATCGTTCTTTATGGCTGCATAGTATTCCATGGTATATATGTGCCACATTTTCCTTGTCCAGTCTATCATTGATGGGCATTTGGGTTTGTTCCAGGTCTTTGCTATTGTGAACAGTGCTGCAGTGAACATATGTATGCATGTGTCTTTATAATAGAATGATTTATAATCCTTTGGGTTTATACCCAGTAATGGGATTGCTGGGTCAAATGGAATTTCTATTTCTAGATCCTTTAGAAATCATCACACTGTCTTCCACAATGGTTGAACTAATTTACACTCCCACCAACAGTGTAAAAGTGTTTCTATTTCTCCACAGCCTCTCCAGCATCTGTTATCTCCAGATTTTTTAATGTTCACCATTCTAAATGGCATGAGATGGTATCTCAATGTTCTTTTGATTTGCATTTCTTCAATGACCAGTGATGATGAGCATTTTTTCATATGTTTTTTGGTCTCATATATGTCTTCTATTAAAAAGTGTCTTTTCACATTTTATAAAGAGAAGAGGTTTAATTGGCTCACAGTTCTGCATGGCTGGGGAAGCCTCAGGAAACTTAACAATAAGAGAAGGGGAAACACGCATGTCCTTCTTCACATGATGGCAGGAAGGAGAAGTGGCAGGCAAAAGATGGAAAAGACCCTTATAAAACCATCAGATCTCCTGAGAACTCAGTCATTATCACAAGAGCAGCAGAATGGGCATAACCACCCCCATGATTCAGTTATCTCCCACCAGATCTCTCCCACAACACATGTGAATTATAGGAACTACAATTCAAGATGAGATTTGGGTGGGGACACAGCCAAACCATATCACTTACAAACAATTAAGCAAAATAATGCAGTTTCAGATCATCATTAAGTGCTGTAGGAAAATAAAGCAGATTAAGGGGGATAGATTAGGAGAAGTTGTTTTAGGTAGGTGGCCAGGGATATGTAGAGATGGGAGTGGCAAATCAAAGATCTTCCCGAAATCCAAGACCATGTATAACTAGACATGGGAGAACAAGGATGTGTTTGTGGAACAGCAGTCCACTTTGGTATGGAGGTGGGTGAGAGGGGGAAACAAAGCTCAGAAATGTTGGTGAACTTCCACATTCTAGTATTTTGAAAGAGGTAGAAGATAGGGCCAAGCTGGACCCAATGACTGGAGGTTTCAGAGTGAAAAATCTATGCTGTCTAATAGTAGAGTGTGGAAGGGCTTCTGGCATGGTGCTGTTAAAGCCTGGTCAACTGTTTATGAACTCCATAGGGGCACAGGAGTGGTGCCTTTTTCATTGTCATCTGCTTGTCACCTGCCTCAGTCTGGCACAGAGTAGGTGATAAAGGGTTGATTGCATTGCATTTCTGACCATCACATCTGGTTGCATGAAATCTATAGATAGCTAAGACATAGTACGTGATTACAAGCTGATTTTTAAATCGCATTTCTAAACATCACAACTCATTGAGTGAAATATATGGATAAGTTAAGATGGCCATGGATTCAAATGGAAGTCTGCAGAAAACATTTTCCATAAAGGATGACCTATTCTGTTTCAGCATCCCTGTATGAAATGAATTAACAATAACCCTTTACTTAATAGGAATTTTCTTTCTAGGATCACAGAGTGGTTTTGTTGACCATAGAGCTGTACCTGATTTAAACAGGATATGGCAACTTAATTTCTATTTATTCCACTTATTCACAAAACATTTATTTATTTTAGAAAGAATAAGTATTTTACCCAGGATTTCATAGTTAGTAATGACTGAGGCCTTGTGGCTCTAAGTCTATGCTCTTTCTACTACATCCTGCTGTCTTACATGAAACAGATTTGATTTTATTTCATGCATTTCTATATGTCTCTATGTCATATTTTAATTTCTGTAATAGCAGCATCATTTTACCAGCTAAGATGACTGCCTGCTTTGGATGGAGACCTAGCTACTGTGGTGACAAGGACACCTCACTCTCTCTGAGATCTTCTGACTAATGAAGCCATTCTGGATCTCTTTGGCCTCTATTATTGTCTCCTGTCTCTGATTACCTATAGCATTTGCATACTACTCCACACCTTACACTTAGTTTATCCTTTTGTTAATCCTGGTTGGGTCTTGTCTCCCTAGATGGAGACAATCCAAAGGCTGTGTTTTAAACCAGGAGCTCCATTCGTGTTTTGTCCAACACTAGACATGGGTGCTTGTGATCTATTTCTTTGATTTAGAATCATTCATGGCTGAAAGGAAAATTGAACTCGGGCCCAGAGAAGCTGTCCAATTAATATTTTTTGGATACATAGTCTTGGTTGCCCTACAGCCTTGCAATTTGTTCTTGGCATTACTGTTTTCCAGTGTTCCTCTTAGTGATATTGTTAACCTCACCATCTTTGAACCAAGATCTTGGGTTTATCTCTGTAATAATGGTAATAACAATAACAGCTTATTTTTTAGCATTATTACTGTGTGTAGAGTATTATGCTAAGTACTTTATACAAATTTCTTAGTAAGCTCTTATCATCACCCTCTGAACCTAGAGAGCCTGATCTCAGAACCCACACTCCTCACCCGGGCACTATATTGCCTTTCTAAACCCTTCCTATGCTCAGCAACTCACAAGGGTTCAGGTCTCATGAATTTCTGGTGAAGGTGTGTTGAAGGTATTACCTAAGTATTGTAAACATTTCTAAGTCCTTTATAACTTAGTGTCAAGGCTGTTTTTAATATCTTCTATAAAATTCTGTGGTTTCTTTTTCCTCTTAGGTAGATTTCCTAAGTACAGTATTATTGCAGGGAATAGCTAGACTAGCCTAGAATTGATGTATTTGCCACTCCTAGATTTGCCAGGCAACAGGATTCCTTGCTTTCCTGAACTTTCTTTACACTGTTAATGGTGTTGAACATAGAAGGATAATGTGGGATATAAATAATGGTCTCTGGAATGGAGTAGATAGCAGTCCTTGGGACAGTGTTTCTAGTTCTGTTCTATTCTAGGAAATAGAATAAAACTGCAAAGGCCAGAGAACGTTGAAGACTGCATTTATTTTCCTGAATCCTCTTTTGAATTCCCACTCATTTATTTCTATTTGAGAGTGGTTTATTGGGGATAGGGAGGATGGGGTCCTCTAAGGGACTCCCTGCCCCATCATTTTTATTTTTCTTTTAACTTCCCTCTGCTTTCATTTGATAGCAAGACTACAGAATATAAAAATGGCAGCCGGGCACGGTGGCTCACACCTGTAATCCCAGCACTTTGGGAGGCCAAGGCAGGAGGCCAAGAGATCGAGACCATCTTGCTCAACATGGTGAAACCCCATCTCTACTAAAAATACAAGAATTAGCTGGGCATGGTGGCCTGCACCTGTAGTCTCAGCTACTCAGGAGGCTGAGGCAGGAGAATTGCTTAACCTGGGAGGCAGAGGTTGCTGTGAGCCGAGATCGTGCCTTTGCACTCCAGCCTGGTCAACAAGAGCGAAACTCCGTGTCAAAAAAAAAAAAAAAAGGCACAGCTGAATGTTGAGGTTTCAGAAAGACAGATAAAATTACATAATACTTTTAGGCTTCAACTTTTTGCTTTGGAAATACCATATACTCCATAGGACTGTTGGTGGAGTAAATAAGATCCAAATTCCTAACCGTGGCTTGCAATATCCAGTATTATCTGATCTCAGCCTGCTTCTCAGACACTCGGATCTTGCTGATCCTTGCTCATCCCACTTCAGCCTCACTGGCCCTCTTGCTCTTGTTCCAGGATATCCAGCTGGCTCCTTAGCACCATCCTGCTATGCTTGCACCTCCGAACCCTCACACGGCTTCCTCCTTCACTTGGCTCAAGCCTCTGCTCTCAAGAACCCCTCCTCAGAACAGTTCTTCTCTGATCTGCAGTCTGGAGGAACTCTCCTTCCCTCCAGCGTTCTGCCTATCCACCTTATCCTGCCTTGTTTTCCTTATACTACTTATTGCTATCTAAATCTATTTTACTTTTTTATTACTTGTTTGTGCTACCTTCATTTGAATGTAAACTCTGTGAGATCAAGGACTTTGTCTATCTAGTTTCCTTATCTTCTCAGCCCCTCCAGTGGAGACTAGCACAAAACAGTATTTCTTGCAATGAATGTAAATGTATCTGGCACTATTCATTCCACAAGGAATAGATAGACTTCCTAATTTCAGCTTTGTAACAACTTTTTTTCTTGAGTTGTGCATCTTTTATTTTTACGAATATAGCCAATAAATGTTTATTTGACAATTTGACTAGACTCAGAGTCAAATTGAGGTTCATCGTGAATACAACTTTCTACTGGACCAGGTGGCTGCCTTTTGTGTAGAAAACATTAGTTACAGACTTATCACTAGCAGGTGATTTTGAGAGAAGCAATTAAAATAAGATGGAAAGAACTGAATTTGAGTAGATCAAGAGAACACCAAGAGCTGTATCTGAACATGATGGGAACTGTAACCAAACTGGATGGGCAAGGGGTACCAGCAGCCTTCTGCTTATGGTGCAACTTTGATCAAATCCTTTTACCTCCTCTGCATTTCAGTTTCCTTGTGTGTAAAATGAGGCCCATAGACGGAGAAATGGGAGAAGGAGACGCTGCCCACTACATAAGGGTGTTGAAAAACTGTTGAGAGAACATATGCGATAGCAGTTTATATTGAGTAACACTCACGTAAGTTGACATAAATGCATATAAAGTGCTTGGCATCCAGTAAGTAGTCAACAAATAGTACCTATATTTATATTAACATTATTAAATCATTTGGAAATTATTTGAAACACTTGTAAAGATTTGATCTCTTACTAATGTTAGCGATTATTTTCTTTGAATTTAAACAAACTTTAGAATTGCTCTCTGTTCCCTGTTTGCATTTATAAGCATGGGAGGGCCCATTAGTGAGGTGAGTAAGAATCTGGACTCTGGAGTCAAGACAGAAATAAGTTTAAGTCCTAATGTAAGTGAATAAATAAAAAATGGACTAAAGTTCAAACTTAGTCCATGCAATCTTTCATTTTCTTTCTCTATTGAATTCCTGTCCATCATCTGAAGGAGGTACTGTGGCCAAAAAACCAGGAACAAGAGAAATAAACTGTGAGCTGGGTAATTCACAGATGTCTTTTGTACCTCTATATGAATGTGAACCTCCTGTATTCCTTCTCTAGCAGAGATGTGAGCATGCTTTGTCCACACAGCCCCACTGGGCACTGTTTTGTGAGACAGATGCCAAGATCTATCAGAGTGGCAGCCCCTCACTGCCATCATCACTGATGAATGACAAGAAGTTTGGAAAAGAAAGGGCTATGAACAAGCACTCTCTTTCTAAAACTCATCAAGTGGGGACACAGATTCTGCTTGTTTCAGTAGTTAGAAACTGAGGTACCTTGAAGGTCCTTCACATCTGTGTTCTTTGCAATGTCTGATGCAAATGACATAAATAAAAAATAATACAAAGATTGATTGAATTCTTGCTAAATGCCAGACATTGTGCTTAATCCTTTATCTGAATCTTTCTACACCACTAGGAGTTGTAGGTACTATTATTATCCCCATTTTTACAGATGAGGAAACCGAAGTTTCAAGAAATGAAATAACATTCCTAAGGTACCCCAGTTAAAAAGTGGAGGAGTTAGGCTGTCAATCAAAGTCATCTAACACCAGAGATTGTCTGTTGTATGCCAAACTGTAAACTCTTTGGGAGGAGACAACCCTCTCATTCATCTTTAGTCCCTCTAACCTCAGTTTGTGGTTATTAAGATGAAATTTTAAAATCCTTTTTTGTAGATGATGCCCTAATGTATCATGAGTGTATCTCCAGTTGCAAGGTAGAAGGTGCCTTCACATGTGCATTCTACTCAGTGTTTGCACAGACATAGTCTCCCTCTAGTCTCACAGCACCAGGGAGTGGAGTGTATTGCTACATCCCTACAAAGGAAGAAACATTCTGCCAGTCTTTCATAGTAGGTAGTGGAGTTGGGCTTTAAGCTCAGGGTCCTCAACTTTCTGTTTGACCATTTTCCCTCTTCTGTATCTTTAAATTTAAAGAAATGTAGAGATTTTATGGGTTGGGACAATGATATTTGACAAATTCTTTTTTATTATTTGAAAAAATCCTAATTGTGAGGCAAAAGTTATTTTAATCTCTAATGCAGGCACAAATGCTCTATTGATTTTTTTAAAGCAAAGTTATAAAAACCCATGTCCTTTTTTTGAATAAACATTAACACTAGGTGCCAAGGTCTGCAAGATGCTAAATAAGGATTCTAGTAAAATGCTTTGCAAAACCATTTCAACGCAAAATCAATAATATGCATTAAAAATTTATGAAAAATGAATTAAGGACAAAAAAACTCCTTACCTTTTAGTGGATACACTAAACACACACATACACATGCATACACACAAAACATTAACATGAAATGTTAACTTTCGGTCATCCACTGGAGTTTGTGGAATAATGGCTTTGTAGATGAGAAAAACACCAAGAGCCTTGCCTGAATATGATTGCCATAAATAAACTAGACAGGAAAAGAGTACCAAAGACTCTAAGTGCATAAGAAACTAGAAGTCTAATACAGGATCCTAGAAATCCCAGAAACCCTAGACTTTCAGGTAAGACTCCTATACCTTTAGTTGCCTTCTGGACATCTTCATTGGATCATGTGAATGAGACTGTGAACTGGTATTTGGCTAGGCATGGTGCAAAGCATGCTGAGTCATCAGAATGGTAGGTAAGGAGAGGTGAGTGGTGGCTAGCAGTCCAGAAAACATTATTTTAAAAGGTTTTACCGGCAAAGCTTCAAGATCAAGGGTCTTGGGGCCACAGATATGCTGGCCTGGCTGGCTGGCTGGTCTGTGCTTCTCTAGCTTGTGGCTGAAGCCCAGCCAAATTCCTTTATAGCACTTAGGATTTATTTTATAGTTACCCATATTTTTCTCTCATCTCACTGTGAATTCCTTAAGGAGCCAGTCTCTGACCAGTTCATTATTTTAACTGTTCTTGTTTGTATGTACTTCAAAGTAGATGCTCTAGAAATATCTCCTGAGTTAATTAAAGGATGATTTAAAGAGCATTCACAGTAAGATCAGGTACAAAAATGGTGCTACAATAATTATGACAATAATTGCTGCCATTTACTGAGCACCTTCTATACGCCAGGTACGTTGTTCACATTTCTGATTCTTGTCTTTCAGGTCAGCAACCTTTTGTCAAATGTTTACTTGGGCTGATTATATGTCAGGCTTTGTGTTGGCTCAGGAGTTTTCAGGGAAGAAAGGGACCCAATCTGTTACCTTGAGGAATTCACAGAAAAGATAAAGTGCAATTACTGTATGGTGAGCTCAGTGCTGCTAGAGCTATGGGAGTTTATGCACAGTGACCTAATAACCTTAGGAAAAGAGGGCATGGTGGAGATAAATCTTAAAGACAAAATAGGAATTTTCCAAATGAAGACACTGGAGGCAGGCAGGGGACAGTGGGTCAGTCTGGGTAGACAGAACAGTAAAAGTAGAGTCAGGAAGATGTTCAACCGTGTGATGGGTTTGTGGAGCATTAATTAAGCAAATACATGGAACACTGGCTGTGTGCTAGGCACTGGGAATAAAGTTATGAGCAAATCCTCATAGAGCTTCTAATCGAGTATTTATGTTATCTAAGGGAGAGCATAAATAATAGTAAAAGGACAAATAAACATTTATCTACAAATTATAGTAAGTTCTATGAAGAAAACGAATCAGGTGCTAAGAGAATGGAACATAATTTAGATTTGGTCTTTGTGATAAAAGTACATTTAAGCAGAGATATAACAGAATAATGAGGAAGTGAGTAGGATGAAGTGTGTAAAAGATGGGGAATTCCATATGTGTGTAAAGGCCCTAGGGCAGTGATGTTTAAGAGGGTGTAAGGCCACCAGGAAGACAGCTAGAAAGAGATCACAAAAATTCCTTTAGGTGACATTTTAGGGAATTTGCATTCTATTCTAGGTGCAAGGAAAAGGTATTGAAAGATTTTAAGCAGGGGAGCAGCATGAGTTTTTTTCTTCATTTTTGAATGAAAATTTTAAAGCATACATCAAAGTTAAGGGAATTTTAAAGTGAGCTCCTGCATACCCATCACATAATACCATTTTCATTTTATTAGATACAAAGATTTGATGTATTTTTAAATGCTCTGTCCTCTTTGTAGAAGAGTATTGAAGAGAAAGGAGAGAGAAAAGTGGGAGCTCTAGCCCTAGTCTCATCATTTAGTGCAGGCGTCCCCAAACTTTTTACACAGAGGGCCAGTTCACTGTCCCTCAGACTGTTGGAGGGCCGCCACATACTGTGCTCCTCTCACTGACCACCAATGAAAGAGGTGCCCCTTCCTGAAGTGCGGTGGGGGGCCGGATAAATTGCCTCAGGGGGCCACATGTGGCCCACGGGCCATAGTTTGGGGACGCCTGATTTAGTGTCATCATAAGTGAAGAAGAGCTCCGGCATGGAGGCCTGGAAGGCTGCACTGCACAGTGTGTGGCAGGGACCAGATCACAGTGGCTTTTACGTATCATGCCAGAATACAAATGGTCCCGGACTTACAATGTTTCAACTTATTATTTTTTGGCTTTACTTTGGTGTGAAAGCAGTACACATTTGGGAGCTCCTCAACTCAACAGTGGGGCAACATCTTCATGAACCCATTGTAAGCTGAAAATACATATTGTCGGCTGAAAGTGCTTTTTGACTTACGATATATACATTTTTTTGAGATAGAGTCTTACTCTGTAGCCCAGGCTGGAGTGTAGTAGTGTGATCTCAGCTCACTGCCACCTCTGCCTCCCAGGTTCAAGCGACTCTCATGCCTCAGCGTCCTGAGTAGCTGGGATTACAGGCATGCACCATAGCGAGCTATTTTTTGGTATTTTAGTAGAGGCAGCGTTTAGCCATATTGGCCAGGCTGGTCTCGAGCTCCTGGCCTCAAACAATCCACCTACCTTGGCCTCCCAAAATGCTGGGATTACAGATATGAGCCACTGCACCCAGCTGACTTATGGTATTTTCAATTTATGGTGAGTTTATCGAGGAGCAACTGTATGTGTAGGCCATGGGAAGGTTGTGAAGGATTTCAGTTGAGAGTAAGGTAGAGCCCTATTAGTGGTTTCACTTTCCACAGTTTCAGCGACCCTTGGCACTGAACTTTGGTCCCAACCTTGGTCCCAAAGTGATACATACAGTAAGACATTTTGAGAGAGAGAAAGAGATCACACTCACATAACTTTTATTACAATATTCTGTTATCATTGTTCTATTTTATTACTAGTTATTGTTGATCTCTTACTGTACCTAGTTTATAAATTAAACTTAATCATAAGTATGTATGTATGTATGTATATATAGAAAAACACCATAGTATTTATTGGGTTAGGTATTATCTCAGTTTCAGGCATGCACTGAAGGTGCTGAAACATATCCCCAGTGGAGAAACAGGGACTACTGTAGTGTGAGCAGGCTTGCATATTCCAAGGATCCTGGAGGCAAAAATGTGTAGGGAAATGTCTTATATGGGATAGATATCAGCCTGGAAAGTGAGTCTGGAGCTTTTAGTCCTATGCAAGAAAGAGGATAAGCTGTGTGGTGTAAGGTCAGGGGGAATAAGAAAAAAAAGAGAGGTGAAGGGAAAATACTTGACAGTTACTTAGGGGTGTTATGCCTGACCCATGATCGTTGCTTGACAAGCATTTATTGAGTAAATAAAAGTACAGCAGTAGGACTTAGAGAGTCCTGGTGATGAAAGAAAAGATGAGTTGTAATCTGTGCAAGTCATTCAACCTCTCTAAGCCTTTGTTCTTCATCTGTGAGATGGGAAAGGTAAGAGTACTTCCTATATTAGTCAAAACTCTCCAGAGAAACAAAGTAAATAGGATGTTACTCTCTCTCATACATATATGTTAGATACATGACCCTATACTGAACAGCTTATCCTGTTTCTTAAAGAAGACTAAAGGCTCCAGATTCACCTCCCAGACCCAGTTCTATCCCATTTTAGATACATGTATATAAGTAGATACATGTATATATGTATTAGGTATAGGGGAGATATATACGGAATTGGCTTACATGATTGCAGAGGCTGAAAAATCCCAAAATCTGTAGTCAGCAAGATGGAGTCCCAAGACAATTGATGGTATAGTTTTAGTACAGATGCTGGCAGGCTTAAATCCTGGAAAGAGCCAGTGTTTCAGGCTGCGTTTAGTAGCAGGAAAGAATTGATATCTCAGCTTAAGGCAGTCAGGCAAGAGGAATTCCCTCTTACTTGAGGGAGGGTTGGCCTTTTTGTTCTATTCAGGCCTTGATTGGATGAGGCCCACCCAAATTAGGGAAGGCAAACAACTTTATTCAGTCTACTGAGCCAAATGTTAATCTTATTTAAAACACTTCACAGACACTTCACATTCCAAATAATGTTTGACCAAATATCTGGGCACTCTGTGACCCAGTCAAGTTAATACATAAATTAACTATCACACTTACCTTACTTGCTGTGAAATGCTGTTAAGTTTTAAAATACTGTACAAATGAAAGGAAGTATCACTATTTATTCAAAGAAAGAAGGTTACTTTAATGATAATAGCTTAATTTTATCCAGTGCTTCCCATATGCCAATTATTATTCAGTCTTACTAGCATTATCTCATTTAATTCTCACAATAACTTTATCCCTCTGTTTGCCCCTTAGAGAGGTCCATGTCTATAACTGTTGCTGCACACAGATTGCCTGCATTAAGACATGGTGAAGAGGAGCATAGTCTCTGGAGCCAGCCTGCCCTGGTTTCAATCCCAGCTCTGTCACTAGCTACATGACCTTGGGAGCAAGTTACTAACTTCTCTGTGCCTATTTCCTCTTCTGTGAAACGGGATAATAATAGCAAAGTGCCTAGGACAGAGTCTGCCACTTAGTATACAAATATATTCCACATATGTGTATATGTACATATGGTATTTGTGTGTGTTTACATATTTATGTGAATATGTTGTAGTAGTGGTGGTGGTGATGACAGTCATTACACAGAGAGCAAACTCTCATGCCTTCAGGCACTGGTCAGGTAATGTCAGTGTGTGAAGCAATCAATTACAGGTAAGTATGGAGTGGTGGGGTGAGTGGAGAACTAGGGAGTGTCTGCTTAACTTAAAGGCATTAAAATCCAGAAATTTCTACAACATTACTTGGGCCATCTACAGCTCATTTTTTGACCCTCAGGTATAATGAGTATTTTACAAGTACTTTCCTTAACAACTGTGCTAGCAGAGTGGTCCATTTTACAGATGTCAAATTCAAAGCTCACTTACGAGGTAGTCAGTACCAAGGGAACTGGGACCGAAGAAAAGGTACAGAGGCCTGCCTCCAAAGCCAGTATGGCTCTCTGAATGATCTCAGGGTTCCTGGGTGAGTGGAAGTGGAACATTCAGTCCATCCTACTGTCTGTCATCTCTAACCCTTTTGTGGATACCATTTCTCACTGATCTATGGTAGAAGTAGGGCAAGTGAAAGATGAACAGTACCTCTGGTGCTTGCAACCTTCCTGGAATGTCTTCTGTGCTCTCCCTATGCAAATTCCACATCCTGCTGACACTACTCTTCCTTCTCCATTCCTGTGTGTATATGTACCTCTGTTGGTGGCCATGGAGGTTATGGTTGTGTTTGTGTTTGTGATGCTTCTTCCACTGTAAGCTCAGAAAGGTTAGACCCATATTCATTTTTCCATATCCTGCCTGTTTGAGTTTCCATTGAGTACCATCCATTAATACCATCTGCCAGGTCTGTGTTCTAGTTATTATTTATCTCTCATCAAATGATGACATCTGGGTGATTAATTTGCCATCTAAAATATTCAGTTTCTGCATATTTAAATTTGTATTATTATTATTTTTAAATGGGGTCTTGCTATATTGCCCAAACCGATCTCGAACTCCTGCGCCTAAGCAATCCTCTTCAGCCTCCCAAGTAGCCAGGACTACAGGTGTGTGCCACCACATCTAGCTCTCCATCTTTAAAACTGGGATAATAACTGTCACAAGTTGTATTCTCCAGGAAGTAAATTCTGGTGTACACTAGCATGTAGGAGGTTTATCAGGGAGTGTTCTTGGGATCATCACAGGGGAAGAGAAGGGAAAGAAGCAGGATTAGGCAAAGGGAGAAGGGAGGCTACAATGTAGTCTTAATGAAGGCCTCAGCCCACTCCACGAGAAGCTCTGAAGCTAAAATAGCCTGTCAAGATAGTCCTGATTCAGGGTGAGGGTGTCAGGTCTTTATACCCCGTGTCAATCAATCACTGGATGTGGGCACCTCAAGAGGGGAGCATGACCTTGGGAAAGACAACTCTTTCAGCCAAGGCAGTTTCAAAGAGAGTTGACAGTTGAGGGCTGTCTAAAGGATTAAGTTATTCCATTTCAAAGGAGGACTTGGAAGGCATTATAGCCTCCCAGGAACTCAAGTACCCCAAGTTAGTTAACCCAGTTACCGAAGTAACTACTTCACAGGAAAGCTGATGCATGTGAAGGCATACTGTAAGTTGTTAAACTTAAGGTTTTAGTTGTTGTTAATATTAAGAGTAGTATTACTGGGGCTGGGTAAATATTTCCGCAACTGCATTGATTCTGTGTTTTTAGAGCAGCTTCTCAATAAAACTCATGAAGTTAGTATATACCCTTGTTTTATTCTTCTCACTTCCCAAAGACACCCTTCTCCCTCTCACTTTTGTTATTAAGCTCATCTTAAAAGTGCTTATGCCATCCTATTTGAAAACCTCTAGGGTAATTTGATTTGATTTCCTTTCCACTGAAATGACTGTTCTGAACTCTGACCTTAATCCGGGTGGTTAGAGCAGCTGGAAGCACTTTCTTGACTATCTATCTTCACACTTTATATTCCATATAGGCTCAGAGAAAGTCTAAGTGCAATCTTTAAACATTGCTAACATTAACAATTCCCATCAGTGAAGTTAATTAAACGTAAATCAGTGCTGGCACTAGCATTCCCAACTTTATACTGATCCTGGATAGGCTTGTAGGGCTCAGACATCAGAACAGCTTGGTGAAAGCTGACAACAGGAAAAATGAAGGTTCCAAAGATCAAGAATATTGAGCAACCCTGTGTCATTTCCAGGTACTAGCTGCTTATAGAAAAGAACTGTGTACGGGAGTTCAAAGGTATAATATGTTGTTGATTTTACACACACACACACCCCCACACACACACATATACACTGATGTGATTAGCCAATTATTCTCAGAATTCTATCATTATTTGACTTCTCTCAAATATATATGTGTGTATATTTCTAATTCACAAATCTCATTGTGTCACTTCCTGATGAAATATCTTCTATAGCTCCCTAACATCTCCCTCACAAAATCTGAAGTCTTAGCAAAGCTCTTTAAGTTCCCTAAATATGCCAGAATTTTTTATGCTGCTGTGTCTTTGTGCATGTCATTTCTTTTCTGCAGAAAGCTTTCTCATTGCTTATGCATCCTTCAGGTCTCAGTTCAAATGTCACCTCCACTGGACAGCCTTCCCTGGCTTTCCCACAATGACACTTGCAGCTCTATACTGCCTTTCCTCCTAGACAGTGAGCTGCTGGATGGAAGGAAATGAATTCGTGGACTAGTTGGAGGGGTGAAAATGTCAGGGTAGAGAGAGAATGGGAGAAGTTATATGAAAAGCCTTTGTATCTAAAACTTTCATCTTGCAGAGTCAATACTCAGTTATATGTATCTCTAAGAGTGTGACTTAATGTTTCTGATATTTGATTTTGTTCTTGGCTTTAAAAAGAACCAGAATCTTTTGATTCAAGGATTAGAAGAGCTTCTAAAGGTAGGCTTTCTGACAAAAGGAAAACTTTCCCCTGACTGCCCTCTTGTGGAGGTGCTAAAATAGCCCAAAAATGGCAAGTCTATAAAATCATCATAAACCTTGATTGAGAGAGCAGTTTTCTGGACTGTCCATTGTCCTGATTAGTCAAGCTGCCATATGCATGTAATTACATATTTTTAAAAAACTTGAATGTGGCAAGACATGACCCAAACTGAACTGAATTCAGTTTGTCTCTGGTAAATCAGATGGTGCTTCAAGAATATAGAATACCCAGAGTGAAGGTTATGAACAGCACATGGAGAGAGGCCACATGTGGTTAAGAGAGATCTCTGGTGGATGAAGTGCTAAATGCACACCAGCTTTCACTAGCACTTTAAATTCCATTTCCCCTAGACCACTGGCTCATGTCATGCCTAAAAATCATCTGCTGAGCTGTGTTAAAATGCTGATTTCTGAGCAGTTCATCCAGATTCTGATTCAGGGTGTCTGGGATAGAGCCTAGGTATCTGCATTTAATAAGCACACCAGGGTGATGCAAATGGATGTAGCCCTTTCGCATCTTGCAGTGGGGATGGGTTTTATAGAGCCATTTACATACTTTTCCACAACCAGGGCAACTTTCTATAGAAGTCATGATTTCACCTATTCTAATCCATTGCTTCCATGAGAGAACTCTTTTTAGACCTTATGCCTTGATTTTTGACTTGAAAGACATGGTTTTCATTTCCATACATGAGATTGCTGGTAAGAATTAGGCATTTGATCTATAACTATGGAACAGACTTTCTTTTTTGTCTCCTTTCCTTTTGCCCTCCTTTTCATTGTAGCTACCTACCTGTCTGCCTGTCTATTTGCATACCTACCCACCTGTATTTATGAATCAACCTTCATCATGCCTTGTACCCAGTGGATCAATGTGAACTACAGAAAAGCCAGCCTTTCAGTATGGGGTTACCATGGGAATGTGGCCTTTTTGATAGGGCAGGATGAAAAAGCATTGGCCAGGAAGTTTAGCTCTCCTGGAGAATAATACCAACAGCCATTTTTGAAGAGATGGTGTTTCACTCTTACCCAGGCTGGAGTGCCTTGGCATGATCATATCACACTGTAGCCTCAAACTCCAGGGCTCAAGTGATCTTCCCACCTAATCCTCCCAAGTAGCTGGGAATACAAGCACACATCACATTGCCTGGCTAATATTTTTTATTTTTTGAGACACTGGGTATTGCTTTGTTGCCCAAGGGTGGTCTCAAACCCCCAGTGTCAAGTGATCCTCCTGCCTCGGCCTCTCCCAACTGCCATTTCTTTAACACCTGCCAGATGTCAGGCATTCTATAAGACTTTTTAGGTACATTATTACTAATTCAGCAAAGTACTTCACAGATGAGGAAATTAGAAGCTTGCAGAGGTTTATACTATGTCAGTCATCTAGAGTCTTTAAGGTTGAACTATAACTTGTTTCAGATATGTCTGACTTCAAAGCTTCTTTCTCTCTCACTGGATGAACATATATCTGACTACCGGCAGGTGGGTACCAATGCTCATCAGCCTTCTCTAGGTCTACTAGTCAGTTTTGTTATCATTAAACATACAATTTGGAGCAAAAACCCCATATTCAAAAAAGTAAGTTAGCAAATTAAGCATTTCTCCAGGGCACAGCTGCTATTTTCCCACTTTCTGAGAAATCTGAAAATCACTATTGAAAAAGAAATAAAAAGAATGCTTGCTGTGAATTTTTAGAAGTTTCTAAAGGTTATTTTAGGACCACGCTGGGCAGCCATGTATCTTAATTTTGCATTTTGTAAAGAACCTGTGGCATTGTTGACACTCCTGAAAGGTCAATAACAACTTGTTTGATATTTCAAGCTAATTGTGAGTTTCTACATTTTTGCATAGATGAACTTTTATTGTTAAAAGGTCCTTTATGAATGTTGCATTCCCCTCCTTGTTCAGAGGTGCCTCAAATGCCTCGCATGCTAATGGAAATACATTTGTTGCAGTGGAAAGGCATCAGATTTAACACAGTATTGTTAATTTTTCTTTAGCCATCAGAACATTTTAAAAAATAAGATTTGTGCTTTTCTGATTATGAAAGAAGTACATGTTCAATGTTAACAATTAGGAAAATATAAAATAGTATAAAGATGATAAATCATGATTCTCTTACCCAAGAGTAGTTCTAGCAGTCATTTTTTAACAAGTTCCTTAAGTAAGGCATGTTTACCATATGTCAACTCTGTTGTTGGGTAGGTGACATAATTCTAATTTTATAGATTTGGTAACTAAGCTTAGAAAGGTTAAATAATTGTCCTGCTCAGTTTACAACATTCTGTTTTTCCCTTGTTCCAAAGCCTGTGCTCTCCCACATAACCACTGTTAACATTCTAGATTGTTTCCTCCACATCTTTTTTAATGTATTTTTTTTATGGCTGAGATCATACTGTGAACACAGTTTTGACCCTCCCATTTACCCTTAACATAATGGCATAGGCATTTTCCTTATATAATCTGGCTCTGCCTCCCTCCCTGCCTTAATCTCATACCTACCCCCTTCTATCTTGTATGCCACACTCCAGTTACATTGGTCATCTTTCTGTTCCTGGAACAAGTCAAGAATGTTCTTGCCTTGGGACTTTGCACTGGCCATTTCTTCTGCCTCGAACACTCTTGTCTTAGATCTTAATGGCTCAATGGTTAGGTTTTTTTTCTCATCCTTCAGGTATCTCATCCTTTAAATGTATAGACTTTCCCTGAAAGTCTTACCTCACATAGGTCCTGTTTTCTTTCTTAGCACCTGGTGGATTTTCTTCATAGCACTTATAATAACTTACCATTAGTTCCTTTTATTTTCCTTTTAATTGTGTTCTTGTGTCACCTTCACCTTTACAGGTCTGGGCCTAACATGGGCTTATACATAATGCTGCATTGAACATTTTTCTATATAAAACATTTTATCATTATAATTTCATAGGGGAGATCAAAATGTAGGTACATTTTTAGGGCTCTTGCTTCACATTACAAAAATTTCATCCCAGCA
The DNA here is from genome assembly GCF_048565385.1 of Saimiri boliviensis. Taxonomy (NCBI): domain Eukaryota; kingdom Metazoa; phylum Chordata; class Mammalia; order Primates; family Cebidae; genus Saimiri; species Saimiri boliviensis. Next base: position 48,469,527 of record NC_133459.1, read on the forward strand.
TCCCAAAGTGTATATAACTGTGAGTATTTTGTGGGCGTGCCAGTTTCACTGCACCCTTGCCAGCATAATCAGTTTTTAAAGTCTTAGCTATTTTGATAGGTGACTCAAACTATGTCTGTACATTGTAGGTGCTCAGTAAATTTCATTTGCTGAAGGGATGATATGTAAAGTTGACATTTGGCCAGAGTTCCAAGAATACCCACATCCTTTCCTGGACTCTTTTTCCTTTGAGGTCACACAGAGAATGTAAGTACAGAGAACAGCCGTAGCCAGTGGCATGGCATACACCTATAATCACAGCACTTTGGGAGGCCATCGTAGGAGGGTGGCTTGTGGCCAAGGATTCTAGAGAAGAGCGGCAAGTAGAGGTGCCCATATTGGCTCTATTTGCAGGCCTCATAATCTGGGCAGGATCTCTGAAGACTTTGTTTGGCTATGCCTAGAGGTAGCCATTGCCTAAAAATACAGTTGCCCCTTGTTCCTTTTCCCCTATATATATATCCAAATAGGTAAAGAAGGACTTATTCAGAGCAAAGAAAGAATATTTGCATTGTCATTGCTGGGATAGACCTGTCCAAATACCATTTCAATATCATCTCCTTAACAGATGAGGTACCATTTTTATTCAGATATCAAATTAACAAACGCTTTAAAAATTCATAATATTTAATGCATGGCATGTTAAAAACTTTATCCTCTAAGACTTTGACCCAATATAAAGCTCTTGAACCTGACTGTATTTACAGCTACAAGCCTCCTTCTTAGGGAGGTAGTGAAGGGGAGATGGACGCAGAGAAGTCAACCTAGCATTATTTTCATGTATGAGTGTTAAAACTAGTTGTGAGGATAGATGTTTTCCCTCATGTTTGTTCACCAGTTGTAAGTCCTATTTTGGGTAACTGTTCATGTGTTTTGTCTGAGTCTATGTTGTCTTTTGTAATATATTTATGTGAGTGCTTTAAATAGTAAAAGCAATGATCCTTTTTTATATCTTTGGTAAATATCTTTCCAGCCTGTTTTCTTTGTAACGTTTTCTGTTTTAGACTTCCTGAAGTTTTAAATATACGTGTAGGCCATTCTGTCAGTATTTTTCCTTGTTAATTGCTTTTAAGCTTATAAGAGTCCACGACTGGCTAATGGGTTACATTTTTTTCCTAGTTTTTTATGGTTTGATAAGCATGTCTTGCTTAGAAGGTCCTTTCTACTTGTACAGAGGAACACTGAAATTGTATGAATTGTAAATACCTGCTTCCATAGCATTTTCCTTGAAATTGGGAAATTTTTCTAGTTTGGCTTTGAAAAAACTAGATTTCAAAATAGGGTATAACTAGATAAGCTTTAAAGGTATTTCTTTGTTTAGTTCCTTGGAACCATTCAGCTTTTTTTTTTTTTCATACTCTCTCTGCTCTGTCTCCTGGAATAGTATGCGGAGGAACCCTTTAGCATACTAATATAATAAGGATGCTTTTTATGGCTTAAGAGATCTTGGGAATCCTTGGGAAATTGTTCAGTAACTCTCTGAAATGGAATTAACATTTTAAAGCCAGAAGCATGCATTCTATATAAGAGATATATTTTCAGAGTTCTTCTTGCTATGAGCTCTCCAACCCCTGCTCCTGACACCCTGGGAGTGGTGCACCCTCCCCACCCCGTACCCTCCACCCCCACATAATTGGATTGGAGCTAGTCTTCTTTGTTGTTTGCTTTTCAGAGTGGGGTGGTTGTATTATATTCTGGAAGGAATAGGGACTGCTATAATGTAAGTGCATTGTCTCAGGGACTCTGCAGATCCAAGGCCAGTTCTTCATTCTGAGCCCCTCAAATCACTCCTTAGCCTCTGCTGTTCTTTAGCTAGAAGAAGAGATTCCCATTGTTCCCATCTATTTTTCCAAAGGGAGAATGCCAGTACTGAGGAAGAGGGTGGGCTTAGAGAGTCAATCATTTTCTTTTGGGCTTAAAACTAAAGAAAATGAATCTGTGGTTCAAGGATATCTACTTCATCATCCATTATTTTCCTTATTGCAACCCTCTTGGAGCAGGATAATCCTTTTCTAATCATTGCGCTGAATGGATCCCCAAAAGAGCCAACCAGAAATGGAATTCTAAAACATGATTTATTTTAAATTAATGTATTTTCTTGTTTAAACCAGCTTGTACAATGAGGAAGCAGAGACGCACAGAAAGGTCTAGGGACTTAGCCAAGGCGACACAGCTAATCAGTGACAGAGCAAAGATGCTTGGTGTTCATGTCTTCCACTTTAGTACTTTCTATTGTCTCTTTTCTCACAATCTCCAGAGGTGTATATTTTACAACTGTGGCTGTGTACAGCAGACTACATCTTCTAGATTGCAATTTTTTAAATCTTAGCTAAAATAACCCATTGAAGATAAATATACTTTAATTGTTACGAATTTCACCTTAGCTATGTAACTTAAAATGTAACCACCTTAAGTAGACTCTGAACTTTCTTTTTTTTTTTTTTTTTGAGACGGAGTTTCGCTCTTGTTACCCAGGCTGGAGTGCAATGGCGCGATCTCGGCTCACCGCAACCTCCGCCTCCTGGGTTCAGGCAATTCTCCTGCCTCAGCCTCCTGAGTAGCTGGGATTACAGGCATGTGCCACCATGCCCAGCTAATTTTTTGTATTTTTAGTAGAGACAGGGTTTCACCATGTTGACCAGGATGGTCTCGATCTCTCGACCTCGTGATCCACCCGCCTCAGCCTCCCAAAGTGCTGGGATTACAGGCTTGAGCCACCGTGCCCGGCGACTCTGAACTTTCTACATGAAAAGTTGCTGTGGACTAAACTGTGTCCTCACTATTTGCTTTTTGAAGCTCTAGCTCCAGATGTGACTGTATTTGGACATAAGGCTTGTGGGGGTTAATTAAGGTTACATGAGGTTATTAGGGTAGGATCCTAGTCTGATAGGAGTGGTAGCCTTATGAGAAGAGGAAGAGAGAGATCTTTCTTTCTACTATGCAAGGAAACAGTGAGAAGGCAGTCATTTGCAAGCCAGAAAGAGAGTCCCCTCTAAAACCCAACCATGCTGGCACCCTTATGTAAGACTTCCAGCCTCCACAACTATGAGAAAACATATTTCTTTTGTTAAAACCATCCAGTATATGATATTTTGCTATGGCAGCCCAAGTTGACTAATATAAAAGCTTTATTGTCTCACTAAATTCTGGTTTCTAGACCCAATAGACACAGAAATTACAAGATCATTGAGGCTGATCTGTGTCTTAGAAAAATCATTCTGATAGTTCCTTTGAGGCTCTGTGTGACTTTTGGGTGATTGAGTTGTGAGTGCTTCAGAGCACTTGCTTTAATTGTAAGGAATAGCTTATTGTTGACTGGAAACATCCTGGCCCACAAATGAAATTGATGAAAGCTGGCCTGTCCTTCACTGAACCAGGCAGGAGTGAAGGATGTATTAGCATTGTGATGTCACAGTGGCCAGAAGCCTATGCTGGACTGAGAACTAACTTCTGAATTCCTGAAATCACTTAATTATAGGAGAATGAACATAATACCTGAACAGCGTCACTGCAGTATTTTTGTCTTCCCTGCCATGCTGACTTACTCATTAATATTTGCATAGACCATCTGAACCATACAATCCTTTTGGGAGGTTCTCCAGCTCATCTCTTCTATCTGTACATCAACTCTTCCTCAAGCATCCCTAACAAACTCAGAGGCTCTCATCTTCCCCACTGAAGAGTTGGTGCACTTGAACTGATGGATTCAGCTGATGTCAAAATTGGAAACAAATATTAACGAATATTTAATGCAACCTTGGACAAAGTAAGAGATCTAAAAATGTGTAGTGTCAAGCCTCATAAACTTCTTGAAATCAAAGAAAGCCAACCACTGGCCTGAATGTCTTAGCAGAATGGTAACGCTATTTCCATGACATTAGCCCTTCATCTCCAAGGACAGACAGGCTCCTTTGATCACTCAGGGCACTAGAAACCAAGAAACGAGAAAGGGAAGCCACCCAAACAGCCAGCCAGCACCTCTCACATCCTCCCACAGATTCTATTCTCCAAATACTAGACAGCAAAATAATCTGTTAAGACTTAGTAAGTGCCATGATGTTTCGGATCCATTCAAATGAATGTATTGGTTTTACTAAGGCTTGGCAATTGTTTTCTGCAGAAGGTTGAGTATAGCAATAGCCCCATTTCACAGCTGATGGTGCTAATTCAAAGCAAGGCTTGAGGTCTCCACAGCAAAGGAATTGAGCAGCTCTGACTACAAGCCACCCTGAAAGTGAACGAGCTTCTCAAATATTATCTGCCACTCTGCCACACTTCTAGGCACTAGGATAAAGAGAACCAGACATGGTCGCTGGCTTTGCAGAATTCTCAATGTAGCAGAAAGAAAGACTCATAAAAACTTACCATTACAGTGTGAAAAGTGCTGTATTGTTGGAAAGGAAGCAAGGAGGCTATGGGAGCAGAGAGGAGGGCAACCTAATGCAGATTCTTAAAAACTGGCTAAATTGAATTAAAAATATAAGGCATTATTAACTTTAAAGGTTTTTTTTTTAGACGGGGGAGGGCGAGGGAGGCATGTGGGGTGGGGTGGAGGAGGGCCGCAAAGAAAGAAAGAGAAAGAGAAAGGGGGAGAGATAACAGGAGTCTTGCTCTATTGCCCAGGCTGGGATTCAATCTAAAAATAGGTATTAAAAACCTCTTTTATGTCGATAATTGTACCTTACAGCAGAGACAGGAAGGAGTAAGGGAAGAAAATAATGAACAGCCAACCAGTATTTCATTTAAATCTATGAAATGCTATGCAAATGCCAAAGAATGATTTACTTTCATTTATGTGGCTACTTTCAAAATGGGTGTAATGTGATACTGAAAAAAATGTATGTTCTGTGGACCTGGAGTGAAGAATTCTACAAATATTCACTGAGTTTACTTGTTCCAGGTCTGAGTTCAAATCATAAATGTCCCTGTTAATTTTCTATCTCGTTGATCCGTCAAATATTAACAATGTGGTGTCAAAGTCTCCCGATATTATTGTGTGGTAGTCCAAGTCTCTTTATAAGTCATTAAGAACTTGTCTTATGTATCTGGGTGCTCCTATATTGGGTACATATATATATTTATGATCATTGACTCCTGTTGTTACATTGATCCTTTTACCATTATGTAATGTCCTTCTTTGTTTCTTTTAGTCTTTGTTACTATTAAAGTCTATTTTGTCAGAGACGAAAGTTACAACTCTTTTTTTTTTTTTTTTTGCTCTCCATTTGATTGGTGAGTCTTCCTCCAACCTTTTGAGTCTTTGTGTGTCCTTGCTTATGAGATGGATCTGGATACATCATGCTGATGGGTTTTGACTTTTTGTTCAATTTGTCTGTGTCTTTGATTGGGGCGTTTAATCCATTTAAATTTAGGATTAATGTTGATATTTGTGAGTTTCATACTGTCATTTAATGCTAGCTGGCTATTTTGCACATTAGTTGATATAGATTCTTCATTATGAAGATACTCTTTACCTTTTGGTAAGTTTTTGGGATGAGTGATACTGGTTGTTCCTTTCCGTGTGTAGTGCTTCTTTTAGAAGCTCTCGTAAAGCAGGCCTGGTGGTGATGAAATCTCTGAGTGCTTGCTTGTTCATGAAAAATTTTATTTTTCCTTCATTTATGAAGCTTAGTTTGGCTGGATATGAGATTCTGGGTTGAAAATTCTTTTCTTTGAGGATATTGAATATTGACCTCCACTTTCTTCTAGTTTATAGGGTTTCTGCTGAGAGATCTGCTGTGAGTCTGATAGGCTTCCCTTTATGGGTAACCTGACCTTTCTAGCTGCCCTTAGAATTTTCTCCTTTATTTCAACCCTGGTGAATCTAACGATTATGTGTCTTGGGGTTGCTCTTCTTGAGGAATATCTTTGTGGTATTCTCTGTATTACCTGGAGTTGAGTATTGTCCTGCCTTACTAAGTTAGGAAAGTTTTCCTGAATAATATCCTGAAAAATATTTTCCAGCTTGTATTCATTCTCTTCATGATATTCAGGTACACCTATCAAATGTAAATTAGGTCTTTTCACATAGTCCCATATTTCTTGGAGACTTTGCTCATTCTTTTTACTTTTTCTTCTCTAATCTTGTCTTCTTGTTTCATTTCATTAAGTTGGTCTTCAACCTCTGATATCCTTTCTTCTGCTTGATCAGTTCAAGCATTAAAACCTGTGCATACTTCATGGCGTTCACCTATTGTATTCTTCAGTTCCATTAATTCACTTACATTCCTCTCTAAATTGTCTATTTTTGTTAGGATTTCGTCAAACCTTTTTTCAAGGTTCTCAGTTTCTTTACATTGGGCTAGAACATGTTCTTTTAACTCACAGAAGTTTCTTATTATCCACCTTCTGAAGCCTAATTCTGTTATTGGAATGCACTCATTCTCCATCAGGCCTTGTTCCCTTGTTGATGAGGAACTGGTGATTCCCTGTAGAGGGAGAGGCATTCTGATTTTGAGTATCCTCAGCCTTTTTAGGCTGGTTTCTTCCCATCATTGTAAATTTATCCACATGTCGTCTTTGTAATTACCAACTTTCAAATTAGGTCTCTGAGTGGACGTCCAACTTGTTGATTTCCAGCACCTAAATCTGAGCAACCCACTGTGCCAGCTAAAACAACAGCATTAAGATTCTTGGTGCTTTTCTGCCTGGGAATCTCCGGTCTGGCTTCCCTCTTAAGTCCCTTTTTCAATCAGCTGAATGGGCAACTCTGCCTTCCCGGAGCTCCAAACGTCGACCAAAAGGGGACCCAATCCCATTTACTCTGCAAGGAGAACTGCCTCGCCGAGGTGCTGGCAAAACCTCCAAGCCGGCCACAAGAGTTATGCTGGCGACCTGTGGGGCTCCTCCACTGAGAATCTCCTGATCGGTGAGCAACAAAAATTTGTCTGAAAGTGTGGCATCCTCTCGCTCTCTGTGCTTTCACTGGGAGCTACAGTCCTGAGCTGCTAGTAATCAGCCATCTTGGATCTCTCTCTCTTAAAGTTTTTCCTTTTAGATTCCAAGATGATCTCTGTAGCTTCTAATACAGTATTTAAAAAAAAAAAAAGATTTTTAAAAACTATGGTTTAATTTCAATATTCTCTTGTGTTGACTTTTTTAAAAACCTCTTTCTGGCTGGGTGTGGTGGCTTATTCCTGTAATCCCAGCACTTTGGGCGGCTGAGGTGGGCAGAGCAGTTGAGCCCAGGAGTTTGAGACCAGCCTAGGCAACACAGAGAAACATCATCTCTACCAAAAAGTTTTAAAAATTAGCCAGACATGGTGGCACATGCCTGTGGTTCCCCAGCTACTCAGGAGGCTGAGGTGGGAGGATCACCTGAGCCCAGGAGATTGAGGCTGCAATGAGCTATGATTGTACCACTGCACTCCAGCCTGGGCGACAGAGTGAGACTCTGTCTCTAAAACAAACAAACAAACAAACAAAAACTAACCTCTCTGTTTTTAGAATGGGCTGGGGGATGGGGTGTATTTTCTCATTGCTGCTGTCAGAGTTGGGAAGTATAAGGCCAGGTGCAATGAGAATACAGCTGGTTGCAAGGTCACCTGCAGAAGACTAGCCAGATGGAGAAACTCAATGTCTAAGAGATTCAGATGTCTAAGAGTCATGTAAAAGCCTCAAAGGCATTTGAGGTCCCAACATATAAAGTACAGGAATTCTCAGGCTGGTATTTGGATATCAGATAGGTGGGTGGAGGTTGTGAAAAGGTCTGCCACAGAGGACAGTTGTAAGGTTCTAGTGCTGAAATCAGTGGGGAATGGCAGAAGCTAAGCAGGCTCAAGAAGAGGTTATGTACAACAACTGAGTCTCTTGTTTACCCCTGTTTAAAAAGTTAGTGATTGGAGGCCTGGTGCAGTGGCTCACACCTATAATCCCAGCACTTTGAGAGGCTGAAGTGGGTTGATTACGAGGTCAGGAGTTCAAGACCAGCCTGGCCAATATGGTGAAACCCTGTCTCTACTAAAAATACAAAAATTAGCCAGAGGTGGTGGTGCATGCCTGTAGTCCCAGCTACTCAGGAGGATGAGGCAAAAGAATCACTTGAACCCAGGAGAAGGAGGTTGCAGTGAGCCAAGATCATGCCACTGCACTCCAGCCTGGACGACAGAGCAAGACTCTGTCTCAAGATGCTGGAGAAGATGTGGAGAAATAGGAACACTTTTACACTGTTGGTGGGAGTGTAAATTAATTCAACCATTGTGGAAGACAGTGTGGTGATTCCTCAATGACCTAAAAATAGAAATCCCATTTGACCCAGCAATCCCATTCCTGGGTATATATCCAAAGGATTATAAATCATTCTACTATAAGGACACATGCACACAAATGTTCATTGCAGCACTGTTTACAATAGCAAAGACCTGGAACCAACCCAAATGCCCATCAATGATAGACTGGATAGGGAAAATGTGGTACATATACACCATGGAATATTACGCAGCCATCAAAAACGATGAGTTTGTGTCCTTTGTAGGGACATGGATGAACCTGGAAACCATCATTCTCAGCAAACTGACACAAGAGCAGAAAATCAAACACCGTGTGTTCTCACTCATAGGCGGGTGTTGAACAATGAGAACACATGGACACAGGGAGGGGAGCACAACACACTGGGGTCCGTTGGGGGGAAATAGGGGAGGGACGGGCGTGGGGAGGTGGGAAGAGATAGCATGGGGAGAAATGACAGATACAGGTGAGGGGAAGGAAGGCAGCAAACCACACTGCCATGTGTGTACCTATGCAACAATCTTGCATGTTCTTCACATGTAACCCAAAACCTAAAATGCAATTTAAAAAAAAGTTAATGATTGTATCTATCTCAAGGTTGTCATAAGCTATAAATGAAACTCTTACATATAAAAAGACTAGTTCTTGAAAAAATCCCCACCTCTCCTTTCTCATACTCCCTTCCTCTGCCTTCTCACACTACTCTTTTTCACTTTTCAGGAGACAGGAGTATAGAGAAAAAGCTATTCTAAAATTTTCTATACAATGTGTACCACTAGGATTCTAAGGGAAATGGTGATATAGTAACTTTCAAGACACTTATTCTAGTATTGTAATTGGAAAAAAAAAATTGAATGAACAGTGTGTGTTAGTCACAATAGACAAATTACTGTAACAAACAACCCTGAAATCTCAATGGTTTGACACAGTCAGGGTTAGCTCTCGCTCATTTCACAGTTCAGCATGGGTCCACAGGATACTGTGCTCCACTCAGTCATTCAGAGACCGAGGTGCTTCTCATGTAGTGGCTCTGTTCTCCTTTAGGGTCTCAGAGTTCTCCCTTGTACCCTTTGCATCCACCTGGTAGGCAGGGGAAGAGAGAGTGAAGATGGCAGATCATACAGAAATTGTTTAGAGCCCAGTCTTAAAAGTGATGTGCATCACTTCCACCCACATTCCATTGGCCAGAGTTCAATCAATCACTCAGCCCCACTGTAGTCTAGCTGTATGGCTATGCAGAAAAGGAAACCGGACTGGGTGGATGCTTGGGCACTGACTGCACCACAGTCAGAGGTAACCCAAAATGGGGCAAATTGTGGGAAAAGTAGTGAATGAGCTCCCTTTCACTGAAGGTATGTAAGCAGATTCCAGTGACCCCTTGTTTCCAAGTCCTATTGGGGTAAGTTGGGAGAAATTTAAGCTAGAAGAATGCAGCGGGCCTTTCTATCTCTGAGGTTCTCTGATTCAGTAAAGCAGAAGGGAATTGGAGCTGAATTATCCAACCGAATTTCCGGTGACTTAAACTGAGTTCTTGGAGTAGAAATAGAATGTTGAATTTCACTTCATGAATTGTTCTTCCAGCTTGACGTATTGGAGATTTTTAGCATGCACGCTCACACCTGGCTGCTTGCCACCTTCTGCCATTGCAGATAGGCTTACAGGAAACCGTAAGTGGATCTGCTTTTGATGCTGGCAGCATCTTACTAAAATGCTTTTGCCGGCATCATGGAACAGGAGCAGAATTCAGCTGGGACCAATAATGAGGCTATTTAGAAAGTTCTCTCCTCCACCCCCTGACAAGGCAGATGTGGTGGGGATTTTTCCACTCCCATTCTGTCGATGGTGGCCGAAATTGGTTCAAGGCCATCAGAAATGTTTAGACCTCAAGAAGAGGACAAATCCTCTTTCTCACATCTAGCAAAAGAAAAAGAAACTCACCCCAAAGAATCCCAACACAGAAATTTGTCACCTATTGTTCTGTAACAGACCTAGAAAAAGCACAGCCATGTGTCAGTTTGGAAGGAAAAGAAGTACTGGCCTCCATTAAAAATATCTCCAAGTAAATTAAAGTGGCTAATGCTTTTCTTTTCCTGAAACCATGTTGTACTGAAACAACATTTTTTTCTAAGCACTTTATTTCTGTCATCTCATGTTAAAATCCCCAGCCATTGTTGTGTGAGGTAGGGCTGGCAGGTTTTACCCCCATTTAATAGATGAGACTACATGAGGGGCAGAGAGATTAAGTGGCTCCCTTAATGTCTGTGAGACATGTGTGCAAGATGAGTACCCAAATCTCTATACTTCCAAACTCTTTTGCTAGACCACACAAGGTTATATCAGCTGATGGGTTGTTTTGTTTTGTTTTGTTTTGTTTTTTTCCTAGCTCACTATAACTGACTCTGTCCATCTGTTGATCCATTAATCCATTTGTCCATCCACAAACTCTGTACATTGTGCTTCAGATACAGAGATGAGTAAGGGTCTTTGCCTTCACAGCTTAGTAGGAAAGATGGAAATGGAGATAAATAAATGATGGATATAATTACATATGTAGACAAGGTATGATGGGCATATGTGGGAAAGTGACAGGACTGGAAACAAAGCATAGTAAGTTCTTCCTTAGAAGGTCAAGGATGGTGTCACAAAGTGACATTTGAGCTGAATCCTATTGTTGTATGACCATCAGACACACAAGGAATCAAGGGACATCCCAAGCAAGGCAGCAATTTGTGCAAAGGCATAGAATGCGGCCTATGCAGGGATGTTCTGGCATATTTAGGGGTGGTTTTAGAGAGTAATGAACCCAAGGGGGCACCCTGGCAGCATTGCTGAGCTAAAAGTAAAGAAAGATGTTCTGTAATACTTGTGTGTATCCTTGTTCCTAGACTCATGTGACATCTAAATTTTCTGACTTTAGGGAGTAGTTTGGGACTGACCCCCACAATTTAGTCTTTGATTATGTACTTTTCCCTTATTCTGCCTATGTTTTCATCATTAGGCCTCGGCTTCCTAATCTGACTGTAAACAGCAATAACAGTGCATTGTGAGTACCAAGGGACTGCTTGGTGATTTTTAAATATTCAAAAATTAAGCAGTGAGCACAGGAGTATATTAGCAGGATGTAGCACCATCAGTGAGAAATCATATGGACTTTAGTTCACTTAGGTAAATCAGCACCATGCCAGGCCTAGAGGGCACAGATGTTGATGTCAAAGATCTTACAGTCTTGAGTGGAAGGTAGACAGCGAAGCTAGTCATCACAATTTGATAAGGACAAGGATAACCTGTGGAACAAGTTCTGTGAGAGCTCAAATAGGGAACCATTAATTCTGCCTATTCTCATGCCAATGTCAATTCCCAGGGGAGAGGATTTTGTGTGCCTTGTTTATTGTTGAATCGCCAACGTCTGGAACATAGTTGGTGTTCAATAAACATTTGCCAAATGCATTTATTGAAATTAATACTTGAACTTGATTTGTGATCATCAAACACAGAAGAAGTGGGGGCATTGTGTTCCAGACGGAGAATAGCTTGAGTAAAGAAATATACATAGGTTTAAGTTTTCATTTGCCCAAATGTTATCTCCCTGAATGTGATCCCAGAGGTTGTGTGAAGTTTCGGTATCGAGATTTCTGTATAGCGGTCTTTCTTTTTTTTTTTTTTTAATTGCTCTTTGTTTGTTTTTAAGCTTTTTGAATTCTCCCCACACATTACTGTGCTAGGTGTCTTGAGAAGATTGACCATACCAGCACATTTTTAACCAGGGCTTCTGACAACTGATGTGATTTTGAATCACCTGCATTAGGGTGGACTTTGTTGCACCTGCCTCCTCTATCATCATCCCTCTGTTGGAAACCATAGTGGCTATCAGGTGAAACTGGTCATAGATAATGTGACCATGTGACCTGGTTTGCCAGTACTCCTTTATGCCTGTTGTCTTGTAATTATTAGTAGAGACTCCTTGCACTCACAAAAATATCTGCGTTTGACCAAGAGAAGGAAGGATCCCTTCTCTCAAGCCAGTCAATAAAAGTGGTTGATGTAGAAAACTCCACTACTAGATATCAGGAGCTTATTCAATGCTAATTCAGTAGATGTTTGTTGAATGTGATTCTATTCTGGACACTTCAGGAACCCATAAGTATGAACAGAACATGGTCTCCCCTTTGTCCTTAATTCAAAGTGATGATCGTATGTAGCCTATCTTTCTCATGGTTATAAGAATAACACAGTAAATATTCTGTGAATAATTGTTGAATGATTATAATGAGTAAATAATGTATGTAACTTAACCTCTTTCTTAATTTTCCTTATATGTCAATGCAGAGTTAACAATAACAGTACCAACCTTATAGGATTGTTGTGAAACTAAGTGAGTAAATGCATATAAAGGCGTTAGAGTAGTACCTGACACAGTAAATGCTCAATAGATAGTAGTATTGTGTGAAAGCACTTTGCAAACACAACAGAGCTACTTATTGCTTTCTGCAGCTTAAAAATGAGAAAAGCAGCTCTCTGGAAGCTTTGTCTACGAAAGGTTGCATTTGTTAATTTATTTAGCCATCATTTATTATGAATCAGATATAAGCCCCACCCTCAAGGAGCTCAAGTGGGAGAGACAGACATGCAAAAGAAAATTATGAATCTACATGCCATGTCCTAGAAATTTGTGGGTTCTGTTCGAGGTCTTCTGGATACCACTTCACAGACCACTCATTGACAGTTTCAGTGGAAGGGGTGAATGCTGATTGTTATTATTCAAAGAAGCAATGTGGTTAGATTGAAATTTAAGAAAGCCTACTGTGACTGGTAGATGGTATTCAGTTAAAACTGAAGGTAAGGATATGTTGATGATAATAATTCAAGACAGGATCAAGTTACCAGCTTTATTTCCAAGCCCTCTCTCGTTCCTTGTGAAACCTGTGTTGTCAACTTTGAGTGTTTCCATTGTTAATTGTTGTACTTGATGTTTCTGTAAGTAAAGAATGATTGGCCAGGCACAGTGGCTCACACTTGTAATCCAAACGCTTTGGGAGGCCAAGGTGGGGGGATCACCTGAGGTCAGGAGTTAAAGACCACCCTCGCCAACGTGGTGAAACCCCATCTCTACAAAAAAAAAAAAAAAATACAAAAATTAGCCAGGCTTGATGGCAGGTGCCTGTAATCCCAGCTACTGGGGAGGCTGAGGTGGGAGAATCTCTTGAACCTGGAAGCGGAGGTTGCAGTGAGCCTAGATTGCATCATTGGATTCCAGCCTGGGTGACAGAGTGAGAATCCGTCCCAAAAAAAAAAAAAAAAAAAAAAAGAAGAAGGAATGATAGGAGGAAGATTAATTGTGAAGCTTTCAGGTAGGTGAAAAGTATGAGAGGAGTTAAGCTCTGTTATCCTGTATGCTTGGGAGGCCTCAGCAATGGAGACATTCCATTTGGGATTTCTGATAGCAATGAATGAATGCTTCAAAATGAAAGTAATAGAAAAGGAGACTTGAGTTCAGTGGAAGTGCTCAAGGACTTTCCTAAGGTCATACAGCTAGTTTATGGCAGCATTCGTGCTCAAATCCATCTTCTGACTTTCAATTCACTTTTTTTTCATTATAGTATTATTTAGACTAGACTAGATTGGTCACATCACTGGTTGCTGAGTTCCTCAGGGTGCCTCAGGAACTGTGTGGGTATGGGGTAAACATTTAGTGAGACTCATCTTCCCCCAACTAGGAAAACAGCACTGTTCTATTTATTTATATATTGAGGGTCATAAAATTTTGTTTAGAAAAAAGCACTTGCTATAAAAAGTTTGAAAATAAATCCTCTGAAGCTACCAATTAGCTTAATAGACTGATATTCCTATAGTATGAAACTATATACTCACCCTCCTTTTAAACTAACTTTATATTTATATAATATATAATTTAACACATACACACACACACACACACACACACACACACACACGTACATACATATTAACTAATGTCACTGCCTATATAGATACTCTGTTAAGTACCTGCACTTCCTAGGGGTTTTCCAGAGACCTGGTTGTATAGTCTGCGAATTCGGGCTACAATATCAGCAGTGCCTTCCTCTTTTCCATAGCTTTCACACCATCCAGGCCTTTTGGAGTTCCCTGTAACTGACGACTCTCCAGCTATAGAAGCACACGAATTCAGGGGGCAAACCCTCACATTATTCACCAAATAAGTTTACAGCCAGAGCATCCCTATCTCTATCAATAAAACAATGTCTGTGTTGAAAGCTCATAGTTTGAGCTCAATGGATTTGCTGTTTGAAGAGCAACTTCCACTTTGGAGTTTTGGGTTTTAAGTCACTTGAACATTTCTAAGAAGAATAATACCTTCCTTTGGCAGAATTTTCTCACATCACAAAAAATGATTTTGTGGAAAGGTAGATTCCAAAAGTTTTTGAGTCATCCTTGGGATTCATCTATTTTTCATATATTTCTAAGACAGGCCATATCTCAGCCTGCCACATGAATATATTTGTTTTACTTTAGTAAATATTTATTGAGCACCAACTATGACAGCCACTGTGCTCAGCGGGAGCGATACAAAGACAAATAAGAACAGTTTTCTCTCAAGTATCTTGAAAACAGGTGGGAGAGACAGACCCGTAAACAGCTGTTGTAATGCTCTGATATGATTTCTGTGGAGGCGGGAAGAACAAGCTAGTACTGTGAAAGCTCAGATAATGCAGAAGCTCATTTTGCTTAGTGAGGCTGAGGCCTTGAAGGATGAGTACAATTTTCCAGGGAGAGAAGCCATCCTAGATGGAAGAAATGACAGAGACTAGATTGTCATGTCTGGAACTGTGTATATGGAAAGGAATGTCTTGGAGAAATCAGGAAACTTAAATAAAGGCAAGACTGTAAAGAGCCTTGAATGCCAAACTGAACAATTGGACTTGATAAAAGCAATAAGGATCTTAAAAAGATTTTTAGGCAGGGCAGTAGCAGAACATAGGACAAACCATAAGAAATTGACCACTTGTGACTGCTTCTAACCTACAAAAAAATTTTGTTTCAACCTAATAAAAAATGGTGAACATTTTTGAGTAACTAGCAGCGTGTCATACCCCATAATACATGCCTGACAGGGATGATATCATCTAACCCTCACAAGTTTAGGCATGATTGTTGTCCCCAGTTTAAATATGACACTACAGTTCAGAGAGTATCTTTGGATTTAATCAAGGTCCTGGTCCCTGACTTTTAAAGCCCATGATTTCAATGATTGTAACCAACCATCTCCAGTTCTTCATTTTATTAAAATAACTTGGTTAGGCACAGCAGTGCACGCATGTAATCCCGGCACTTTGAGAGGATAAGGTGGGAGGATCACTTGAGCCTGAGAGGTCAAGGCTGCAGTGTGCCATGATCACGCCACTGTGCTCCAGTCCAGGTGACAGAGCAAGACTGTCTCCCAAAAAGAAAGAAAAAAAACAAATATCTGGTGACCAGACTGGGTATTGGAGGAATATGCTACTACCCTGCTTCTTTCTTTGAGGCAGATTTTAAAATCTTCTTCAAAAGCTCAATTTCCCTTTAGCCAGCATTACTACAGTGTAAATCTGAGTTAACCTTACTGAAAATTTTGTTTGCTAATTAAAAACTACTTATTTATAGACTCCGACATTTTACAGCCAGCAGAGACTTCAGGAATCATCTAGTTTTCATTTCTTATTAACTCAAGAAGATTCTGGTCCAGAGAGGAGAAGTGGTTTGCCTAAGGTCATAGAATTACTAGTAGCAGAGATGAAACTGGCCTTGATGTCTCCTGGCTCTTCCTTTTTCGTTTCCTAGTGAATTAAAATGGATCTTACTTTGACAAACATGCACCAAGCACCTACTCTGATAAGGCCTATTGTTCTAGGTATGTTCTTCAGTTCTCATACATATGCAAGTGTGTAAAAATTCATGTTGGATAGATGGTTCAGTTTGGCTAACTACTGATACTACGTCAAAGCTATAGGGGGAAATCTGTCTTTTAGCTATCCATATCATTGAATTGGCACACATAAATTGACAATAAACTTTCAATAGTGAAGATGTCTGTTAAGATTACTATTCTAAGCCCTTGTGTGTTTTGTTTCCTTTTGCCCCAAGGAACCCATGTACTAACAAATAATAAAGAAAAAATTTCAAGCATGAGTTTTTACTTTGAGTTGTGAAACCTTGAAGATGATGTAAGGGTTTCAAAATTCTCGAACAAGATTTAAGTTTATAGATATGCATAACATATATTACACACATTTACATTCATAGGATTTTTGAAGGCTAGCGAAACTTTTTGCAAGCATTCTTGTTTCACTGACAATGGAAAAATAATCAAATGTGATGATTATTTGATTATCCCATGATCTATTTTATGGATAATGAAGTGGGCAAGGTAGGTATCAAATAATAAAATTAGTAAATATACTTTATTCACTCTTCTTAGTAAGGGAGCAATATCAAGTGGTTGGATTGAATGGTGAGTTCAATATCAATAACGCTTTTGAAAGAACTTAAGTGTAATTTCTGTAATGACCTAGGATTAATGATTACTTTATTTAAAAAAAGAAAAAAGGAAAAGTTACATGTTTGTGAATAATTTTAGGGTCGGACCAGGGCTTTTCTAGACACTCAAATTTTGTAGAAGCCTAGCATCATTATGGTTATCTCATAATATCATAAAGGAAGGTTAACATGAAGTAAACACTTGTAGCAAACAAGGCTTTGGGTGTTGTAATGTTAAAACTTCTGTTCAAAAACCTTACATTAAAAAAATACTCATCTTCATTAAAGATGTGATCCTTTTCAAGGAGGTATTTTGAACTTGAAGCTGTTGTTGCTAAGGAGTTGCTAAGGGAAATGAGCTACTCAGCATTAATGTGTAACTTTACTCTTCTGCTTAAAAGTAGTTAAATCATTTCCCCAGCTTCAGAGTCAGAGAGCGGAAGAACTAAAAAGGGTCAAGTGGAGAGTTGCCTCTTTCTGACAGTTATATAGCATGCCTCTCTTGTTTTTCACATTTTTTTTCTTCACCTCTCATGGAGAAAGGAAGCAACCTTTTTGGGCATAAGAGGGTTGGAAACTAGACTACTGAGTGGGGCAGGGCTTATAATATGTAGAATGTCCCTGGCTAAGGCAGAAGGGAAGTGCTTGACCACTGAGAGAAAAGGAGCCATGGGCTGTTGATCTGAGGCTTCTGCTGGTGACCAAACTCAGGAAAGGGCTTTTTATAATAAGTCAGAATTAAGGATGACTTGATAAAGAAAGTTATGTATTAGTGAATAAAGCATTCACCAATTAATTATACGCTAAGCAGTTAGTTCAAAAGTTTTTCTGAATTATTTGAAATCAATAATTTATATTCTTTTATTGAGTGTTCACTGTATTCCAGTACTCTAATTCTATGTGCTGGGGTTATAAGGCAAGTAATGTACAATTTCTGCCATGCAAGCTCACAGTATGGTGTGAAAGTAACAATGAACTGGCCCAGCCCAGTGGCTCATGCCTGTAATCCCAGCACTTTGGGAGGCTGAGGCAGGTCGATCACCTGAGATTGGGAGTTTGGGCCCAGCCTGACAAACATGGAGAAACCCTACTAAAAATACAGAATTAGCTGGGCGTGATGGTACATGCCTTTAATCCCAGCTACTCAGGAGGCTGAAGCAGGAGAATCGCTTGAACCCAGGAGGCAGAGGTTGTGGTGAGCTGAGATCGTGCCATTGCATTCCAGCTTGGGCAACAAGAGCAAAACTCTGCCTCAAAAAAAAAAAAAAAAAAAAGAAAAGAGAAGAAAAGAAAAAGAAAGTAACAATGAACTATAATCCATTGAATACAATCTGTAATTGAATTGTTTGAAAATTACTGAAGTCTAGAATTATGTTCACAGTTGGATTTTTAATAAATAAAATTTGGATATATTTGTAAACATTAATGTTTTGGGTCTTTAGTAGACCATTTCATCTGAAGATCAGTCACTCTCTACTCCACTTCCAAGCATGTGGAATGGAATAGCACATGCACAAAATAATAGTAGACAAAATATTTCCCTTGTAATCCTCATAGGACCAGGGTTCTATTAACAGCTGGTGGCAGAATACTGAATTTACAGGAATAGATTATTTTAATTGTTACTGTTTTAAATGTCAATAGAAGTCAAAGACATTATTTTGAATGTTAGTTTTTGAGTATAGAGTAACACAGAAAATAAGGCTTAAATATCTTTAGATTCACAATTTTCTACATAAGTTGGTATGTTAGTGAAAAGACTGGACTGAGGTTGGGCATACATAAGCATGAAACTAAATTTACCTCTTACTAGTTTTATGATCATGAGAAAATCAGTTAAATTCTGTAATCTCTAGTTTTCTTATTGGAAATCTCAGAGTTATGAAATTAAATGAGATTTATAGGCAAAGCACCTAGCACAATGTTCAACACATAGTGAATGCTCTGTCAATATTAATTCTTGTTCCTTTAATAAAAAAACTTACTGAATGAGAGGTCCGCCCTCCCACAGTCATCATATCCTAATATTCCTCTATTTATAGCTTTTAAAAATAGAGTAGGTTGGAATAGATTCAGAGGAGCCCTCATAGGGATTCTGGCTAGGATGCAATGGCTGTCAGTATCTCTTTCCTTTCCCCTACCCCACCTTTATTCTTATATGAAATATTCTGCATTTTCTTAGCCAATTCATATCATTCTTTGGAACTTGCCTCAATTCAAGTTTCTCCTATGAAGTCTTCCTCCATCACTCCAGATGTCATTGTCACTATCAACTATCTCTAACACTTAATTTTGATATTCTTTTTATGTTCTTCCTTATGCTATTAGGATTCATGGGTAAAAATGAAAGCTCCTTCCCAACCAGATTTTAAGCTCCTTGAAGGTGGGGACTATGACTTCTATTTCATTTTATTGTTCACACCAATAATTTAGCACTGAACTTTGCCCACAAGACTAAGTAAATGTTTATCTGCAGCAGGCACTTTTTTATTAGAACTGGAACAGATCATTCGGCCTTTGTTAGTTATGATTGTCTTATTATTCTCTTGCTGTTTAGAGAGTCTTTGTATCATATCTTCCCGAACAAGATTGAATTATCCTGAAACTAATACTAATTTATGCATTTCCTCCCCATTCTGAATATTAATAATAATTGCTGCCATTTAGAGTGATGCCTCCACCAAGCCTATGTATGTTTTCTTTTTTTCTGGCAACAAACCATAAGTGAAGTATTATTGTGCCCATTTTACAGATGAAGAAATTGAGGCTTATGGAGCCTAATGTATCATTTTTCCCTAAGGATATGTTCTGTGACCCCTAGCTGAATCAAAAAAAAATGGGCCTTGGGATAGTACTTGAGGCGATAATAAGTGGAACTATTGATATTCATTAATTCCCCATAACTCAGTACTACTTAGAAATAACGACATATAGCTTAATTCAGCTACTGTTTGTTGAGCAGCTACTATATGTAAGGGTTTTTATTCAGGTTTGAAAGATGAAAAAGGGGTAGGGTTGGAGACCCAGTGAGGTACTCATCCTGCTTTCTAAAATGTTTTGCTTTCCAGCTTTAATCTTTTGTATATCTTCCACTCCAGATTTATAGCCTGATCATAATAAAAGAGTAAATGAGACATCTTGAGGACATACCTAGCTAAAAGCATGTCACAAAGAAATCTTTTCAAAAAAATTTTTTTAAAGAATTTTTAAAATTCTTTAATCTTGTTTTCAGTTGTGAAAAAATTAAGCATGACTTTTACCTTCCCTTTCTTTTCTCTTCAAGTCTGTGCCCATCTTTCTCACTGATTCAACAAATATTTACTAAGGCTGGGCGCAGAGGCTTATGCCTATAATCTTAGCACTTTGAGAGGCTAAACCAGGAGGATCTCTTAAGGACAGAAGTTCAAGACTAGCCTGGGCAACATACTGAGACCCCATCTCTACCAAAAAAAAATTTTCAAGTTAAAAAACACTAATATTTACTAAGCATATTCTTCTGTGACATAATGGAAAAGATACCTTACTTTTAGATAAGGAAAACACCTTTCTAGAAGTATGATTAGATATTATAATTGTCACTACTGTGATGTTGAGTAAAATTGTGTATGTCAAGTGCCTAATACACTGTTTGGTATACAGTAGACTCCTGGTAAAATATGGCATTTTTATTTGTGCTTTAGAATTCCTGTAATTTCTTTATTTCTTCTTCTCCTCCCTTTCTCCTGTCCCCTCCTCTCCCTTTGACCCTTTTCTTCTTTCTCCTCCTCTTCCTCTTCCTCCCTTCTTTTTCCATAGATGTACCTTCTTTGCCTTTTATATCTATTCCTTTATTATCAGTTACAGAAATATAAACAACTCCAGGATTTTTAAAAATTCCATATCAAATCATTTTCAAAAATGCATTAAACTGACTAAACACTATATCCTTTAATGGTATAAATAGCTACTCCATATTTTATCTGCTCAGTGCACTTAGATTTGTAAAAATGTATATTTATAGTAGGGTTTTTTTTTTTTGTTTCTTTGTTTTGGTTTTTTTATTTTTAGTAAAGCTCATCTGAACTGATATGAAAAGGCCTCAAATCCTTAATATAGAGATCTTCAGGAATCTGTGTGTTTTCACATTGACCCTGCTGAGATTTTGGGGGGCTGTGATGAAGAATATATCAGGGAAAAGTCCAGACAGTGATTCCACCTAAATCAGATGCTTGGATAAATGGGTATTTACTTTTTCTTCAGAATTTTATAAGATAGTTTGCCTGTACTTCAAATTTTCTTTCCCAGAAAGACATCCTAGTGCTTTAAGAGTATAGTCAAAGGCAGATTTGAAAAAGTAAGCATACACTGACTCTGGAAATACACCTTTTACTTTCAGCTGCTGTTCTTGCATAAGGCTTAAGAATATGGAAAGAAAAGGGAAAGATGAAATATGAATCTACTCTTAGGTCAGTTTACCTGCGCAGCGAACTCCTGGCGATTTAGACAGGTCAGACATCCATTTGTCACATTTCCCTACACAGTAGCATTCTTCTAGCTTTCCCACAATCTACAGCAGACAAAACTACTTAGGAAGGAGAAAGGCACTATTGACTGTCAGGGCATATATCTCACAGAGGACATTCAACAGTGAATTTCTGATAGACTCCTTCATGTCAGTCTGGTGCATCTTTCTTGCCTCCGTAGTATGTTTGCATTTTCCTATAAAATACATTTAATATTTCTATATAAAAAAGAAAAAAAAAAAAACAGAAACCAACCCCACAATTCAACAAAGGAAAATGAAGCTTTAAATGTTATCAAAAGCTTTTACATGTAGTGTACCATTTTCTGGGCAAACTGATTGTGTTATTCCTAAAGAAATGCCCGCAGTTTAGGTTTATTTTTCAAGGGAAGAGGTAAAGGATAAAAAGAAATTGAACCACAGGAAAATGTCAGGTCATAGTCATTGATGACGCTATTTAAATGGTGTGCTATAATCATATTAGGGCAGAGCACATGAAATTCCTAATTTCTGCATGACAGTGAAGAAGGGCCAGCAATTATCTATCTCTGTGTGTGTGGATATGTGAGTGTCTGTTCACTCTACCTTCCCACCCCATTTTGCTAATTCAATTGCGGGGCAAGAAGAGGTAATCCAGACAGCCGGAACAGGAGGAAAAGGTCTGCAGCTGTGCTCGGAGGGACTGGTGTGAAGAGAGAGGCTCAGTCTGACTTGGAGTTTTGTGCTGTTGCACGTGAATGCTCTGGAACTGCCCTAATCTACTGAAAATGAGCCGGCTACTGTCATACGGAACAGGTCTGTTTAGCCACATCGCTGGATAGCCTGGCAGATGGTAGACCGTCAATGGGTGGTATTGATTGGCTGGATTTGCCTTAGGGTAACAAGACTATGGGTCCTTAAAAACCCGCTTCATCTTATTTTCCTTTGTGCAGCTTCATACAGTAGTGGTTTTCTCTTCTCACTCCCCCCAGTTCCCAGTATCTCCTTTTTCCCTTGTCAAATTAAAAGTCTTCCTTGGTAATCAAAATAGAGAGGTTACCTTGAGATAAACACTCTCTAAATTATCACTAAGGCAAGAAAACTTGAGAATATTTTATTTACTAGGCTGATTACATTTTAATGTTTGAAGAAAGTGACATTTTTTAATTAGTGTTTAAGACATATGGTGAGTGTACAAATTAGCTTATTTCATACAACTAGAATTTGATGAGAGCAACTCCTCCTTCTCACTCCCCAGTTAAAAACTGTCACTTGAAACTTAATATATGCAAGGAGGTTAAATGGTATTAAGTGATGCCGTCTTGACTTAAAGATGAAGGGGATAGTCACTATTGTGTATGGCTAAATACTGACTGGATGGGCTGGAAAAATATTAGCGTCAACACCTGTGTTTGCAAGAAAATGTGGAAGTTCCAGAGCTTTAATTTTGTCCAGCCAAGAAAAGAAAATCCCAGGTATCTGTGTGTGTTAGTTTCTGTTTTAGACACATGCAGAACATAAATGGTGTTGCATGCTTTGTAAGTAATAAGATCCTCCTTAAAATCAGGCCGTATGACAATATAAGTGATGTAATTTATTTTTTTCAGGTGGTTCTATATCCTTTAAACATACCCCCAGTACCAGTCACTTGGAGCTTTCAACTTGGGACATTCTATTTATTCTTGGCAGAGGAGCAGATTAATTGGAATAGAGTGGTACAAAGGAGATGCCAAGTTAGCTACACATCCAAAATAGTATACGACAGAAATGTTCCACTTCGAGGCAGATCTTCGGGAAAAAGAACAGCAATGGGTAGAGATATGTGATTGGCTTGCTCCTGTGGTTGTTTATCACTATTCACATAATTGTGTTTTAAAAGGAGAGGCTTAAGATTTTGTATTTGTTTTTTTCAGTGGTTTTACTTTTAAGCTTTTAGTTATTTTTTATCAGAAAAGACCCATATCAAATAAACCTAATTTCTAGTCAGAGGAAAACTTGCACCCTTAAACTCTGGCCTCCATCTTGTAGGTGTTTCATCCACATGCACACTTTTAAGTTTTCATTACTGTGTGTGAATCTTTTTCTGTTTTTGCTAAAAAGAAATTTTCGATGAGGTTTTTGGCTTTCCCCCTTGCTCTGTGTTGATTTCCTTGTTCATCCTTTGCTGAATGAAACAAAGCTTGTTTGTGTTTCATTCTTCACAGCTCTTATTAGAATTGGTGGTAGTGTTTTGTTTTGTTTCATTTCCTTGCTTTAAGTCAAGAGAAGGAATTTTATTTATTTTTTTTGACAAGATACAGTGAGAGACAATCTTGCCTGTTAGGATGCTGGTGTTTCTCATGTCACATTTTACACCCAAAAGCTATTCCAAGGGAAAATAAAAATAAATAAAAATAAATTTTAAAAAAACCTTTTAAGATGGTTCATTTGAATCTGTGCACTCTACCCACCTGGTGGTTATACAGTGAACTGTTACTTTAAAGAGTAGTTTAAACACCAGCCATGTTTGGGGCAGGCTGCTCTTGCAAAGAGAGCAGTACATATAACAGGAGTCTACTGTGTGTGAGATAAGGGGAAAATTCAGCTCACTGACTAGAGGTTTTAATGTACGAACTCTAGGGAAATAATATATTGACTGTTCTGTGGCGCGCAAGAAAATTGAAGAACCCTTTGCAGACGGAGTGCTTTGCAAAGGATTCTATCTGTTTCTCTTAAAACAAAATCTGTGGCAAGATGTTTGAAATCAGCAGGACGCTTAATGCTGCTTTGTTAAATAATGAGGTAATATTTTGTCACTTTTTTCTGGGCAGCATCTGTTTTCCCCCCCTCCACCTTCTTTTTTTTCCCTATGTTTATGAAGGATTCCTTTTTTCCCCCTCATGGAAGTCAAGGAAATACAATTCACGCTTCCATTTCTGTTCCTTCCTTTTGGTGCTTTTGGAGAATTTGGTTGTCTTTTTTTATTTGCAGTTTCAGCCGGCTGCTGTTTCCTAGCCCATTGTGCCACGTAAGGCTTCTCCACTGCGCGGAGTAGGTAGTTATTAACGCTGAATTGGCTTCTGGTACAGTCCATCTGGACTCTGTGTGGGAAAGCTGGCTGCCGGCGACTGATGCTGAGATATCTGCAACCTTTGGGATGTGTGCATGGTGGCAAGGGGCTGACTGATATGAGATTACTTCTTTTAAGGGAAATTGTTATTAATGAGTCAAGAAACTGCTCATTTATGGTAAGAGGAATACAGCGGCGCTGGCAGCCCCACAATGCTGGGATATCATTTTTAGGTTGCCTTAGCTGCTTGAGTGAGACAAGTTTCTTTCTGTGGTGGTGGATTGTGGCAGAAAAAAAAAATCATGCATGACTGGGAGACTCGCCTGCCCGATTCTTGAGATAATATATTGAGAATCTGTTGCTTTACAAATGTCACACCACTGATGTAGCGGTCAGCCCCCACTCTGAAAGATGAATGGTACTATTGGAAATTCGATAATAAGGTTGACTTTTCTCAACAATAGGATTCTGCCTTTGTCTTTAGAGAAAAGGCCTCTGAGGACATTTGTGCATTTGTTTGAGGATTCTGTTGAAAGACTTTAGAGTGAAGGTTTGTGGAAAAGTGAGCAATATACGAAATGCATGATTTTTTTAGCCTGGCAAAACCAGCTACTTATCTATACTGTATATACAGCTACTATTTTGGAAAAGTGGCCAGAATATCTTTTAATATACCTAATGTTATTTATGGTTCACTAAGTGTGCTGAGGTTTGTATGGATGGGAGAAAAGGGTTTTTAAAATTTTTATCTTTTATAAACTCCAGGGAAATCTAAGTAAATATTTTGTTTCAAGTGAGCTGTTTTTATTTGTGTGTTTGTCAGCAGAGTCTTAATGTTTACTTTTCACAGTATTTTAATGTTGGTGAGATTGCATTCAGAGTTTATGTTGTTGATTTGGGGCACACATACCTACTCTGTGTACATAAGCCGAACCGTTTAAAACACTTTAACCTGTGAATTCATCCTTAGTAAACAGTTCAACAGATAATGTAGTACTATTGTGACTCACAGGACTTTTTATACATTTGCTAAAGAAATTACTTTAAAAGTTTACTTAATTGAGCATTGTTCTACTTTAAGGAATTACAGTTTTAACATTTTTACTTTTCTGTTTTATGTGTTTTCATTTCTAATAGCTGAATATATTTATACTCAAGTCTAATGGATGATGCAGTGTACACAACACATACTGTTTTATGATGTATCTGTATTTTCTAAAGTGTGAATACATATGTATGTATGTTTATATGTATGTGTTCATGAAACAGTATCTTGGAGAGAATAGTTTTAGTTTTGAAAAATGTAAGGATATTTTCTTTTCTAATAATTTTTCACAAACGCATTTATTCTTGGGCTTTGAAGCCCAGAAAGACAGCATATTTTTCGGCCTGTATTTGTACTCTGCCTAGTGCTGTCTCACTGCCAACTCTAGTCAGAGATTAAAGATTATGTTAAATTTTGTCTTTGGTAATACATGTTACTGCTGTGTATTTATTGAAGAACAAATTGATTAAATTATGAGTTAAATAAATAGTGACACATTAGTCTTTTGCATAGGTGTGAAGCATAAACTTCTCAGGTAAGCCACTCAAAAAACCCAAACCAGAACAAAAAATACACTACCAAAGGCGTGGTAGTGTAGAGGTTATAAAATATGTAAATAGGCAGACAAACTGTATACATCACAACACACTTGCTCAATGTCTCTTTGCAAATCTCTTAAGAGGCCAAAGAAAAAAAAACTTCCCTTTGAAGGAGAGAAGCAAAATCACTTATTTAGTTAAGCAAAATGAGTACTCTGCACAGGTTTTGAAATGAGACTGTTGTCAAAAGCATGTTTTACCTTTCTCTAAAGTGGTAGGAGAATGTGTTTTAGTGGATTTTTAAAAATTCAGATCATGCCCCTATCCAAGTTGAAAAATAAATTCATTTAAATAAATCATTCATCATCCTCAGTTTTGAAAAGCTCAAGCAGAAGGCAGAAAGGTAGAGGCTGACAGCTACCCCTCCTTTACCCCCACCAAGTTTTTTCTTTTTGTTTATTAGGAAATAGTTTTCTGAGACAAACTTGTATGAACCTAGTTCACGGAGCAAGCTTAATCCCCAGCTTGCTTGATTTTGAAATGTTGTCCATGTTAGCCAGAGAAGGAGCATTACTTACTAAAAATCAGCAATATCCGGAAATAATAAAGTTAAACTGTAGATGAATTAGCACATTAAAGTGCTTTTGTTGTATCTTTAAGCCTACAGGCAGATCATTAAATATGCATTTCGCTAGAAAGCAACTGTCTAGAAAGATAAGGTGGTTGAAAATTTTCTACAGTGGAAAAGCCCTCCATCAGAGGGGTGGGATGGTTCAGCCCTCAGGACAGGGGAAAGAAAGGAACCTCCCACTGTTAAGGTTTGCAAGCCTCCAGTGATCTGCAGTTGTTACAGTACTTTTGAGCTGGGAGGAGGGAAAAGGTAAAAATACAAGTATGGCTGTTGTTGCTTCAGCCGGGCCTTAATTACCAGACACAAGAAGCAGTTCAGAAATCTGGTCTCTGTTGTTGTAGAGGTCACCAAATCATTAACATCGTCAATCTGGCAGTAGCTAATTTAAATAGCACCTGATGTTGCAACGCCTCCCTTCGTTTCCACAGCCAATCAGATCCAGGCTTCGGCTGACAGATGGTCCCATAAATGGATGTAAAAAGGGGAAGCTTCGAGCCAATTTCAGCAAGGCTCTGTTCAGTTGTTCTTATCTACATCCTAGAATCGGGGGTTTCAGCTCACTGCTCCTTTTCTTTTTTTTTTTTTTTCTTTCTCTCCCCCGCCCGCCACCCCCCCCCCAAATAATTGATTTGCTTTACAATCATCCACACTGTGTTTTGTGGATCTTTAATTATATATAACAATAGTAGTCATTTTAAATATATATTCTGAAATCTTTGCAAATTTTAACAGAAGAGTCGAAGCTCTGCGAGACCCAATATTTGCCAATAAGAATGGTTATGGTAGGTATGACTAGATTTATAATCTGTTGTTTGTGTTGCTGGAGGGAAGAAAAGCATCTGCACCTTGACCAGTCTTATGCACAAGAGTTTAGTTCTGTGCTGCTGTTTGGTTCCTACATTTACTATCTCTTTTGTGTAGAGAGTGCGGGTAGGTCCTTTTATTGAAAAGCAGTGGGGATATAAGATTGTCATTTTTAACAAGTCGTTGTCAGTTTTCCCTTCAACATAAAGGCAAGGGGTGGAGGGGGAGGGCTGAAATAATTGATGGTTTGTTGAAACAGGTTATATTACTTAAGATATAATGGCAAAAGAAGGGTTTTCTTTTTGTAAGGGAGAGGGGGTTTGTCTACGTGCCTGGGTTTTGTGGGGCTGGGGGTGGATGCAGCGGGGTTAGGAATCTCTCCATTTCCGTGCTGGAAATTTAAACCTCGAGAGGCAGCTCCTGGATACTGAATGTTGAGATGGGCAGTTGTGTTTCGGGGGACTGCGCAGCCAAAACGGCAAAGAGAGTGATTTATTTGGGCTTCAGTAAATGCTGCATCTTGTATTTCAAAGAGTTTCCTGTCATGACCTCATAAAAAAGAGGAGGCGGCTTGTATGTGTAGCAGTGCCTGGCGTGTTGAGTTGTTGCTTCCTTCTCTGGGCAGCAGCTCTGTAAGAAGGAATGTCAGCTTTTACATAACGTTCCTTTCCGCTTTTGACACACTGTGTGAGGGTCCATCTTCTTCTGATCACAGATGGAGTGGAATGGCTTGAAGATGGTAAGTGAAAAGAGGAAGGCAGCCTGGAGGTTCCAGCCCTGTGTGTGTGTGCGTGTATGTGTGTGTATGTGTAAGGATGCTGGAGTGTGCATCGTAAATCACTGTGCTGATTGTTTGTGTGTGTATGTATGTGTGTGTTTATCAGTATTTCTCTTTTCTGAAAACCAGAATCCATCTCCAAGTGTAATGGCACTGCATGCACACACAGCACACATATTGCCTCTTCCAGCAACACACATTTTAGCCAAGGAAGGTTGGTGTCTTTTTTGACAATCAATGTCACCGTCACTGTTGGCTGGCGTGTCCACCGCCTCTGTGAGCCTTCAACGGAATTACACGACTGCTAAAGTTAAAGGCACATTTCTTTTTCAGTCTCATGTTAGGAGTGATGGGGAAAGATGGGAATGAGGGGTGGAGGAGGTGAGATTCAGTACCAGCAGATGCAGTTGTGAAACAGGACTTTCGGATGTGGAAGGGGAAGTGGAAAACCTTTCTGCCGAAGTAGTAAATCTATTTTTAGCATCATCTTTTTCTAAAAAAAGAAGCAGGGAAACTCCTTGAGTGCCGCTTCTGTTGCCTGATGTTGACCCTGAAGATACGGCACAAAATGGCATGATCAGATGCCACGAGTACCCACTTTGACTTTGAATTTTCACCAGCAATAGGTTTCACGGGGTTTCAGAGCTGGGTATGGGGGCAGGCTGTAAATTCATAACCATCTTACTTATTTTCCCTAGAAAAGCCTGGGGAGGACTTTTCGCTCTGCATAGATGTTATAACAAAGCTGTGGTCTTTTTCCCATTCTTAGAGGATTGCCTTTGTCTGGCTGCTTGTTTTGATGGGTGTAAAACAAATAAGATTAGACCGAGCAGCCCAACTGAAAGCGATAGCTGGGAGGAAAACCCAATGAAAGGTTGCCGGGGAAACGAACAGAGGAGAAGCCGACTAGGGAGCAGGTGGCTATCATGAGAACACACTGCAAACAGTGTAAAAAAAAGGGGAGGGGGACAGGACCTCGATTATCTTTGCTGTTCTTTGTGGTCAGCCCAACTTTAATTATTCGTTATAAATAGGTGTTAATTACATTTCTAACTCTGGTTTACAGTGATTTTTAGAAATCTATTTTTAAGCATCTGTTCTGTCTCTCCTGTGTGTGTGTGTGTGTGTGTGTGTGTGTGTGTGTTGTTGTTGTTGTTGTTGTTGTTTAAAAAACCCAAAGAGGAGGAAAGGGGGAAGGGAGGGTAGGGAATCTTGCTTTTTTTTTTTTCTTCCTTTTTCCCCCTTTACCCTGCTGTGAAATTGTACATGCGAAAAATCGCAAGGAATCCTGTGAGACCATTTGAAAAAAATGTAAATTATATTGAATGAAGTTGACGGAAGCATAATAGTGAACTCCCACAGCTGATAGGTTCTGCAAATGATTTCTTAGAAATTTCCAGCAAATATTCATAGGAAAAATATAGGTAGAATAGACCTACCCTAAGCAATGATTTTGTGTTAGATGATATTGGTATTTTTTTGTAAATCAGATGTTGATACGATAGTTTCAGGGGAGTTCATTGTGCCTCTCATTTTTTATCCTGAGTAGAAATTACTTTACAAAATAATAAATGAAGAGCCTTTTTCTTTCCTTCTTTCCCCATGCCCACAGTCACGGGATCCATCAGGCTTGCACTCTAACAACCACTGCCTTCCATTTGGCATTTGGTCCTGGTTCTGATCTTGGCACAAACTGAGTGAAAAGCTGATTTTTATATTAGTGTCTTCGAATGTCTGGGATGCATGTGTGCACTGGGTGACAAGCATCTCTCTTTTTGTCTCTCTAAGTGTGTTTTACTAATAGTCTCTTTTTCCTCATGATGGTGGGTACCAGAACTGAAAGGTATAGTACTTGGGTGAACGGGAGATAGCATAAAAACAACTGAAACGGTGATCTGTTACGGGTTTTTACTAAGGGAAAAAATAGATAAATGATCATGTAGCTAATTGTAAGCCCCAAAACGAGAGATTTTAAAAATGCTGAAATACATTAAAAGGTTGGGAAATATAATTGGCTTTATTGAAAGTACTCTTAATTTTTACTCTCTTCATTGCAGCCCCCCCCCAATTCTTTTTTCCTTGCAGATGCATCTTTTTGTTTTCTCTTCTCATCGGGGGATTTAAAAATTTTATTTTCACTCGAGGTAAAAATAAATAAACTTACATTTTTTGTCATACACTTGAATCTTGCCATATGTTGAGTGCATAAGCCTATGACACCTTTAAAAAAATAGAATAGTTTTTTTTAAGTCTCTAATATAGTTTCTTTTCTATTTTCTGAGAATTTTCTGGCAATTTTTAGGTAGGGGAAAATAATTTTTGTAAGAAGTGTCATCTTGGTTTGGGTTGTAAAAAAAGACACGTGGTTCTGATGCTGACCTTTCTCGCTCCTTTGTCTTAAAAATATTAATGCCTACTACCTTCCTGTGGAGGTGTGCCTTTATGGGAGCACAAGGCTAAATGCGCATTTATTAAGAAGTGAAAATGCAATTGGAAATATTTCTGCAAAAAACACCTGACTACGTCGCAGTTTTAATGATCAGAATGTCCATATAGCTCATAGAAATGTAACAGTTAAATCATTTAATATTTAAATTTTTGAAAGGGTAAAAATAACATAGATGGGGAAGTAGCTGAAAAATTACTTTGAGAATCACTGATATATACGACTATTTAATATTTCATTTTTTAAAAAGCTAACAACTTAATCATTCATTTGTGATCTCAGTCCCATTCATTTCTACCTGCCATTCATTCAAGTCATTCTTCTGGCCAGATATAGATGGTCTTGCTTCCGTTCGATGGTTTGCACAAAACCTTAAAACTTTTTCTCTCCAATACCCCTTCCTTGGTCCTTTGAAAATTAGGGTGTTGTTATGAGAGGAAGGCCAGATTGTTGTGAGATAATAACGATAGAATTTTTCTTTAAAAGAAAAGAGAAAGAGAAATAACTACGCATTTGCATTTTAGTTCTAAACTCAGTCTTGACATTTGGTTTGGGACACGTTAGACTTCAGACATTTTAAACTTAGGATTTCTTTTGGGGATAAGCTACTTGAAATTTCATATCTAGAAATTATTGCATGAATGGTGCTTTGTATGTGTGTATTCAATATCTCTAAAAGGACTTGTGGATGAATTGAGGTGTTTTTCTCAAGTTAGAGTTACTCTGAACAACAATAGGGTTTCCTCAGAGTAAGTCCTTTTCTTTGGTTTGATTTCTTCCCTTTACACTTATTTCCTTATTGTGGGTGAGTTCTTTTCCTGTATGTAGACCAAAGTTATTTCTTCCATGAGGAGATGTGATGCTTCATTTAGCCCTGGGCATCTTAACACCTTATTTTAATTTTTTTTTTTTAAAAAAAGAAATAAACAGATTATCTGTGTGTACCTCAAGTAAGAAACGGTTGTCTTCGCAGAGGTCATGATACATGGGCAAAAGTACTTTGGCCTTGACAAATTTCTTCATTAGCTCCAATGATCTGTGGCCACCAGGCAGTTAATTTATATACCTAGACATTTAATATGTACATTTGTTGGTGAGCTGGCCAGCAGATGCTAAACACATGAGTATGTGCTGGCAAATGCTGCAATGCAGTATTTTTTTTTTTCCCAATGTCATTGGGAATTTGGGGGCTAGGAAGGGACATGAACCTTTTCAAGCTTTTCATCTTACTATTTGTCCAGTTGATGGGCCATGTTGTACAGAAATGGTCAATTCCCCTTTTGAAAGTAAAGTCAACCTTTCATTTACACTATCCATTCCCCCATCCATTTAATGTATATGTGGAAAGTGTGTTTGTGCGAGAAAGAGAAGGAGAGAGACTGTATGTGTCAGTAGAAGTGTGTTGCAGATTCCTGCACCTGTCTTAGGCTTTCCTTATTTAGTATTACTAAACATGTATACACACTTAATTGCAAGTATATGTGCATCTATAAATGGAAAAAAAAAAAACCAAACTGGGCTGCTTTCCGTAAGAAGTGGCTTCTCGTCATGTCTCCAAGTGTTCTTTTATTAGAAAAATATAAAATTTCAAACATTCATCAAAAAGATATATGCAGACTCTGCAGTCTGTTAGTAACCAAACACCTTTCTTTAGCGGCCACTTGAGAAACTTTAAGTGTGCACATCCATAATGATGTTTGTGAGCTAATAGCTGTCCCTTCAATCAAGGGCCTGGGTAAGAATTAAAATGTGTGTATGTGTGTGTATACGTATATGTGTGTGCGTATGGCAGGGTGCGCAGGATGTTTTCTTTGAGGGCATTTGAACCTAGTCCTTACCATTGGTATGAATAAGGAGGAGTTAAGATGGCAGTATTAGCATCTGTGCTTTGCTTTGTAAGTTGGTGTGCAAGTGTGTGTCTGTATTAGGAACATCCTTATATTTTTTAAATCTCCACGTATTTTAGGAGTAAAGGGCTTTTGTAGGTCACTGGCTTTCTAAGGGTTAAAAAAAAGAAAAAGAAAAGGTGATCTGGATGGGTGGGAGTCACAAGCAGTAATTGTCTTAAATTAGCTATTTAGCAGTGAAAAGGAAAAAAAGGTTGGAGGACAAGAGTGGAGAAGAGTACCAACATGTGGGTCTGCATCTTTCCTGTATAGGAGATAATGAGTGATAAATTTGAACTGGTGCAGTGGAGGATGCTCGATAATTTCTCAGAACCTTGACTTTGCAGGTCCATTACTTCCTTACTTGCTTGTTCACACCTTTAATTATATCCAGTTTGGGATGCTAGCTGGGGGCACCAAAGATGAGCCATTTTGTTTGTTGTTTACTTCATTAAGTATTCAGGCAGCGTGTTCACAGTAGCTTTAGAGCATCAGTGTTAGGAATCAAGCACTTTGGAAATGGAATTGTTAAAAAAAGAACAAAAAAATAAGAAAGCAATCAGCCAGCTAGCTTGCTTTGGATGTTCACATCCACTCTGCTTAATGATAATATTTATGCTTTCCCTTGTACATTCATTAAGAAATAACTTATGCAGTGTCAGGGTTCCTAACAGGCTGGCGACTTTCTCTCTGTCTCCGTCTCTCTCTCTCTCTTGCTCCACCTGTCTCTTTCTCTCCACCCCACCCCTGAGACTGTCTTTGCTCAGACCAGTTTAGGACTGACGATTTTTGTTTTGGGGGGGCTCATATTCAGATCCTTGTTGTATCTAATACCAAAGGTATTTCTCCCCTCAATAAAGATCCCCCTCTACAATGATCAGGAAATGCTGAGATCTTTAAAGGAATCCTTAAATAAATTTTGGTTGAGAAAGCAGTAAAAGTGTTGAGGAAATAAGGTCAGTGTAATTTTTGTGCTTGCGTTTTTGTTGTTTGTTGTTTTTGGAATGTCTTATTTTAACCCCAAAAGTAAGTGCAAAACTAGCATATGTGAGTTTTTTTAATTAAAAAAATATGTCATAGGTTTATCCTGAAAATAACTTCCCTGAACTCTTCATTTGAAAAATATCATTTAAACTTTAGCTTAATTTTTGCATTACTCATTTTAGACTATACAATACACTTCATAAATATTTTTCCTATTGAAAGTTTAGTTCTTTTTTCAGGATATGGAGAAGCAGAGAAGATGGTGAATTCTGAGGAAAAAAAAACAAAAAAAAAAACAAAAAAAGTAGCACAGAAGTTTCCTCTGTCTGCACTTCATGGCGTTGAATATTCTCCTGCTTCTATGAGTTATCCTTTATTCTTGTCTACTCTCTCATAACAACTACCCCTTGAAGTTGTTTTGCCAACAGTATTCATAGTAGAGGCTGGCTGTCATTCCTTGTTGGATGAAGATGTATTTGTTAGGACTTACTATGTGTATTTCTTTGGAACACGGAATCCGAGGTCATCATTTCTTTTCCTTTTGGCAATGGTTAATTAGTTAATTAGAGGATAAGTCCCTGTGATTGGAGATAAAGTTATGGTGAGGGATTTTTAAGGTGGCACAATAAGGTTTGTGTCAAATAATGAGGAAAGGTCTGCTGGAACATTCAAGTACATAAATGTCTTTCCTTCTGTATTTATAAGTGTCTAGGCATGACTCCAAAAGATAGAAATAAGAGATCTTTTGGACATTTTAGTCTATAAGGTTCCATGTATCCAGATCTTCAGCCTCAGGAAGAAATATAGAAGTTTGGACAATTGCAAGGAACTTGTCTTTCAGTCAGCTGCCCATGAAGCTTGGCTGGAACCAGTCAATTTTACAGAAACACAAATGTCTTGCCTCCTTGCTTTTCATATAAACCACTTTTTGAATTCCTTTTCCTCTGTTACCTCCCAGGAGCATCTGAACAGATAGTGACCCTTTTGGCATGCCAAAGTGGAAGTTTGCTAGTGGAGCAGAATCAGTTACTTTGTCATACACATCTAAATACTGTAGTGGAGGGGGGTAGCATGTGTTGTAGACAGCTGTGACCCCCGGTGTGCCGTGGGATGTGCCAATAATGGCTTCTCAAGTACTCTGTGTTTTCCTAAGCTGCCAGTCTAAACCCTTTAAAGATTTGCTTTCTAATTTGTACATGAAAAATAACAGGCTGAGTTGAACTTTTTTTTTCAAGTGCCCCCTTTGAAGATGTAGCAGCAGTAAATACTGCTCTAAGGATAAACTTCAGTTCTAAGTGCTATTTAAAAGTCTGTGGTGGAAAGGCTGAGAAGTTGCCATCTTTACTAATGAAACTTTTATTAGGAAAGTGCTCACTTAAACTGTAGTAAATGATCAAGTCCCTGAAATTTGTGATTTTGTCCAGATTTGACTCATCTTTTCTTATGTTACTTTTTGTAATGCAGCCAACCACACATCCAAAATTCTGGATATTAAACATGTCTTCAACATTAATTATCTCTGTTGATGCACTGGGTACAGATAGTACAATTCCCACAAGTCCAGATTCTTACTGTAACACCAAAACAAAAGTGATATTTATTAATAATATTGGGAAAGTTGTCCTCATAGTAACCATTCCCCAAAGGAAGCTTCACATAAATGTGCACTTATTATTCAAGATTTTAAAAGGGAATCCTTAGCTTATACTTTTTAATTTGGGCTAAAATATGTAAATTGGTTTTATTTTGGAGTTGCTCTGTTTTAGGTGGCTTTGGGGGAGGATAACTTTCTGGCTTGATTATATTTTAATCACCTCTGTAGCAGAAAAGTTTCCAATCTTAAAAGCAACCTGGTTATTGTGATTAGGACCCAGAGGGCCTGTGTTCAGATGCGGCTAAAAACATATTGTATTGACCTGTACACATGTAGGAAAATTAGATTTTTTTTTTTTTTTTACTGGATACCACTATCATCATGCCTTTGTTGGCAAGGCTATCTCAGAGACCAGAGAACCATGAGTCTGCCTCTGGCCTCTGAGGAACACCAATGCTGTGCCTGTATGGGCAAGTCTCTAAAAAGATTGTTCTTTGTTTTAAGAAGCTGGCAAAAGCAAAGGACTTCAGGGTCAGGTGAACTTGAGTTAGAATCCTAACTCTTCCAATTACTAACTGGGCAATCACAGATGCCCACAATTCCTCATCTTTATGATGGTGATGATAATATTTAACTCACAGGGTTTCTGAGACAATCAGATGAGAAATAGCATTTGAAGATACCAGTCATACATAGGACTTGAAAATTGAGGGTGCTTTGAGGATGTTAAGTCTCTTTCAGTCTGTCAGTCTTTCTGTCCCTTGGCAAAAGCCCCTCTCCAGAAAGAGGTCCATCTGCCCATGCCAGATGTCCTGGGCAGTGACATTGCATGCTACCCTCACAGTCTCCATACTGTCCCCAGCATGCAAGGGGGGTGGCATACAGTTTTTTGTTGTTGTTTTTGTTTGTTTGTTTCTATATCAAGACCTCAGTTCTTCCTCGGAATTGTATGGCTTTTTAAGTTTTCTGCATCCTCCTAGGATTTTGCAAGCTATATCCATGATCTCTTTTGGAATTAGAATTCACTTGGGATTTAGTTGTCAAAAGAGAAAAAAGATGAAGATAAAATTAATTTTAACCAGTGCTGTCTTTTAATTTCATGAAAGAGCCTGTTAGGAAAGTTAGAAGTCAGCCAGAAAGAAAATAAAAATAGGCTGAGTTTAATTGATATGGTCCCATCTTTGCTGTCTATATATTATAACTTGCAAATTATTTGACTTTTTCCCAGAAACCAAATTACTTTGGATATATTTTCTTCCTCTTCACTACATCAACTTTTTTTCTCCTTTCCTCTTGTTTTCCCAATAGGCTAAACTTTGAAGTTCTGTTTCTCATGGAATGGTGAAGAGGTTGAGGCACAAAGTGGCTTAATGAGATTTTTCTAACTTGCCATCAGTTTTCCTTCTGCGGGGCAAGGCAGGATGATGGATGGCTTTGGCAGTGTGAACACCGCTAGAAGTGATCAGATTGACTGAAGAGAGATGTGCAGGATGTGAACAGAATGCTGACCCTCAATTCATTACCCTCCCATTTGAAGGAAAAAGAAAAACAAGAGAAAAGAGGAAAACTACCACATAGGCCTTGACATAGTTGTTGATTACACACGCTTGGGAAGGGGTAATGGGTGGTGTCAGTATTAGGTTAAACCTAATTTTGTACCTTTTTTCCAAGGCTCTGAAGGGGGAAATAAATAAATAGGCACCATAAATAAATTCACAAGTTGTTCTAAATGGGGACCTGTTACTGTGACCTGTTGCTGTTATAGAGAAATAATACAAATTGTTCCAGAAAGGATTCAAGACTTAAATTGAAAACACGATCTTGAAACACTGATTTTGAATTCTACTTCATATGCTCACAGGAAGGGTGAAAAGGGTAATCATTTTTTTTTTCTTTAAGTTAATCCTTAAAACTAGGGGAAGGTGTTATAAGTTGATCTGATATCCCAAACACCATTTTACAGGTACTATGTTAAAAAAAGAAAAAAAGAAAGAAAGAAAGAAAAAGAAAGAAAGAAAGAAAAAGATCCTTTGTTGTGAAACAGGTAGACAATAAAATTTTTCTCTTTCCATATGAATCTATTTTAAGTCTTCACCAAGAATCTGTGGAGGATTTTGCAGGTGTGTGTCTATACATATTGTACGTAGTATGCAAGCTCTCTGGAAGTTTTTGATTGGTTTTTAGACTGTGTTTGTATGGGCAGAAATATATCTGTAAAAAGTGGGAAGGGACTTGATTTTGGAGAAAAGATGGTATAGAAGATGCTCCTCTATATTTTAGCCTTGGAAAATCTCATGCCTATTAATGAAGGACAAAAAAGAGATGATTTAGCGATTTGAGCAGGCAAATGAGAACGTTGGATATTCCTAGGAACTTCTTGCTAGGTAGGTGTTTGTTTATTTAAAAGTTAAAAATTCATCCATATTTAGGTCAATACTTGAATCTCAGTTCTTTCTTTTTTGTACATCTCTGGCTAAAGTTTTTCATGAGAAGAAAAAAGACTTGGAGCTTAAAACTGCTTTAGTAAGAATTTTTTTCTTTTTTTTTGAGACAGAGTCTCGCTCTGTCGCCAGGCTGGAGTACAGTGACACAATCTCAGCTCACTGCAACCTCTGCTTCCCGGGTTCAAGCAATTCTCCTGCCTCAGCCTCCCGAGTAGCTGGGACTGCAGGTGTGTGCCACCACACCCAGCTAATTTTTTATTTTTAGTAGAGTTAGGGTTTCACCATGTTGGTCAGCATGGTCTCAATCTCTTGAAATCATGATCTGCCCACCTCGGCCTCCCAAAGTGCTGGGATTAATTATAGGTATGAGCCTCTGCGTCCAGCCTACTAAGAACCCTTAAACAGGTCTCCAGTCCTTGAATTTTGGAGACATGGTCTTGCAGTTAGTGTAATCTTAACACTATTCTTCCTGAACTATCCCACACCCATTTCTCAAGAATAGAAGAACAAGTTTGCATTCTAGAACTTCAGCTGTTCTCAGCATAGCTCTGCTTGTAACAGATCTGTGACCATAGAGATCATCTCTCATATTCATTCAGCATTGTATAATTTTTGCCCTACGGTGTCAGTTTTATCTCTTTAATGTAATTAGGGCAGGTACTCTTAAATCCTTTTTATAGAAAATAAAGCTTAAACATTTGACTAAGCTTGCATGTTTAGCAATATCAGAAGTCCTCGCTCCAGAGTATTTGGAAATATGTGCAGCACAGCCAACGTTTACTTTTCTTGGGCGAAAATAAGGTAATTTCTTTTCTATATCAAATTTTTCATTGGAGAATCAACAAATATATATATATTGCATGTCTGTTGCACATAAACCATATTCTACATGCCTCCTGGAATATCATAGTATTTAAAACGTATTATAGTAAGCAAGGACAATGATAGGCAAAATGATTGGACAGTGTCTCAGCAGAGGAGGTACAATGTACAGAAGAGGGAGACATTAGTTCTCGTTGGGGGAAGGAGACATGCTTCGTGGAGGAAATGCCATTTGAGTGGAGCCAGGAAAGCTGGATAGATGGAAACAGTAGGGGAATTCCACGTGAAGGGAATCATATGAGTAAACTTTATGAAGTGATATGCCTTTGTATAAAAAGAGATAAAGTTCCCATAGAGATGGGAACTTACAAGGCCTACTTAAGAAACTAAGCAATCTGGTGTGAATTCAGCATACATTGTGTACAGAAAATGCTAGAAAGAGACAGGTAAAAGCTATGATTTAGGAAGGTTCATGTGTTTTGACTTTGAAGTGGTAGCTATGGAATGTCTTAGGTCAGAGGACTGCCCTTTCTTAATTCTTTTTCAGGGTCAAGACCTGTCTTTATTAAGTCATTATTTCTCAGAAGTTGAAGTCACCCTAAAGACATTTCTAAATTAGATATTGGTTAGGGGAATTGGCATTAGAGCACTCTTCTGGCCATAATGTGATGTTATGATGATGATGCTCATTGGTGAAGTCACATCGAGGACTGCTTTTAGGGTTACAGTGGTAGAAAGCAGGAGGAAAAATATCGACTTTATTTCAGATTGTAAAGAAATGTGCCATTAGTGGAGTACACTGCGTTCTCTCACCAACAGGTACCCAGTACTCATTTTGTGGGATAATGTGTGGCCAGAGAGAAGATGGTGGTGAGTAGGGAATACACTTAGTTTCTCCAGTATAAAAATGTACCACTTCAAACTTGCAAGTACATGTACCAGGGCATGCTTGTCTTGCCTTGTCATCTGTTAGCCCTGGAAGGCAGAGATCATGTCAAATGCTCTCTTATTTCAATGTCTAGTACATAGTAAGTACTCAAAAAAATGTTTATTAAATTGAGTTGTCATAATATGGGTTTTGTTCGGGGTTTTGTTTTTATTTTTGATTTTTAAAGAGCGTGGGACTACAGAATTATACTTGTGGATCTTGGATCTGAACTTATGGGAGCCTATTAAACCCAATTAACCTAACCTTTCTGACTTTCATCCTCTTGATATGTAAAACAGAATGAATATAACTTCATGGCTTAATGGAAGGATCAGTTGAATTGTATCCTTGATACATTCTATTGGACAGGATAACAATATTAGTAAGTTACTATGTTCTAGTTTTACCTATAGATATTTTACTGGGTCTTGATCAGCATTAAAAATTAAAACAATGGAATGATATAATTGAATAAAATAGAAAAGAAAATATCAGTGGATGGTACTTACTAGGCGTAAGTATTATTTTATGAGTCTTTATTTCAGTTGCCTATGTTCTGAGTTGTGATATGAAGCTGTGGTGTTCAATATGGTGTTCAATATGTTCCTTACTTTTTTGTTTTACTTTGTTGGGTCATGGTCAGAAAAGTTGGAGAAATACTGGTCTAGATTAATTGTGAGCTCTATATTATCCAAAGGAAAAATAACAGTCAATTTTTTTAGAACTATGTATTGCAAGATCTCTAGCATCTTACAAATTATTAAAGAAAGGATGACTTCTAGTTGTTTTAGATTTAATATGAAGCATCCTATCTTATTCTTTGATGACTACTGATGTCTGCATGGTATATGTTGGGGCTCTCTATTAAGAACTATTAACCAAAATATTTATTAACTAGGAAACTTTATACCTTGGTTGTGCTACCTAGCTGAACCTGCAATATAATTTTAAAAAGTGACAATAATCAGTAGTGAAGGTGACCTAGAGGTGGGACTAGTAGTAATGACATTAGCTTTCATTTCTTGAGCTCCTGATATGAGTCAGGCACTGTGCCTTACAAATACCATCCCTTTTAATCCTTAGAACAAACTTAAAAGGTAAATGTTAATTTCTCTATTTTATGGACGAGCTAACTGAGGTTTTGAGGGGTAGATTAAGGTTACACAGCCAGTAATTGGTTGGGCCAGGATTTGATTTGAACCCAGATTTGTCTGATTCCAGAACAAAATTTCAAAAATTTATTCTATTCCATGAAAATGTATTAAAGTGCTTACTAGGTGTTAGCTCTGTACTCCTCTACAAAGATAAGTGGGTCAGTCAGTCTCTGTCCTTGAGGGTTTACTAGCTGCCCTTTGTGTTTTACTTTGTGAGAATGTGAATCAGGATTTATTTTATCACAACAGGACATAGGACAGGCACATAGAACACTGTATATTTTATTTTAGAAGTATTAAGAAAAGTGCTTGGCACACAGTAGGCATTCACTAAATATTTATTCTGCTGAATTGAAGTTGGATTAATTCTCCTCTAGGGATTAGGGAACCTTTGTGCTAAAGAAACACTGTACATTTTTATATGTTTAGCTGTATATGCCTAGTGGCACTGGTATTCTTACCTGCAGTGTGGGCAGATCCATCTGTCCCAAATCCATTCAGTGCCTTTTGGAGCTCCTAAAACTGGCAGCACAGAAAAGCCAACAAGAGCTCAAGAACTCAAATTGTAAACTTCAAGTTCCATTCAGACAGAACATTCTCCTTCTTAGTGTGAAAAGCAAATCCCATGGCAGAGACATTTGGAGAATGATAAATAGAAGGTGGGCTTCCTTAGAATGGAAAATTATTATCATTGTTATTGCTATTAAAAAAAAAAACACGTTTGTTATTACCAAAAAGAGACGTCTTTAGGTAAAAATAATAAAAACCCCAGGCTGCATACATAATGCAGATAGTTCTATTTATTTGGTCAACGGGCAAAAAGCAAGCACTTAAGGTATTCAGCTCCAATCTTTTGTTCATTTCTTATTGCTGGAATTTCATACTTCTTCCTGTTGGATGACTAAATCGGATAATGGTAGAGATGGTAAGCCGGCATTTACTCAGCCCCGCCCTGCTCAGCCTCGGGAGCAGATGAATTCTCAGCCAGTGGATCGGCTGCTTTTGTCTCTGCCATCTTGTGGTTTAGGGTTTTCTACCTTCTGCGTTGGTAATTGACGTTGAGGTGGCTGCTGACCTTGGGTCTCATCTCCTTGATTTTCTTTATCCTCTTCACTGCTTTTCCCTCTAGGCTGTCTTTGGCAAGGAGGGCCCCTGCGGAATTGTGGTGTATATCCT
This sequence comes from Saimiri boliviensis, assembly GCF_048565385.1. Taxonomy (NCBI): domain Eukaryota; kingdom Metazoa; phylum Chordata; class Mammalia; order Primates; family Cebidae; genus Saimiri; species Saimiri boliviensis. The sequence continues at coordinate 48,511,063 of NC_133459.1, forward strand.
CTTACATATTCTGCCTCACTGGTCTACCTTGTTCTCCTGCACCCTGGTTGTCAGCACCCTCCATCACTTCTCCCTGCACTGGAGGGTTGGAACATTGTGATCGACGCCCATAGGGTCTCAGCATGTAGTAAGGAGGGAACCTTCGCGTTTTTGGGCCTTGCCTTCGGGAGCGCTCTCCGATCCCTCATTCTTTTCCCCACTCCCAGTATTCTGGTAATTTTGCTGGTAATTGCGTGGAGGACCCCCTACCACGTGGATAGCGTCATAGGTTACGGTCTGCTGCATATTGACTGCCTTGAACTGCAACCTCACCAGGACCTGTAATATTTGCTGCCTCGGCACCTTTTCTCCTTCAACAACATCAAACTCCACAATCTCCCCATCTTCTACATTGCAAAGGTGCCTCCTGGGGTTATTCTTCTTTATGGCAGTCTGGTGTACAAATACATCTTCCTTGGTGTCATTCCCTGATGAAACCATATCCGTTCCTTACACAACCATTTTACCGTTCCCAGAACGTTCGTTGAATGACCTTCTTGTCCCCTCCGGCAGGCGCTGCTGATGTGAGGCAGCCCGGACCACAGCTCCTTGTGCCGCTGCCCGTAGTCCCGGGCTTGGTATTGGCGGCGCGGAGGGCAGGGCGGGGGTGGCAGGGGGCCGCGTGGGGCGGGCAGCTGGCGGCTGCTGGTCTCGGCCTCGCTGCTCATGATTGCGGTGATGGTGACTGGGGCCGGCTGCGGCATCCTCCCGGGGTGTGATGGTAACTAGGCCGGCAGCGGCGGTGGGGCTTCTCAGGGCTCTCTGGGGTCCGCTCTCCTCTCCCGCTACGGATTGAACTGTTGTTGTTATGTTTACTATGCCATTTACTAGCCTTATAACTTCAAGCAAGTCATATTACCTCTCTAAGCCTCAGTTTCCACATTTGTAAAAGGATTAATAAAAATCAGGATTGTTAGGATTAAATAGACCCATTTGATAAAAGCTTAGCAATGCTTACTATTTGGTAGTCTAAGAGACATGGCCTCCTGCCCTCAAAGAGCTGAGTATCTGGTGAACGTGCTGTGAGAAGTGGGATTCAGACACCGGCCACCTGCAAAGGTCACTACCGATAGAATGCAGCACTTTACAGTCCTCCTTGGGGTATGCCTGTATTGTCATATACATGTCTCAATTGCATCACTATAATTTCAAGTTTATTGAGGGTAAGTGAGCTCTGATATTCATCTGTTTATCTCCACCTACTCCTATGTTTCAACCTTGCCTATTGACACAATGTTACCTTTTACAGTCGTTGCTAGATGAATTCAGCCCAATTCCGCAAATATTTACGAATTCACTCAGGGTACAGTGCTGGGAAAGGGAGGGTAACATTTGCTGAACAGAGTTGAATTTAAAACAACTTTAGAGCATAAAAGGGGAACAGTGTCATGAAGTAAAATACTACACTACTGCTAAAAATACCTGTGATCTACTCAGGAAGAAAATAGGGCCCTAAAGAAAATTCGCCAGTAAGCCTAAAAAATAATGTATTTTTTCCCTCTCCCAGTGCTGTTTTGTTTGTATATCATGGAGAAACAGTGTATTTGCTACAAGCACACAGTTAGGATGAGATCTCAAAGATGGCTACTTAATTGATCTGTGGCTCAGGACTAAGTCCAGGTAGCTTCACAAAACCCAGGAACCCCTCTGTGGCCAGGCTCCTTCTCTCCTTTCCAGCCTCCCATCTTGGGGCTCTTTGCCTTCTGTTCATGCTCCACTGTAGAGCTACACACAGTGTTCTCTACCGATGCTCACACAGATCCCTCAGACTCCAACATCTTTCTACTTTCTTCACCTGGCTTCATGAAACAAATAGGAGGCCAGTGTCACCCAGAAAGCCTTGCCCTACCTCACTCTGGGTTGGAGCTGTCTCTGTTAACACTGCCAGCATCATTCCATCACTGGTCTTCGACACTCCATAATCAAATGTTTATTTGTCTAGGTTTCACCGCTGCCCCCCAACAGTCAGCACCGTGTTTATCTTCATGCCTGGTACCAAGTAGGTGCTCAGTAATTGTTAACTGATATAGTTAGATATTAATTAGGTTTTTTGTAATGTGTTCCCATCAGGTGCCCTCTAGGCTATGAGTGGATATTGGACCCAAATCCCCCTTGTTGTGAAGACTGGTCTTGACACAGCTTGCTGACCAACCCCAGTTCTATAACTTAGAGCTGAAGGTCTTGAGTATATTTACATGAAACTTTCCCTGATCACCATGACTCACCTGTTATTGCTCAGATTCTTCTTTCCTCTAGACTCCTTTATGTCACTTACTGTCTGTACCACATGCAGTTAACAATGACACATCACAATAATAGTGACCCCTTATGTAATGCATGTGTCAGGCTTTGCAGAAAGAACTTTACTTAGGTTATCTCATTAAATCTCACAACTGTAAGAAGCAGATATTTTTATTCCCATTTTGAATAAAGAGAACAATGTAGTTTAAGTAACTTGTACAAGGTCACATGGCTAGGAAAATATCAGACTGGGAATTCAAAACCTAGTTTGTTTCACTGCAAAGCTCATGTTTTCCTATTTTATATTACTCATCCCTTAAAAGGTAGGAATTAATGAGAGGCATTTAGCCTAGTGATTATTAATAGGGATTTTTTTTTTGAGATAGGGTCTCACTATGTCACCGAGAGTGGAGTGCAGTGGTGCAATCACAGCTTACTGCAGCCTCAACCATCCAAGCTAATAGGTACTTTTAATCAAGACTGCCTGGATTCAAATTGTGGCTTTATCAGTTGTGACCTTGGGCAAATCAGTTCCTCTCCCTATGCCTCAACTTTTTCATCTGTAAACTAGGGTTGTTGTGAGGGTGTGGTGGACCAGTGAAATATTAAGGATTTAAAACAGTTACTTGGCATATAAACTGATAATTATCATCATCATTACTGTTATCATATAATATTAATTTGTTTCCCATTCTTCAAATATTTGTTGAATGCCTGCCAAACACTGTTCTAGGTAATAGTGACAGCAGTGACTAAGACAAGTCCTTGCCTTTATGGAGCTTTCATTTTAGAGGGGAAGACAGAGTAAAGTAAGTAAGTAATAAGTAAATCATGGCATAATGGCATGTGCCTGCAGCCCCAGTTATGCAGGAGACTTAGGTGGAAGGATCACTTGAGCCTGGGAGTTTGAGGCTGTAATAAGCTGTGATCACACCACTGCACTCCAGCCTAGGTAGCAGACTCTGTATCTTTATAAAAAAATAAAATAAAGATAGATATTGTATACTATGTGGTATTTTATAATTTCATATAGAAAAATGCTGTTTAAAAAATAAAAGATGCTAGGTTAGAGAGTGACACCAATGAGTCCTTGTTTGTGGGCACATAGTGAGGCCGCAATAGTTCTGCCAGTGCCTTGCTTCTGCTTAGTGGGCTGGAACAGTCAATGCTCTACTCTGAAAGGCTGAGCTTCATATGTCCAGCTACTAACTCTTGGATACAGACCTGCCTGACCTGCATTTGGTGTAAGGTGGTCATCCGTGGAATGATTGGACAATTGAATTGAGGTGTCTGAGCCTCAGGGAAACTTAAAATAGAGAACTCATAAATAGGCCAGGGGTCCCAGCCTGTGAAGAGAGGTTCTATTCTATTTCCCTGTGTTAGATTGTGAAATGGGATAAATGTTCTGGGAAGGTCAGGAGGAGGATTTGGCCAATCATTCAGCTAAGGACGGGGTCAGCCAGAATGTCTTCTCAAGTAAGGCTGTTTAGATCTGCTGATGGCTCCTTGCCAGAGCCTGAACCTATAAGGTGATTGGCATTATCATAGGATTCTACCTGTCCATGAGTATTCTGCTGGTTAAGGGCATCTTAGGAGTCTACAAAATTGGGTGTTTTTTTCCCTCACTTACTTGTAGTGGGGTCTTCGTGAAGTCATTAACTTGTCTGAGCCTCAGTTTCCTTATCTGTAAAATTGGGATAATAATATCTTCCTCCAAAGCTTGTTTAGAAGATGAACTAATTAACATGTGTAAAGAAGCCGGTTCAGGGCCTGGCACGTAGTAGGCATCTAATAAAAGAGGATTTTGAAAAAATTCAGTCCCCCCTAGGGTGTGCATTTTAGATATTGGTAATTTATTTCAAGGCTCACAGGGAGAAAAGATTTAGACTAAAAAATGAGAGCTACTTCCCATTCTATAACTTTCAAAAAAGAGAGATCATCTCAAAACTGAAGACATATCATCTCAGAAGTGACTATGAAGAAAATCAGATTAGATTTGCTGTAAATCGGTGTGATAGAGACTGGTCTCTGTCAAAAACTGTGTTGGCTCCATCCTCCTAGTGTCACGGGCTTTTAGAGGCCTGGGGCTCTATGATGAAAAGCACTTGGTTAAAAGGGCTCTGGAGTCTTAAATCCTGAGTCCAATTCTTTCTAGTAATAAGTTAGAATATTTACTTTTTAATGGGGGATGAAGGGGAAGGATGATTTGATTATTTTCGTAGGCCAAAAATTTCAAGGAAGGAGTCCTATGCTAACTGTATTTATATATAAACCTACTTGATGCTCTGGTGAGAGCAACTGGAAAGCACTAGTTTTGAAATGTAGGTATAAACTTTTATGCATTATATCTCCTCTGTCCATTGTGTATACTATTCAATAAAATTGAAGATTAAAATTAAACTTTTAAATTTCACTGATTAAAATCAGTTTACCTGATTAAAATTAAGATTGAAGAGAAAGAGAAAAAAGGGCACAATTTACTCTCATCCGAAAGCTCCTTTGTTTTCAATAGCAATGTGTAGACTTGAAATTACTTTAAAAACAAAACAAAACTATCCATCAAACATGCTTAAGAATAAAAGAATGATTTTCCAAATATTTGGCAGTGCACGTTTTATACAGGGCACTGGATGAAACTCTAAATATTTTCTTCCTCTTGTGGTTAATGGCATGTTAGTATTTTGATTCACCCAGAATTTATTTGACCCCCTTGATCACTAATTCACATTTGTTTTGATCTTGATGGCTGCACTCATCTAAAATAAACCAACCGAGCAAGAAGAGTAAGCTAACGCTTTAAAAAAGCATTTTAAATTTAAAAAAAAAAGCATTTTAAAATAAAGAATCACTCATTCCTCTTATAATTATCTCAGCATACTGAGAAAGAAGCCTGGTGGGTTGGAGATAAGGATATTTCCTCCTATGTCCCTATGTGCTCTCCCTCTAAACTCTTCAGCACCCTGCACCTGCCTCTGATTGCTGATCCATTCAGTGGGCATTGGTTGGATTCCCCCATGTACTGCATGCTGGGAGTAAGCAGTCAACCAAAATTCAGGCCCTATTTTCAAGGCATTCCCTGTCAGTGGGAAGACAGGCAGGTAAAAAGCAAGTGGTAAGTACCAGGACAGAGGAGAAAGAGGAGTTGTCTGAGGCCGTGGGAGGTGGGCTCTGAGGAGTTTTGCAAAATGGCAGGGTAATTTAGATGGTGATGGCAAAAGCATTTCAGTGGACACATATGCAAAGACATGGAAGGGACCTACTGCCAAAGGCATTCAGAATTTGGTACTTGCCTCACTGCATCTGGAACTTTGTCTGTTTTCAGATGGCTACTAACCTTACAAGACTGAATTCCTAGAGGGCAGTGATCAAGTGCCATGGAACTCAGTTATCCAACAATGATAATAGATTTAATCTTTGCCATATTTCTGTGAACCATGTTTCTGTGAAGCCTATCAACATTATCCTATTGATATGGCCCAATATACTTGGAAAACTGAGACACAGAATGGTTAAGTAACTTGTCCAAGTTTACACAGCTAAACAGGAATTTAAAGCTGAGCAATCAAGCTCTAGTGACTGTGTTCTTAACTATTATGCTATGCAACTGATATTTAATACATGTCTAAATTGATGTTAACTGAATGGATGTAGAAGTGATTACATGAGGCCAGGCACCGTGGCTCATGCCTATAATCCCAGCACTTTGGGAAGCTGAGGCGGGCGGATCATGAGGTTAGGAGATCCAGACCATCCTGGCCATGGTGAACCTCATCTCTACAAAATACAAAAAAATTAGCTGGGCAGGGTGGCGCGTGCCAGTAGTTCTAGCTACTCAGGAGGCTAAGGTGGGGAATTGATTAAACCCAGGAGACAGTGGTTGCAGTGAGCCAAGATCATGCCACTTTACTCCAGCCTGGTGACAAAGCAAGACTCCATCTCAAAAAAAAAAAAAAAAAAAGCGATTAAATGATAATTTATGTATTCACTTATTTAAAAGAAATAACATGCCAGGCATGCTCAGGTCTAATAGTTGTTGCAGGAAAATGTTAAGAGCCCCCGCTGGCTTTTGACTTGCAGAAACTCTTACAGGTGGAAATGTTCTATGGGGTTTGTGACTTGCAGAAACTCTTACAGGTAGAAATGGTCTCTGGGGCTGTCAATGTCAAGATGGTACTGCACACTTCAGCCAAATTCAGACTCAATGTGAAAATAAAATATGAGCTTAGGCCTGAAACAGAGGAGATAAAATTCCCTATGTGGAGATGAAGAAATAAAGGCTGTTAAGCTGGCCTTACTTGGAAAATGGAAGACTCCAGGTTTAGAAAATAGTCTTTTGGGATAGTTTGAAGGAAGTTGAGGGAGACAAAAATGATAAGGCCAATATAGCTTTAAAAGAATGAATTTGCTTCTATTTTTGCATTGATTCTGAAAAAGAGAGAGATAAGAGAGGTTTATGGCTAGAGTGAAGTGAGGATGAACAGGGCAAGGAAAGCAGATTTGGCTATAGAAAGCTATGAGGACCTAGAGAGTCATCCATTTATTCATTTGTTCTACTAGCAAAATTAGGAGCTCTGCGCTCATCCCTGTAATTACAAGTAAATCAAACACAGTCCCAGCCCTCGAGGAACCCACAGTCCAGTGATATAGAAAGATCAGAGGCTGGAGAGTTTCAATGCTGTGTGGCACATGTCTGTAACGGAAATGCATATGAGGGACAGAGGTAGGGGCCATGATGGGGGATTGGGGAAGGGGCAGGTAAGGTCTAATGGCAGAGAGAGAACAGCTTTCCAGGCCAAGGGAGTACTTGTGTGCAGAGTGTGGCACAGAAGAGAACACAGTGTGCTCTGGTTTGTCATTGCTGGCTGCAGAAGGCTACAGAAAGCTGTTGCCTGGAATGCGCATTCCAGGGCTTATGGAACGTGTAGTGAGTAAAGAAGGAAGATGGGAGTCAGTGACCGCAAGATGTCAGTTCAGACCCAGGCTTTGCACCATGTGAATAGAGGTTAGTTAGCTTTACCTTCCATTTGTTCCTTAACCCTTATTTTGCTCACCTGTAAAATGCAAGTGATGGCAAGGGAAGACTCCACCCCCATCTCTCAGGGTCTTCATGAAAATTAAGTGAGGTAATAAGTGTGAATGTACTTACAAAATCCTCTGAGTCCACATGTAATTTAATTGTTATAAAAAATTATTTTTAAGTGAAGGTTTTGTAAGGGCTTTGTAAGAGTTAGTCTCATTTCCTCTGTTATCTCTACAATTCCCACCACACCTTTCTGACTGTGCCCTGGAAAACCCTCTTGAAGTGCATTCTGTCAGTTTAGCTGCTTCTTCGGGTACACAGGAAGAAAGGAGCTGTCCAAGTGGAGGATGGACCAAAAACAGCTCTGCTATTCCACCCGGAGTTTTCTTGTGGAAAGCCAGAAAGGCCCTCTGCTATCAGTATGCAGACTGCACTGTGGCAGTGACCTGAAATTTCTGATGGAAACATGATGGTTTTCCTTGTAGGAAATCAGAAACCCCTGACTGCTTATTTACATTTGAAGTACCTAACTTGAACCATTCATAGTGGAGGACTTTTTGAAAGGGCAAAAGATACCAGAAATTGTGTGTGTGTCAAAAACGGTACTTTCATTATTTCTTTTTTAGAATTCACGACTCCTTACCCCTTTGCTATGTGTTTTCCAGTTTGGCATTATTGTGAGAGCTTATTAGTGAATGTTTGTGGAGCATTGTGAAGATGAAAAGAATAGCTATTGGCATAGGTAATGAGTAGTAATGTGTTTTTGTTTTTTGTTTTTGCTTTTGTTTTTGTTTTTGTTTTTGAGACAGAGTCTCGCTCTTTCGCCCAGGCTGGAGTGCAGTGGCAGGATCGCAGCTCACTGCAACCTCCACCTCCCAGGTTCAAGTGATTCTCTCCTGCTTCAGACTCCTGAGTAGCTGGGATTACAGGCACCCATCACCATGGCCGTCTACTTTTGGTATTTTTAGTAGAGATGGGGTTTCACCATGTTGGCCAGGCTGGTGTTGAACAGCTGACCTCAAGTGGTCTACCCGCCTTGCCTCTCAAAGTGCTAGGATTACAGAAGTGAGCCACCTCCCCCGGCCAGTAATGTTTTTAAGTATGCTTTTCTATTTCAGAAATTAAATTCCAAGGACAAATCTTACCAGCTCTTAGATTAGTCAACTTTGCCACCTGCAGCACATTTTAATGGGCACATATTTCAGAATGTTACTTTTTGGGCAAGGAAAATAAACATGTTCTGAGTGCTAACTGTGTGCTGAGCTCTAAACCAGATCCCTTAAAATTTGTTGTTTTTAATCTTCACAGCAACCCTGCAAGGCAGATAGAATTGTTCACATTTTTCAAATGAGTAAATTTAAATTGCACTGCAGAGAGTCTCAACTGACTAAACCAGGGTCAAGGCTGGAGCTGGATTTCCAACCCAAGTCAGATCACCTCCAAATCTCATGCTTTTCCCATTATGCCATGTAGAATTTTGAATTATCATCTTTCCTCTAACACTCATTTATTTGGCTATGTTTACTGACTAATAAACAGCAGATACACAGGCTAGTTGATTTTAATAGGATTAGATAATTTACATTCTCTAAGATTACTGGGTTGCACTTCATAGTGATAGAAAAAATCTTCAGACTTAGAGATTGAAGAAAGGGCATGAATTTGGTTTCAGCCTTGAGTTCAAGTTACAATCCTAGTTGAGTGACAGGAACACTGTCTGAAACCTCATTTCTCTATCATGTATAGAGTGATGGCACTTCTACATCTGTAGATGAGAGGAATAACAATACCCACTTCTCAAAGTTGTGTGAGAATTAAGTGAAATGGTATATGTAAAGACACCTCTCACCATTTCTTATGTGTTTACTATTAGTAGTATTGGAAGGAGTTAATGATAATTACTTGCCTAAACATTTTCCTGTGTAACCCAAAGCACCTTTTAATCAGCATTGTAACAGGATTTCCTTTTATTGAGTGTTTGTCATATTTAAGCACTTTGTATATACTTTTCCATTACTACATTTATGACATTACACAGTAATTTCTTATTTACTTATTTATTTACTTCCTTGCAGGCAGGAACTCTTTTTCTCTCCTTCATGTCCCTGCCATTCAACATAATAGTTTCTGGCCCGTCAAAGGAACTCATTAATGTTAGGGAACTTAGCTTGGCTTTTATTCCTTCTTTAGAGAGCCAACTTCAGTTTGGGGGAGGGGCTGTTCCAATGAAGCACTATATTATCATTAAATTGTGGCTTATAATTTGCTTTCAAATATATTCCTGTAAAGAAATTTTAGGTTGTTCTAATTGATGACAGATGATTCTGAATATGTATTAATATTGTACTTTTTAAAAAGGTAAATTTCTAGGATAAAAAGAATATATTAAGAGTTGCAAGAGTTTACCAAGCAAATTTTCTTTGTATCTGTGATTCAAAGGACAAGCTTACTCTACTCAAAGAAGTAATAATTTAGTTTCAAAATACATGTATTATATCCATTTGATAAGTATACATGATAGTATATATGTATCATATACTAGCTATTCTTAGGGACATAGTAAATTAATTCTAAAAGGGCCTTATCTGAGAATTGTAGATTATGCAGGTTGAATTATAATACACATATAATTGTTGAAATTTTATCATGTTTTTAAAAGTCTTATTTCTGATTTTTAAAAATACCAACTTGACTTTTGCCCAGTTAGTGAGTGTGACCTTTCAAAAGCATATTTTGAAAAGGCAAAAGATTGTGAAAACAGAAATACTTATTTATTCTCTTTCAGTCTAAAATCCTATTTTTAATGTGGCAAATCATAAAAATATGTATAGTAGGAGTTTTATTAAAAGTAGAAAAATGAAGAAATTGAAGTTAAGAGAAACTAAGAGGATTTTTTTAAAGATAAATTCAGAGGTAAAATTTATGTTAAAAATAAAAACACAGAAGTTTGTAGTGAAGTCCTGTGCTCTTTACACACAGAAAGCTAAAGATTTGGCACTCATTTTCCTAATATGGAAAACAAAAGCAAACCCATCACACAGAGGACAGAGAGTATTAGTGGTTCAACGTCATAAAAAGTAGTTGCCTCAGAGCAGACATAAGTATTCTGATACTTGTGATTTCTGCATTTTGTTTGTTTGCTTTTTCTTTTTCTACTTTGCTTCTTGTTCATGATATTTTTAATCAATATGTATTAGGAGGATGTTCAAATGCAAGAAAGAGAGAGAGAGAAGCTTAAAAAGCATGGTATGGAATGCAGCTTGACAGTGTCATACATTCACAAGATGTCCTTGAAGATGGAGCACAGAACAGAGATCAGGAAAATTTTGGCAGCTGCAGTTGGGAAAATAAATGGCTGTTGTGTGATTGGGCAGATCCTGAAAGCAGACTCCTGCTCAAACCATGTAATTAAGAAAAGTGGGAGCTTTTGTCCAAGTGCAAAATGTTCATAATATCGGAGTTTGTCAGCAGGAGCTTTTAGAACGGATCAGTACTTTGCACTCCCTGATCCAAGGAATGGTTTTCTTATAAATCATCTTCCCTCCTTGCTGCCCTCATGAAGGTTGCTGCCAGGCAATAGGCAGACCTAAGATTGTAATCTTGCTAATTCGCAGTGATTTAGGAGAAGGGGAGACTGAACCAGAGACTCTTTCTAGAAATGTGATTTTTATTCATTTGGGCTCCCGTGTGTCCTCTAATATAGTAACAAACAGAGTGTGGCCAAGGAGAGATCCTACAGGGTAGCTCTGGGGAGGAGATAGAATCATTTTAAATACTGTGGCTCTAAACTGGTTTGAAGAACTTGACATTTTCTTTCTTTTTTAAAAAACAGCTTCCTTTCAGATTATAAAAGTGCGATATTCTTATTGTAAAAACAAAACAGAGCTGATAAATAAAGATGGGGGAAAGTGTAACAATCACCTGTAATTCTGCCATTTATTGTTAGTGTTCTTTATTTTTCTCTCTTACTCTGTACATGTATATATAATTGAGTTAATCAATCTTTTATTTCACTTTTTTTTCTACATTCATTATATACATTTTTTCACATTATAAAAACCTGTTATAAACCTAACTTTAACAATTGCAGACCACTGTATCCAAAAACTGTACAATGAGTTATTTAGCCATCCCCCTTGTTAGACCCTTGGGCTGTTTCCGTTTTTCTCACTCCTCTTAATGTACCTCATTGTGCGTGCTTTTGGTCTGCAGAATTTTGGATTCTTTTCTGACTTTCAGAATGGATCATCGGGTCCAAGAATATGAACATAAGCAAAGATGTGCCAATTTCTCCTTCCAACCATAATTATGAGAAAGACTATTTCACTGCATCTTAGAACTTGACAGTTGCAAACCTTGTTTCTAGTTTCTGTGTAAACATGTTGCCCACAAATAATTCAAAGGCACACTTCTCCTTGCCCAGGCCTGAATTCTCAACAACACTGATTTAGTGGAGTCCAGTTTTACTCCTGCCCCTGCCACCTTCCCAGGGAATATCCAGGGGCAATGGTGTCCAACTGGCTCTCAGAGGAAGTTTGAGGGATAAAGTTCACCTATCAAGTCAAGAAGTTCTTTTTTTCTAACATTTATCTCTTATAAAAAAAATTAAAGGAAGAAAGGCAATGAAGGGAGACGTTAACAATAAAGTTTCAAGTGTGATAAAGTAATTGTCAGATTTAAAACTACTTTATCAGAATGACATTAAGGATCTTTTTATGAATGAACATGTAGCTATATGAGGCTGCATGAATTGTCTATGAGTACAATTTATTATGGCCAGTTATACACACATTGAGGTGCTAAGAGCCATTTTATTTCTCTTATTATTTTTACCTTCAGAATGACTTAATTTTTTGAATTGCACAATTAGAAGAGCCGTTGATATTATACAATTTCTCTTAAAAAGAATGGGGCTTCTACACAGATTTTTCTAGAGACAAACTCCCTCTACCCTCTTTTACTCCTCCTGTCTTCCTCACCTTAGCTATGTTAAGAAAACATGTGTTGTCTTTTTTTTTCCAAAATAAAATACATTTCTATGTAGATTTCTGGAGAATTTAATCTGACTGTGCATAAACTTAATTTCAGAGATGCGACCTAATGTTTTAGATCATGATACATATGTAGAATAGCACATTGCTGTTTACAGCTAAACCTCAGAAGTTTGCCGCCACTGAGCCACTAGCCAGGCTTTATAAATATACAATACTAATGTTGTGCCATTGACTGTTGTTTATACATTTAATTGGAAAGATAAGTCTGGCTTAATCAGTTTGTGGGCAGTTTTTCAAATGATTCATTAACTGTTCTTTGTATGGAAGATGAAAATAACGTATTTCCCATCACAACTGGTTCCCATCCCAACAGGTATCCAGATATTATTATTAGGCATTTTAGTTATTTTATCCACATTAAACCTTCAGAATTCAGAAGAACTTAAGAAACAGAATGGGAAGGAATTATTTTCCAATAGATTTTTTTTTTTTATTAGAGCTGATAGTTTTACAGGAAGACTGAGCTTGTGCATGAAATTGTATTTTTATTAAAATGCAAACATTTATCTTTTACAAATCTGACTTAAACAAAGAAAACATACTGAAAGTATGAGACTGTATTTATTTCTTTGTTTACTGGCCATTTTGGAAAAGAGAACTGAATTGTGGGGGATGAAGAAAGGGTTTCCTCATCTTTATAATGTGGTAAGTGATCAGGCTGTCCCTCAGCTCTGGAGAGTTAGCTGTAAAAGTCAGTTAAAACCAAACACCCAGGGGTCTTACCAGAAGATGGATACACCAGGAAATCATCTTAGGTCCAAAATGAAACTCTAAAGAAACATTGTAAGATGTAAAGGAGGCCAGTATTTATTTAGGAGGGGAAATGTGTGTGATGTGTCTGGGGAAGAAGATTAAAACTTGGATTTCTGTGAATTTGAGAATGATGCCTAAGAGAAATTAAATTTTGATTATGCTTTTCATATCTGTGCTTGCCCTACTACTTTAAGTATTAATGCCTCTTGTTCTCTCCAGTGGCTGCTGGTTTTTTAAAAGCCCTGACTACCACCACTGAGAATACTTTTGGCATGCCTGCTATTCATCTCCAGAGCAGAAGATGCTGTTTCAAAGAAGGGATGCCTCACGCTTACCTCATTGTTACAAATATAACTTCCTTTTAGATTATAAAGTGCTATATTTTCATTGTAGAAACAAAACAAAGAGGCGACAAGTAAACAGGTCATTTTTTTTTAGGATGCAGGCATTTATACCAGGAATAGGAATGTCAGTTCAGTATCAGAACAGGATTAGTCTGAGTGTATACAATTTATATGCTTTTGCTGAGGGGGGAAGTCATTTGAGAAACTCTGAAGGGGACTGCTTAAAAGAAAGGGATATACAATCAATTTTAATTAATCAATTGTTTGCCTGCCCTCCTCTGCCATCCTCCCAGCTTGAACCCTCTACAGGTAGAGACCAAATTATTTTTGTTTTCCCACCTTCTAGAAGAAAGCTTTGGCTTATAATAGCCTTCAATAAACTTGTGTTTAATCGAATACACTTGTTTTAAGGATATGTTGAGAATTTATTACCACATAACTTCCCAGAGTAAATAGGTCTTTCAGGTTATTTGTGCATCTGCCCAAAGGTATTATTAAGCTGTCAGTGTGTGTTTCCTGGATGGAATTAAATATTTTTTTTCTAGAGTTTTCTAGTTACCTTCAGCAGAATCTACAGAAACATGGTATGAATGGTTTTGGGGGACATGAGTATAGTCTTTAGCCACAGTCCCTCAGTCCAGTGGTCTTGGTGAGTCATCACATGCAATTTGGTTGGAAGCGTGGTATTTCCAAGTTCCCTTTTCCTAGAGTTATCAGATCATCAGCCGCAGCCCCTCCTCTTGGGTCCCATTAATAGCGTATGTCTCCTTCACAGTTGAATCATAACCAAGAAAGTGCTGCGTTTACAAAAAAATATTAACCTGAAGGGACTTGAGTGAATTAAAGCCTCTTGAAAAGAACGAAGGGAGAGAATAGATTTTATGAGCTGATGTAAGACACGTTAAAGAAATATGAAATTGGGGGGTTGTAAGGACATTTTTAGTATTTTTTAAGGAGCAAAAAGAGAGGTGAGGAATTTTACAAAAAATAATTTCTGTCTTCAGAAACACAGAGCCTGCTGTGTAATTTTCTAACTTTGGGAATTTGTTTTTCAGGCTTTAAAAGGCGAGTGAGATGCAATAGTCTGGGCTATTGCGTCCACCAGAGTCTAACACACTGCATGTCAGAATTTTACAAGGGTTAAGTGGGAAATGGCTACAAAGAGAATTAGGACTTTTATTTTTGTTCTCATGAATAATTTAAATCTATTTCTTTAATGGTTCAATTCAGTGACTGCCCTTGGTAAACATTATTCTTCATGCACCTGGGAAAGCTTGTTCTATTACATAAGGTTTAGCTTTACATGTATATTTTCAAAAGTCCTTCCAACATGGTAAAAGAAAACACTTTTACGTACTCCTTAAAATATTTAATAAAATTCATGTGTGAGTCTCAGATGTACACACATGAGACATGTTTGCAATCAGTACATTCCTTTAACATGTTTCTTGTTTCTGGGAATACTGACATTTAAAGGTGGCTGAAGATAGAGGGTAAGAGTATATTGTAAATGAAACATCATGCTCCTCTGACCTTCTTTGGTTCTTTCCTCTTGATCCTTTTGTATGAATTGAACAGTAAGGCTGTATCTCCGCCAGAAAACTGGGAGTTAAAGACTGCCAAAAGTATGGTGACCGGTGTACAAGGATCCTGCACTGGGCTCTTAGATGATGAATGTCAGTAGTGAGTTCTGTATCAGGGCAGGTTCCTGTAATGTAAAGTTGTAACCTCTTATTTGCCTCATGAAGTAAATCCTGAAAGAAGGTGTAGGTTAACTAGGTTAAAATATGTAAATGCAAAACAATAAAGTGGGTTAGTGGGTAGGTAAAGTGAAGCGGATGGGGTAAGACAGGATTCTAAACTTTGCTATTAAGAAGTAAGCGAGTGTTAGTCTACACTGAAGTATTCCAAAAATGTCACAGGCTTGAATGGAAGGAACAGTTTGGGGACTTCCCATCTTTATTTTCATACTACCATTTTGGGAAAATACTAGGACAAAGACTCAAAATGTTGTGGTTGGCAGCATGGTGAGAAGACTATGGTAGCGACAATGATTCTCCTCCATTGTAAGAAGAGGATCAATCCTGTAACTCTAGCCTGATTGCCCCCAAACTTGAGAAAATTAAAGCTTTGTGAAGAGTGGAAGATGGAAGGAGGTGTAAGAAAGTCATGAGCTGATGGAATAAATATCATCTACTTAGGAGGTTGAGGTGGGAGGATCACTTGAGCCCAGGAGTTCAAGTGCAGCCTGTGCAACATAGAGAGACTGAGTCAAAAATAAGGGAGGGAGGGAGGCAGGAGGGAAGGAAAGAGGGAGAGAGGGAAGGAAGGAGGAGGAAAGAAAGGAAGGTAGGGAGGAGGGGAGGGAGGAGGGAAGGGAGGGAGGAAGGGAGGGAGGAGGGAAGGAAGGAGGGAGAGAGGGTGGGAGGTAGGAAAATTTTTAAGGGAGCTTTAAATGTATTTTTAGTACATCCATATACTTTTAGATTTTAGAGTAGTCTTCCTTAATATACTTCAAAGATTTTCCTGGCCACAAGATGTACTGCTCTCTCTCTGACATGTGAACGCTTCATCAATAAATATTTGTTTGATTAGTAAATTAATGAATTCTGAGAGCAGGAAATCATATGAAAAGAGTGATTTGGGAAGGAAGGAAAGGTTTTACTTTTGATTATAGTGCTAATCAGCTTTTCTTGTCTAACTCCCAACCTAGTTTCTTAGGTATTGGTTTTTATCTTCCTCCTTGTTCTCTTCTAATAATATTAGCATCAGTCACCACTAGCATCTGTGGAGGGATTACCGTGCCAGGAATAGCGCTGAGTGTTCCATGTACATTATTTCATTCAGTCCTTTTTATACCAGTAAGAGCAAAGGCTGCCCTGAACCACCAGGTTCTATTCTCTTCCTTTTGAATCATTAAATAGGGCTGAGATGAAGGTGTGGAGGGGCCAAGTGAAGATGCTAGACACTGTATGCTGTCAACATGCTTAATTAACAGTTCTCAGCCACGTTGGTGTGGCAAGTGGGTAGAGGGTAGGTCAGTGAGGAGCTGGGGTAAGGCCGGATTCTAAACTTTCCTATCAAGAAGTGAAAGAGTGTTAGTCTACACAGAGATGCTCCAAAAATGCTGCAGGTTTGAATGGGAAGGAACAGTTTGGGAACTTGCAATCTGGAGATAATAGATTAGCTTTAGTGTACATAAAATGTTGCATGAGTGTACATTTTTCTGAGGATATCGGGCCAAGGCATTCATTAGGTTCTCTAGCAGGCCCATACCAGCCCAAGGTTTAACCTTCCTGCTTCTTAAAATCTGCATTTGACATAGAGATGGAAAATAGAGTGTTCGTTGCCAGGAGCTGGGGAAAGTAGGGGAATGAGGAGGTATTGTTTAATGGGTATAGACTTTCAGATTTACAATATGACAAGAATTCTGGTGATGGCTGCAAAGCAATATGAATGTATTTAATGCCACTGAACTGTATACTTTAAAATGATTTAGATGGCAAATTTTATGTTATGTGTATTTTACCACACTTTTACAAATTGTAAAAAAATCTGCATTTGAAATATATTTGTGTATGCCTGGCATATAATCGGTGCTCAATAGATGACTGGTTGCTTACCTGTCCTGTTCTCTTTGTTATCTGTAAAATGGAGATGATGTTAATACTTTGTTGGCTTGTACTTCACAGGGTTATTTGAGGGATCCAGTGATCTAATGGACATGTAATGACTTTCATTCATTCTACAGTCCTTTATCTGGGACCTACCAATTGTTAGGCCTTGTTCTATGTTCAGGATACACTGTAATAAACAAAACAGAGTGATCTCTGTGCTGTGAACCTCAGAGTGGGGCATGAATTTTTATGAACTGTAAAGTGCGTCACTCAGGAAAGTATGGAGGTAAACATGTCTCCATACATCTGTTCAAGTGCATTTTTTTTCTTTTCTTTTTTTTCTTGAGACAGAGTCTCACTCTATCTCCCAGGTTAGAGTGAGTCTCACTCTATCTCCCAGGTTAGAGTGGAATGGCACAATCTTAGCTCATTGCAGCCTTGATCTCCCAGGCTCAAGCCATCCTCCCCACTCAGCCTCCCAAGTAGCTGGGACCACAGGCAAGCTGATCACCATGTCCAGCTAAATTTATTTTTTGCTTTTCATAGAGACAAGGTCTCACTACGTTGCCCAGGCTGGTCTCAAACCCCTGGATTCAAGTGGTCCTCCCACCACAGCCTCCCAAAGTGCTGGGATTATAGGCATGAGCCACCATGCCCAGCCTGTTCAAGTGCATTTCTATAATATGGCCACCCCTCACTCTTTGCCCAAAAGGACAAATAAATCCTCATCCAAATGACCAAGACTGTATTGTCACAAGAATACACAAAGGAAGTAATCTGTAGACCTGGGCTCCAGTCCCATCTCTGCCTCTAACTAGCAGTGTGACCTTGAGCAAGTCATGTCCGCCTTCTGGTCCGTAGTTTTCTCCACTTTAAAATTACAGGATTGGGCTTCATGGACCCTAATGTTCTCTGGTGTCTGTTGCACATCCACACTGTGAACTCAAGAAGAGTTGTCTTTGTTATTGCTCTATCGCCAAGGCCCAGCACACATCTCGGATCCATCCCTGTTTATCTAACATACCCAGATCTAGCCATAGTGGAAATAAACCCTTTTTAAATGTGCATATGACCTGACATATCCAGGAAGTAATGTTACAAATAACTTGGGTAGACAAAAGGAGCCTGGATTGTGTTCAGAGAGGTGCCAGAAGGGAAGAGAGAGGTGGCTTTTTATTTTCCAGGAGCAGGAGGCTGGCTTGTGCCTTCACTTCTCACTTCCCCTCTACAGAGATAAACGACCCTGGTGATGATCCGGCAGCTGCACGTCTGAAGCCTTCCCTCTTGCTTTTGTTGTATATTTTGCAGAAAAGAGTGGCAGGAGGGGTGAGGTTAATGCGTTGAGTGTGAGTAATTAGTCATTCAAACCATCAACATTTACAATGACAGGATTTGAGTGCCTATGTTATTGTGCACTGCTCTAATAGTTTATCCCTGAAATTTTCTGCCTGTATAATGTTTCTTAAAATATATCACAGAAACATAAAAGATTTAATGTAGTGCTTTGTGCAACCATTAGAGTTTGAAGTCAGCTGAACCTCCTCCATGCTCTATCCTGGATGCTGACTGTAATTCTGTTCTTAATGGCTATTCAAAAGAGGAAAGGAGGGCAAGTCAGGGGCTTGGAACCTGGTCAGCTGCAAAGTTGGCTGTGAGGCCCATACAGAATGTTTCATTAAAGTGCATACGCACACTTGGGTAACTGATATATTTATTTGCAATGAAAATTGTGCTGTTAGAAATCAAAGGTGTTAGCCTGAGGAAGCAAGTGTTCTGATTTTGCCCAACCAGCCTCTGTGTTTACTGGAGGGTATGTTTTCCGCCAGCACACACCTTTTCTACCTGGGTCTGTCCCTCTGTTTCCCAAGTAGAGAGTACAGGTGTCCTCTTTTTGAGATCTAGCACTTAACCTTAAAATGCTGTAGTTTCATATTCGTGCATTTAATATCTTTACATCTTGGCAACCTCTGTTACTTTCCAGGTAATATTTTTAAATCCTCTTGGTTCAGTCACATGTCAGATTTGATTCTGATGTTTTACATTTCTGATTCTTTTTTTTTTTTTTAGCCTGTGTTACATCCTAAGATATATCAGTATGATCCATGAGGGGTCTTATTATAGGATGTATAATAACACATTTACAGATGTTTCTCACCTTTCAGACTGTACATTCTTTTTGAGAAAACTCCCTTTGTATGTGTGCATTTGTGTATTTTCATCAGTTCCTTCTAAATATACAAAAGAATAACTGCGTAGTGTAGGTGCAGAGCAAAGAGAGCTCCATTTACATTGGATGAGAATGACTTGACCTAATTTATAGATTTGGTCAGCTGAAGTAGCTCAGCAGTGAACACTGTATATCACGGCTCCTTTTAGAAGCTTTGGGATCAGTTGGGATTATCTAATCTACTGATAGGGCTTATCTCCAGGAGTCAACATAAATGAGCAAATCCACATAGAATGTAAGGAGAGCCAAAAAGCTGAAGGGGGAACTGAAATTACTTTGCTGCAGCCTTGTTGCTTCATAACCTTCCTGCATCAGGTGGACCTGTGAGATGTTCACATGGAAAAGTGCTGGTTTTCACTGTGTGTCTGCAGACGAAAAATGAACCTGACTGTCAGGTGACCTTTAAGAGTTTTGGTCCCACAGAATCTCAGCATGAAATTCGTCCACATACTCCATTATTAGCACCAAATAAGCCTCCTTGGTGCAGATATTTTCTAGGTGTTTTTGGGGAAGCTGAAAGAAGTGTAACCTGATAACAGGGAAGGGTTTCTAAAGATTGTGGGCCTGGGGTATTTTGGGTATTAAATCAAAATGTAGTAGTTGGACAGCTTTGTGGTTCTGCTAGTCAAGCCATCTGAATGGATAAATTCTGATTTTCATGTTAGTTATTGAGTTGGCAGTGCTTCTTATGTTTGTTGCCTGGACACCTGACTCCATGAAGCAGTGAAACAACACAGCAAAGGCAGGTACTGCAAAGACCCAGAAGGCCCTATAGCTTGGCAGAGCTAAAACCTGCCTCCTAGCCAGGAGTTGTGCTGATGCTCTATAATGCCATCTCCTTTAACATGCCTCCTCCCTGGGGACCATGTCCTTGATTTTTTTTTTCCTGGGCCCTTGCCTAGAGGGCAAAGCAGCTGAATAGGCTTTGCTGGGTACAACTTCTATGAGTTCTGAGGGGAGCTTGATTTAAGAGTCTTCTCAGAAGCTTTTTGCTTTCTCCTTGCTGTCTGGACCAGACTTCTAGAATCCTAAAGTTGACCTGAAACCAAGAAGAAAGTTCTGGTGATGGGAGAAGTGGAGCCATTTAAATTACTTACGTGATGGTAAAGAATCTTAGATGCTCCCTATCTATCTCAGTCTGTTTTATTTCCTTGGCTCTTCTTGAGACTTCATGTTTTCCTTTTTGTTTCATTTATCATTTGTGACCATCAGAAGATGAAAGAATTAGAGTAATACCTACGTGAGGCATGATGAGGAATAATAGTTATGATGCCTCTAAGTGCTTTGGATTTTAGACATTTAATGTACATGATCTCTCATCCTGAAGATAACCCTACATGGCAAGCTTTTATTCCAGTTTCGTAGAGGAGGAAACTGAGGCTTAGAGTATTGAAGTAACCTGCCTCAGATCACACAACTAATAAGTGATAGAACTAGGCTTTTAAATCAGCTATTGTCTTAACTCAAACTCTCATTACTTTTTTACTGTACCACTCTGCTTCAGATCGAAAATAAAAACAAAAACAACAAATGGTCTCGGAACATTGATGGGGATGTGGAACAACTGGAACTTTCATACTCTGCTGGTGCGAATACAAATGGATACAGCCACTTTGAAATACTGCTGGTAGTATCTACTGAAGCTAAACATACATACACCCTATGACACCAAAAATAGAATCCTAGGACTATCCCCAATAGAAATATGTACATTTATGAACCAAAATACATGTACATAATGCTCATGGCAGTATTATCTATAATCGCTCAAAATTAGAAACAACCAAATGCTCATCAACAGATAAATAAAATGTAGTATTTCCACACAATGGAAATTGCTGTAGCAGAGGGAAGAACAATGAATTGTTACATGTAACAGAGCAGATGACACTCTATATCTGTGTGAAAAAGCACAAAAGAGTATGTGTTATATGATTCATGTATATAAAGGTTAAAAAAATAGGTAAAACAAACCTGTGGACCAGAATTCAAAATAGTGGTTAACTTTGAGGGGTGAAGTAAATGACAGTGGTGAGAACCTGAGAAAGGCTTTTGGGGTGCCAGTCGTGTTCTGTATTATGATCTGAAAGGTATAAAATGTGTTCACTTTGTAAACATTCTTTGTATTGTACCCTTAAGATTTATACACTTTATTATATGTATAGTATAGTAAATGAAAATACCCCCCAAATCCTCTGAGCAGACAAATGGTAGTAATAATGGAAGCTACTAGTTATCAGATGTCTTTTATGCCTTGATATCCTCCCCTATAAGATGTAGAGAATATTAGAATATTGCCTTCTCGTGAGGAGACAGTGAGAGAAGTCACATTGGATGATGGGCAGAGTAACTAATAAAATATCAGTGATTATGGTTAAGTGCCCACTACTGTTCTGCTGCTTTACATAAGTCATATCATTGGATTGGTTCTTACTACTTTGCAGGGCAGGTAGCATTGTTCCCATTTTTCAAATGAGGAAAATGGAGCTTCGTAGGGTTTAAGTCCCTTGCCCAAGGTCACACGGCTAGTAAGTGGCAGAGCATGATTTCATTTCCAAGGAGTTGATGACCAATTTCTGAGATGAAAGAAGCCATTTTATGATGGACAAATAGGGGATGATAAGACAAAATGGAAAGTTGGGAATTATGGGCTGTGTCTGGGGCCAGGAAACCTGGGTGCAGGCCTAGACTTGGACCCCATTTTTCTATGATAACAGAGAAGTCACTGGACATCTCTGGGCTTCGTCTTTAATGTGAGAGTGTTGAGCTAGATTTTGTTTCCTTAAGTGCCTTCCAGTTCTGCAATTTTGCAAATCTCCATGTTTGTCCTCCCATACAGGGCATCTTCATGACATGACTTCATGAGCTTAAACTCATTTTTCATGTAACATCCTATTCTAGCATCTTCTCAGAACTTTCCCTGAATCTCCCCATCCTGTAAGCAGGAGTAATTGCTTCTGTATTGCATGATCATTGCCCTACACCAGCTATTTACCTGTCTGTGTCCTCTATAGACTGTAAGCTTCTTGATGATAGAGATTCATTCATTTCTTTATTCTTATGCATGCTGCCTGGAACATTCAAAGCAGGCAGAATTCTTTGTTTATTAAAATATTTAAATCAAGAGACAAAGTCCTTTTTTTTTTTTTTTGAAACAGAGTCTTACCCTGTCACCCAGGCTGGAGTGCAGTGGCGCGATCTTGGCTCACTGCAACTTCCGCCTCCCGAGTTCAAGCGATTCTCCTTCCTCAGCCTCCTGAGTAGCTGAGATTACAGGCGTGCCACCACGCCCAGCTGATTTTTGTATTTTTAGTAAAGACGGAGTTTCACCATGTTGGTCAGGCTGGTCTCAAACTCCTGACCTTGTGATCCGCCCACCTCGACCTCCCAAAGTGCTGGTATTACAGGCATGAGCCACTGCGCCCGGTCCAAGAAAGTCCTTGTTGAGTAATGCGTGAGTGGGCAGCCTCAGGTAGTACTGGACCTAAGATGGAGACCTAGAGAAAACTTTGCCTCCATGTTTTTTGTTCTGTTAGTGGTCTGGAAGAAACAATAACAGAATGGCTAGATTTAAAAAAAAAAAAAAAGAGATTAGATGACTTTGCAACTCCCCAGCATGTACCTATAAAATCTAAAGTTTGATCAGGGATTAAGCATCAGTGAAAATCTAAACCTTTCCCATATGGAACAACCCCACTTAATTTAATGTCATTTTACTTTATGAGATAGTTAATAAACAGGTACTGTATTTGATCTCGTGAGTGTAGCCCTCTATATTTAGCTTTTTCAGCTTTAATGGAACTGTAATTTTAATCATGATTATTACTTTACATTTTAATTATAATTTGGTGTGGCTTAAGTATACATTTCTGAGAGTGATTGTGTAATGAAAACAGGAATTAGCTTTTCATTAACAAAATAATGGAAGAGTTCCTACTGCATTCTAGTCTGTGTTCAAAATCTATGCACTGGCCTAAAAATAGAAAGGGGAGTTTAACATTTTGGTTAAAAACATGCTTCTAAATTGGCTGTGTTCACAATCCAGTTTCTTGCTCCATCTTGCTTTATCTTCTCTTTTTTAAAAAAATAAACTTTTAAAAGAGACTTTAATTGTGTCTGAGATTTCAAAAGGCTTTTTCAATTGTTTTTATTTTATTTAGATAATTAGCACCATGGAGCCTCAGGTGTCAAATGGTCCGACATCCAATACAAGCAATGGACCCTCCAACAACAACAGAAACTGTCCTTCTCCCATGCAAACAGGGGCAACCACAGATGACAGCAAAACCAACCTCATCGTCAACTATTTACCCCAGAATATGACCCAAGAAGAATTCAGGAGTCTGTTCGGGAGCATTGGTGAAATAGAATCCTGCAAACTTGTGAGAGACAAAATTACAGGTATGCTCTTCTTCCATATCCTAGGCATGGGATTTGAAGCTACATTGTTCCATTAGATGTGCAGATCTTAGCAGAAATGCATGTGTGATGATGCACCTGAGTGTATCATGTACCCTGCATGCAAGATGGCATGGATACACAGTCATAAACTCACACCACATACACATCAGACTAGATTGTAGATTGGTACTACTTGGAAGCAGATGATGATTTTGGCACATCTTCATCCTCATGTGAAATGATCCTTTGATTCTGTCCCCTTTTATTCTTAATCGGCCATCCCTTCCCGTTGTTCTTTAGTTTCCAGTCCCACACACTGCCCTCCCTATATTCTACACTAGTTTTTGTTCATGTATTCTCTCAATATTTGGTTTGTGTATGTCCAAGATTCTTCCATGTGCCTGAAACAAGTGTTTTAAAGGGGGCCACTGTGGATGTGTGGACGGTTGACACAACCGCCCTTGTCCTCGGGGAGAAACAGGCCCTAAGGATAGCAGATTATTCTGGAATACAACTACCCTACAGTAGGAGGGGGATGCTTAATGGAGATCTGCATTTGAGGTATTTTGTTCTATTTCATCTGTTTGTTTTGAAGATACTCTTTGAGAAATGAGGGAATTTTTACTTGAAAGTGAAACAACACTCTATACGACTTCAATACGTGAAATTTGTAGGTTCTGATTTTCTCCTAATTGACAACTGTTCATTGAGAACCAAATGTTTGCCAGACACTGACACTATAATTCCTTGGGGAAATGTTTCCCTGTAATCTTATTGGCAATGAGAATATTTTCTTAGAAATATATTAGGCTACATAATGATGGCAGTGAAGCTGCTACTCTCTCATACTCCACTCCTGAAATTGTTCATATTCAACTTTGAATGCTTGTCAGTTTTGAGTATTGACTTTTGTTTCCCTTTTTCTAGATAGTTTAATTACTTAGCAACTGTCCTATCATTTTTGTAAAAAGGAAGCTGTATTATCAGAATAGGGAGATACATCATCTTGATTTTAAATCAGAGAATACATTCTATATGTGTGAGTGTAAATATATACATTCTTCTGTTCTCATAATTTACATGTAAATTTGTTCCCCTTATAATTAGTTTGCAAAATCATAAAACTTAAATACTAGTGCTACTTTCAAAAATATAAGTCACGTAACACTCTAGGAGCAATTTTCTTATTTGAAAAATTGGAAGATAATGCTTGTCTCAAAGGGCTTATTGTGAGGATTAAATGAGAGGCTGGATACACTGCATCTAGCACAATGTCTATTGCATAGTGGTCCCTCAGTAAATAAATCTATTATTATAAGTACAGCTAGTATGCTTCAAGGAAAGTGGCCAGAACAGAAAAATTATATTTATCAAGTTCTCCAAATAGGGCCAGCCTTTGATGATCTTATACCAGAGCACTAGAACATCTATCTTTTAAGAGAATTTCCCATACTTTCAGAAAGCCAATATTTAGATTCCTGAATAATCTTTCTATAATAGGATGATAATTCAAACCAAATTAAAACCAGTTAAGCATATGATTCTTCCTCCTACTCCTATACAGCAAATGTATTTTTGGTGTAGCCTTACCTTCAAAATATAGACTCTGCCAGCTATATTAGTGAATATTATTAATCACCTTTTCAGAATTCCTTCAGAACTGTAGTGAGATTTTTGAGAAGTACTGATTCATGGTGTTGTTCCTTGTTTTCTAAAGACACATGTTTAAACAAGCAGATTCCTTTACTGAAAGAATGCTAATTTGGTAGTTCACCGAGTGGATTTGAATAGGAGTGACAGCTTCGAAGACAGCCTTTAATTTGGTATACAAAACCAAAATTGTCAACTTTGGTTTGTTTATCACCCTCTCCAGCACAAGCAGAGACATACAGTAGCATCTGAGCTCAAAGAAGAAGCTTATGGGTTGAAAGCAGGAATACAGTTTAGGCATAAATTTATGATTATGCATTCTTCTTAAATTCAGCACCCCTCCCCCCAAAATTTTATTTGTAGAGACCTTATGGAAATGAGGCAGGGAAATAGAGATACCAGAGATATTTGCCCTCATTTGGTAGCAGTGTTTAATAAAAGTAAAACTTGTGGTTGTAAAGAGTGCTTATTAAATTCTTCATTTACACTACCTAATTAATTCTAGCATTTTAAATTAACAGTGAAACTAGTCCCTGCTGTACCATTCCATAGATGCAGCATATTTCCTCCATCCACCCGTTGTTCAGGTTTAATTGGCTATGCTAAAAGTCAGAGAAGGAGGGAGAGATAGGGCTGTGGGGAGACGGGGAAGGAGTGGGAATGGCTCTAGCAGAGGACCTTCCCGAGGCCAACATTTGGAGTTAGGTCACAATGCAGACTGGGAGAGGTGAGGTATATCACACCAGGCAAGTGGAGAGGCTGCAGCTGGTGGTTCAGAAGTCAGGGTAAATGACATCATGGGTATTTTTGTTGCCCTGATTTTTAACATCCCATTCCCCCCTTTTCCTCCAACACCTCCTACAGATCTCAATGCATCTCGATCCTGTGAAGTTTACAAGGAGTTCTAAATATCCAGTGGGAGGATTGGGGGGTGGGAGGTGGCAAAGAGATAAGAATTCAAGATTAAGATTTTCCAGCCCCAACCACTCCCTAAGAGAAAGCAATGGATTCCCTTAGAAGGTTCTGGCTTCTGTAATGTTAAAATCTCTTGAGAGAGAGAGAGGAAGTGATTCTGCTGATAGCCTTACCAGCAGGCTGGATTCACCCCTGATTGTGAATTGTCAATGAATTCTCTGTTTGAGAACAGATAGAAGAAATTCGGGCATGGACTTAAGTGTTACATTGTATAAACATCACCATTTATCAAGCACTTCCTTTGCGCTGGATACTTGCTAATCGCTGGACATACCCTATTTCATTTAACATGGAGGACAGCCTCCATTTTCTTAGATGAGGAAACTAAAGCTTAGTGATTTCCCCAGGCAGCACAGTTATTAGCAGGTGGTGGAGCTGGGAGTCACCCCTAGTTTCCAAAACCATGATTTTATTTAGAAGCATGTACAGGGTAAAGACCTTGCCTAACCCCCACTTAATAACCCAATGTAACACTGTGTTCTTCTGAGCAGAGGTTGCTGGGCACCCTCTGGAGAACCTATCTAATGCACCATGGCTTTAAACAAAACTCATGTGTATAAAGGGAGGCACAGATAACAATATTTATCATCCTCTGGGGATATAACTCAGCCTTTGTTTTCCTTCAGAGTGGAACCAAATTTACTGAAAATGCCGGTTTACATCTCTGTTACTTATCTTCTCAGAGACATTAGATTTTGCTTTTTCCAATTGGGAAAGGCTACTTATGAGGATAATCCAGGTACCAGGGAGAAGAAAGGCGTATCCTGAGTTGCTTTTGTGTGCAGCCGTGACATGTGATGGCATTGGACGATAAGTCTTTAGCTTTTCTTCTTCATCAACCTGCAGCCTCTGCTGCTGGGGGAAAAAAAGGAAGTGCCATGTGACCCACAGGGTCACCTACAACCTAGAAACTCAGGCAAAAGGACACCAAATACCTGGTAGAAATTGTATTATTCCCATGGACTCCAAGGAGTTGATTTAGTTTCTAATTTTTTTGTTTTGTTACCATTTTTGTTTTGGTTTGTAAGCACTGAGATTGCCTTACTGAATCCAACTTCCTATATGATCAGTATTTTAGGGGAGAAAACATACAGCTTGACCAAGGCGGGATTAGGTGGCTCCAGATATGTTTTGAAACCAGTAGAGCTGAATTATTATTTCTTTGCCTTTTTTTGCATTTTTATATGTGTTTATCTTGTTACCACCCCAAAACAAATAAGGAGAGAAAACAAATAAAAAAAAAAAAAACAAAGAAAAATCTCTAGAAAGAAATTAGGCCAGGCGCGGTGACTCATGCCTGTAATCCCAGTCCTTTGGGAGGCCGAGGCAGGTGTATCACCTGAGATCAGGAGTTCGAGACCATCCTGGCCCACATGGTGAAACCCTGTCTCTACTAAAAATACAAAAATTAACTGGGCGTGGCAGTGTGCACCTGTAATCCCAGCTACTGGAAAGCTGAGGCAGGAACATTGCTTGAACCCAGGAGGTGGAGGTTGCAGTGAGCTGAGATGATGCCATTGTACTCCAGCCTGGTCGACAAGCGTGAAACTCCATCTCAAAAACAAAAAAAGAAATCAGTGTAAGACAACAAACAGTTTTGACCTGCCTATTTATGTTGTGTGATTATTTGCATCACAGTGATAAACGGATTATGTTTTTACTTTATGTCACTCTCTGTGTATCCATGCAGTGTACTTTTTAAGAGGAGTTTTCTATTTGTTTCAGATGAGTGTGAGCTCTGAAGGGGAGTTTTTGAGGACAGGACAGACCAAACTGAACATTATTGATAACAAAACTGAATCTATTAAGAGACAAGTGTATGGAGCATGCTATTAATATGTAAGTGCTATGGACGGTTGGAAGAGGTGAGGTTGGTGTTAGCTGGAGCTGTTGGGGAAAGGTTAAAAGATAGGGTTAGGATTTAGGTAGAGGAAAGAAAGGCAAAGAAAGAGAGCTAAAATTTTAGTCAGAGAACAAAAGCTTTTTTTTTTATTTCTCTATGCTTCGGGCAAAAGAATTAGAACTGGAACGTGTCTCTTTGGAAGCAGTGGTGTAATGTGAAGCAGCATTACCAAATGAAGTTAAGCATACCAAAAAATTAAGTCAGTTAAAGTCGTACCCCAATGACAAAGACATTTCCTAAACACTACTTCTAATCCATGCCTTCATTTCTTCCTTTATAATATATATCTTTGGTTTAATTAATATTATTTTGTGAAAAAAGAATAAGGCCAAAAAAATAACCTTCACTACTGTGGACAAGAGGATGGATATTTTGCTGCTGCCTTTGTATCTGAATTTACATCTCTAATTAAAGGAACCAACTCAGTTTTGATGCAGTAACATTGGACAACTTATGTTCTTTCTTGAATTTCTGAAACTGCTAACAATCCTGTATGTGTCTCTCTCGATAGGTGAGATGTGGGACATGGATCACAGCAGTGGCGACAGTATCTATTAGAGCATCTAGGCCAGGAGTCATGACAGAGCAGTCTATTGAGTTGAAAAGGAGAGGGGAGTGAGGGTTCTGGATTGTTGTAATGTACCTTATATACTTTCATGTACTGGACTTATAGGAGCAGTATGGGAATTTGGTTGAATTTTACTTCTGAGATAATTAACAATAAAAGGCTCTGAAAAAATCCTAATATATAAAATTTCCTTGAACTCACTCCCAAAATGTGAATTCAGCCCCAAGGTGAGTTTATTGGCATAATTTCTTACAACACACAGCAGACATATAAGAATAATTGCAGCAGCTTCTGTATTTTTTTGTACTTTAATGTGTGTACTGGGCACTATAATAATGCTTTAAATATAGTAGCTCATTTAAATAATAAATCAAGCTAGCTTGGAGAATCAGAATGGCCAATGCTTTTGAGTACTTACTATGCTAAGCATTGTGCTGACATCAGCAGTCTCACGTAATCCTCAAGATGGCCATTTTATAGATGCAGAAACTTGAAATTAGGAGCAGTTGAATTACTTGCCAACATGACTTAGCTTCCAAGTTAAGGGAGCTGATATCTGAACCCAGCACTGTTTGACTAATTGTGAATAATCTAATTTATACTTTATCTCTGGCAGTTTCCCCCCAAATACTAAACTGACTCCTCCCCTTTACAAACCAACTCAGCTTGTATACCTGGAGAATGAAATTTTTGAGTACAAGGAAAACATAATTAGAGCTCAGAATCTTTTGTTTTGGAAAATAGCACACTGTGCATTAAAAAGATAATTTTTTTGTATTAAACAGGTCACTGCTTACCTAAACAAAGAATACTAGACTTGGAGTGGTTTTTTCACTTCTGATAGTCTCCTTTCATGAAATACTCTTAACTATATTCACCTTTTCTTTATTGTGCAAGAACTGTATTGAAATGGATGCTGCCTACAATTTAAGCATAATAAAAACCCAGCCTCATTTAGGCATATCCAAGAAAATCCCAAGATATTGATTAACTAAATGAACTTTTTTACATGCACATCAGAGGCAGAATCATTAGTGATGGGAAGGGTACAGCAAATGGTAGCATTTATCAGCATATTTTGCTGCTGATTTGGAAAATGTGCTTAGTATAATGTGATGTGTCTCCTGAATTCAGAGGAAAATCAGGCAGATTTGCATCTGTCATTTTATTTATCACCTCCCTGCAGTCATACATATTCTACAAAGAAGAATAAAAGAGTTTTGATTTGTTGACATGGGAAGGGGGGTTGGTTATTGTTGGAGGTGAATGGAAAATTTTTAGGTATGGAGAAGATTTGGCAGCCTAATGGGGTTACAAAACAGGAGATTTGAAGTCTGCCTTATTAGGAGGAACTTGAAGAACGTCAGAACGTGAAGTGCAAACGGTAAACCATGTAATCATTGTGCTTCTTACACACTCATCAAGGGGAATCAGAGACTTTCCATCCTTTCTAATTAGGGCAGGTTGGCAGTTGAGTGGAGCTGTGAGGTTTAGGGTTTGTGCAGGTACATTATGCATCTTTCGACATAATTTCTTCCCAGGATGGCAGTAGTCAGGATTACAGACCAGGTATGGTTTCCTTTTGCCTCCTGACCGTGTTCCCCTTCATCTTACCTTCCAAATCAGACAGTTCTGCTCTGCTTCCAAACTCAGATAACCATAGGAAAGTATTCTCACATCCCAGGAGAGATGTCTCAAAGGATTTTTACCTAGGATGTGAATCAGGCCTGGGTATTTTAAGAATTTTCTATTTCTGTACTTTAGCTGACTGTTTGGTTCGTAAGACCAATTCCCTGTTCACGCAGCCTTCTCTTCTTCCCCCAACACACACACACACACCCACACACACTCACTCACTTACTCCTCCCTTCTCTGTAGAATGGCCTGGTTGATTGAGACTAGGAACTAAGGAGGAAGGTAATGTCAAACTGAAATTTCCACACATTATCTAAAAATGTAATTCATCAGCTTCAGGGTAGGAGGAAAGTGCTTTCTGAAATGTGTTAATGGGAAATTCATTTTCTTCGTGTCTTCTGTGAGGTGTAGTAGTGGTGATTTTTTTTTTCAATCTACCCTCTCACCCCCATTTCACATCTCCCTTACTGCTCTTAACTGATAAAAATTCTGTATCTCTGTTTATTCCTCTTAAGAACTAAAGATCTTTAAGTTGCCTTTTCGTTTTTTTCTACAGTCCCAAAATTGAGCTTTGATAGGAGAAGATATTTCTAGTTTGGAGAGAAGATAAAATTCAGATAGAGATCATATATTTGTATAAGGTTTTTACATTTGTAAAACATTTTCAATCAGCCAACAGTATTTATTTAGTGTTTACTCTCTCAGACCAAATAAATGTTATTCCCTTTCCTTCCGTTCTCTGAAATTCTGTGTCACAGTCTGTGAGGAGGCCAAAAAGGACAAGACATAGTTTGTGCCCATGTGTTGCTGCAGGGCCAATGAGTCAGAGAAACCAGAACAAGTGACAGCCCTCCCTGAAAACCTGGAAGGGACTGGGAGCCTGCCACTTATTACGCGTATTACTACACATCGACCTTTGTTGTTCTGTGGGTGGGGGCAAGGGGAGAATGGGGGTTATTTTGTTTTGTTCTTCACCAAGGCCCAGTCTTACCCTTCCTTGGTCCTGGCTATTAATGTCATTGGAAAGATAGCGAAAAAGGATTCATAAAGATAGAATGAAGTCAGAGGTTTGATGGAATGCCTGCTATGTGTCAGCTACAGTGCTAGGCATATTACAGATGTTATCTCCTTGAAGCTTTTCATCAGTGTTGCATGATCAGTGGTTTTATTCCCATTTTGCAGATGCAGAAGTCAAGACCCAGAATTAGTCAGCTGGTGAGCGAGGTTACGTTGTCTGACTGCAAAGTCTATGGTAAGGTTTCTGTTACCTTACCACTGTCTCTGTGCTTAACGAAGACAACATCAGTTATGGGTGTTCGAAGGAGAAAAAGATGACAATGGACTGAGAGTCTCAAAGCAAGCGTCAAAGAAAAGCAAGCTTTCAGCGTGGCCCTATATTTGGCAGAGATTAGATTATAGGAGACCAGTCCATGCAGAAGAGGCAGCTGAACCAAGCTTCAGAGACCTTGTTATGGAGTGAATGTTTATGTACCCCCAAAATTCTTATGTTGAAATTCTAGTCCCCAATGTAATTGTGTTTGGAGATAGGGCCTCTGTGGAAGTAATTAAGGTTAAATGAGGCCATAATGGTAGAGCCCTGATCTAATAGGATTAGTGCTCTTATAAGAAGAGGAAGAGAGACTGGAGTTTTCTCCATACACATGCAACAAGCAGGAAGGCAGCTATCTGCAAGCCAGGAAAAGCCTTCACCAGAACTCAACCATGCTAGCACCCTGATCTTGGATTTCCAGACTCCACAACTGTGAGAAAATAAATTTCTGTTATTAAAGCCACCCAGTCTGTAATATTTTTTTTATGGCAGCCCAAGCTGCCTAATACAGACATCTTCAAGAGATAGTGAATAGAACAGGCAGGACTATTCTGTCAGGTAAGTGAGGACACCACCTTTGTGTCAATGAAATAGCTGAAGCTCAGAGACGTTGAGTAATTAATCCAAGGTCACAGCTAATAAGTGCTGGAGCTGAGATTTGAACCCATGTCTGTTTCTAAGGTCTGTGTTCCTTCTACTTTGCTAATAACTAACTCTACCTAACACAGAAGGATGTTGACCCCTTTTAGACTTCTCATGGCATCTGTGATCTGAGAATCATTGTTTATCTCTCTAAGGTGACGTACCTGTTTGCTCAGTTACTTGCTTTCCACCTACTTCAAGTTCTTGCAGATTTCTAAGTTTAGTTTTCTGCATGTCCCTTATTTTGTAGTTGAATGTCTCTGGTGAGATGAAAGTCCTCATAAACACAAAGTGGATAGAGCTAGCTAGGGTAATAACTCTAATTCCTATGGCTGCTAATGGAATTTCTCATCACAAACAACCTGAATCAGGTTAAATAATTTTATTGGTGGTATAAACATAAAATATATACTTAGCAATCCCTGATATTTGCTTTTTGTGTTTGTTTTCAGAGGATTTTATACTCAGTACTTCCTTTGCCTTGTTGAAGTATCCAATATAGGCAATATCTACACTCACTTTACAAATGAGGCCATTGTAGCCCAAAGATAAGTCAAGAGCACTTGACTTCTTATTTTTCTGGCTCTTTCTTCCTCTCTTCTTTTCTTTGCCAGGTTTGTTGTCATTGTATTGTGTGTGTGTGTGTGTGTGTGTGTGTGTGTGTGTGTGTGTGGTTTTATTTTGTTTTTCTGTCCTGGTTCCTCTTTCTGCTTTCTTGTTTTTTTATATGCCACTTTGATCCAGAAAGGATTTGTGTTGGCTTATTAGATAATATGGAAAATATTAAAATTGAAATAACCATTAATTTTTTTAAAACAGGGTAGAAGGAAATGGATATAGAATGGTAAAAAGAGACCAGAGGAAGATTAGTAACTTAAATGTGGCTAAATGACTCAGCCAGACCACCTAGTTTGAGTTTCCTTTACCTCAAAGAAAAATGAATTGTGACAGCTTTGCTCCCTTCTCAAGTGGTTACCTGAATCCCACCCCACACCCTTTACCACCACCAGCTCTGTAGCCCTTTCTATGGATACAGTCCTCTGATTGTGGAGATAGTTGCCCGCTATAATGCTGGATTGGATAGAAAGCCTGAAATCACATACATGGAGTTTTCCTCATCTTTCTTGCCTAGGTCCGCTTTGGATGTATTGACTTGCTTTTTATGGCTAGGACCAGCAGTAACACAGAGAAACTGCCTGAGTGAAGTTCTTGTTTTTATTAACATAAGGTATAAACAGTATGTCCTATGGAGGAGGTGTTCTGAAGCAGGCCTTCCTTGCCTACTGCCCTGAACTGGGGCATTACTGAGGTGTTACTGCCTTCTGAGTCACTTCGGTCTTTCCTCTCTCTTTAGACCCCAAGGATAGACATGCAAGAACTTCAGTTTTCAGCTTTCTGGTGAGGGTTTCTGCAGTGAGTTCTGGCTAGTTCCTCATTGCTCAGAGCCCTGAGCAGGCAACAAACAGGAAACTCAAATATCACTCTCATTTCCTGGCTCTGACTGTGGAAACCTCAGCCACCTTTGCTCTTCCCACTACCCGTCACCAGTCAATGGACACAGACCACCCTCAAAGTACGAAAGAGAGAGAGCACTACCCAAGAGCTCCATACACCCCAGCACACAGACATATCCACATCCCACAAACAATTTTCTGGGTTCGCCCATATGTGCACTAACACACACACACATACACACACACACACACACACACACACACCAAACACTTTCTGGTCAGAAATATCAAACACAGTGCATCGAACTAACCAGAATTAAGACAGACTTCACTGAAAATCCTGCCTTATCTTCCCCACCACCATACTTGATAGATGTATTTGTAACCTTATGTAAGTCATGCTATCCCTTTGGAGCTCTATTTCCTAAATATACGGTAGAGAAGATAAATCTTAACCCTACTTTCTTTAGATGGTACTTGTGAATTCAAACCAGGTGACACAAGTGAAGGCACTTTGTAAATGAAAGCAACCTATAAATAGGTTGCTCCTATCTCATAACTCCTAACCAATTCTCACCAAGGGTTTTAGCCCTGGGCCAACAGATGGACAAAGGGAAAAGAGAGGAAAGGTGGATGTCAGTTCCTGGTTCAATCTCAGGTTATGTAATTCCAAGTAGGAAGCAGGAGATAGCATCTGAGAAGGCAGGAGAATAGAATGAGAACTTATATTTATTAAGCACTCACTAGATGCCAGCTACTAGATGTTGCCTTATATTTATCTCATTTCATCCTGACCACATCTCCAGTAGGTAGATACTAGTGACCCCCTTATTTATACAAGGAAACCAGGGCTCATGGAGTTTAACGTGACTGGCCTAAGGTCACACAGCAAGCAAGTAGCCAAGCCAGACGCATACCCATATCTGTCTGCCAGTTGGGACGAGATCTTCACAGAGATGGTTTCCCACATTCTTGCTGTTTCATCCTGAGTCACGAATGCGGCTGTAGGATGTATTCCAGTAAGCCTCAGGAATAGCTGCAGTAATAATGAACATCAATTTCGGTGGTTCTTGAAAATTGTAAATGAAAGCCTTTAGTTCAATAAGATGCTCCTCCATTTACTGTGGGAGTATATCCTGATACATCATGATACATTGAAAATATCATAAGTTGAAATGCATTTAATACTCTGGTAAACCCATTGTAAAGTCAAGAAATCATCATAAATCCAACTATCATAAGTTGGGGACAGTCTGCATTTGAATATGTCAGGATAATTTCTGAGATTGTTTTTAAAGAGGCCACTTTTATGAGTGGTAACATAAAATGGAAGGATCCACCAAGTTCTTATTCTTGTGCTAGCTAGTGGACTTTTGGTGGATCAAGCCATTCTGTGCCTCAGGTTGTTGTGCATAAAATGGAGATAATACTGACTTTTCGCACCTTTGTATTGTGAGATCAGATGACTTGCTAACGTGCTGGTAAATTCAGGATATTACTATGGTCACCTATAAGATAGGGCATTGTAAGCAGGGGATTTATGAGGGTGAAACAAACACTAAAGCCCCTGTGATAAGTATCTTTCCTTCCTAGTCTGCCTTCCAGATGTTTTGTTCAGTTATCTACGTACATCTCAGCAAAAGCTGATTAACTCTCGCAGTCATCAGTGTCTAACTGTTATTAATGCTCAAGCTGATCAAATTACAATGCCACAGATCCTACTTATGCTGTTAATATTAGATTTTGGATTCCGGTCTATAATGAATGATTTTTCCTCCATGCATTGGAAAAATTGGTTAGCAGAGTTCATAAGAAAGTTTAATTAGCAGGCTGTTTGTGAAAATAGCGGCTGTGAGTCATCATTCAGAATGAACTAACAATTCTCAGGCTTGAATTTGTTCTTCTGTTCCTTGAGGAGCCACATAGGATCCTTGTGTTTGGGAAGCTGGTGTCCACATGTTGCCCATTGGAATGGCACCATGTAATAAACTAATTACCAAAACATCAGATTTTAAAAACCAGAGAGGAAGAGGAAGTACAGGGTGTTTGCATATATGGGTATGTGTATCTGTGTCTGCTAAGGGAACATGTTGGGCCTAAGCAATCCAGCACTCTGCTAGACAGGAGAGCCTATTGATTAAGAGCTAGACTGCCTATATCTACTTCTCAGCGTTACCATTTACCAGCTGTGTAACAGACAAATTCTTTTTTTTTTTTTTTTTTGAGACGGAGTTTCGCTCTTGTTACCCAGGCTGGAGTGCAATGACGCGATCTCGGCTCACCGCAACCTCCGCCTCCTGGGTTCAGGCAATTCTCCTGCCTCAGCCTCCTGAGTAGCTGGGATTACAGGCACGTGCCACCACGCCCAGCTAATTTTTTGTATTTTTAGTAGAGACGGGGTTTCACCATGTTGACCAGGATGGTCTCGATCTCTGGACCTCGTGATCCACCCGCCTCGGCCTCCCAAAGTGCTGGGATTACAGGCTTGAGCCACCGCGCCCGGCTTAACAGACAAATTCTTAACCTCTCTGGGCCTCAGGTTTTTCATTTATAAAATAGGGATATTGGTAGGATTATTATGAACATTAATTTATGTAAACTACTCAGAACCATACCTGGCATATAGTAATGTAATTCTTACAGCAGTTCTGTGAGATGTAGGTATTACTAGTCCCATTTTATAGATGAGGAAACAGACTCAGAAAGGTTAACTAACTCATCCAAGATCACACAGCTTCTAAGTGGCAAAGCTGAACCGATGTTTGACTCCAAAACCTCTATTTTTATTTACTGTGCTGTACTAGCTTCCAAGGTCATATGCCTAGTCATTAAGTGTAGGTACTGTGTGTCTATGTGTGCCTGCGTGTGTATGTGTGTGTACCTATGAGACTGTGCTCCTGCTTGAATATCCATACAGTCATACACAATTGTTTTGTGTTTTTTTCCTTGGGTTTTTGGTTCTTCTTTTGAAAATCTAGGCGCTCTAGATTTTCTCTACTACTCACTGACTACTCACACAGTGAGCTAGAACCAGACTTGTACCAACCTGAAAATGTATCTTCAGATGTCTGACTCCCCTCCCCACTATACATAGCTGTCCTGTGTCTAGATTATCCCAGAAACAAGACTGTGTGATGTCATCTGAGAAGCCAAATCATAGACTGTTACAGTGAAAAGAGACCTTAGAAGTATTCTGTGGCAACTGGGCACGATGGTTCATGCCTGTAATCCCAACACTTTGGGAGGCTGAGGTGAATGGATCATAAGGTCAGGAGTTCAAGATCAGCCTGGCCAAGATGGTGAAA
Organism: Saimiri boliviensis; assembly: GCF_048565385.1. Taxonomy (NCBI): domain Eukaryota; kingdom Metazoa; phylum Chordata; class Mammalia; order Primates; family Cebidae; genus Saimiri; species Saimiri boliviensis. The sequence continues at coordinate 48,548,221 of NC_133459.1, forward strand.
CCCTGTGTCAACTAAAAATACAAGAAAAAATAGCTAAGCGTGGTGGCGGGCTCCTGTAATCCCAGCTACTCGGGAGGCTGAGGCAGAGAATTGCTTGAACCCGGGAGGTGGAGGTTTCAGTGAGCCGAGACTGCGCCACTGCACTCGATCCTGGGCAACAGAGACTCCATCTCAAAAAAAAAAAAAAAATTACTCTGTGGCTTGGTCTTATTTTTGACTGGCCCTATTATTATCTCAGGAACTATAGTTCAACTCTGGGGACCAGATCCCCCACCTTAGGTAAAAATCTGGAGACAGTCCTGTTTCAAAGGGTAATATTCATTTGAGAATCTTATCTAAAAGTATTTCCCAAAGGTGCTTCATTGACCAAATGAGTTTGAAAAACTGAAGTGAACCAGGTTTAAAAGGGGTTTCTTGGCTGGGTGTGGTGGCTCACACCTGTAATCCCAGCACCTTTGGAGGCCGAGGTGGGCGGATCACTTGAGGTCAAGAGTTCAAGACCAGCCTGGCCAACGTGGTGAAACCCTGTCTCCACTAAAAATACAAAAATTAGCTGGGCATGGTGGTGGGTGCCTGTAATCCCAACTACCTGGGAGACTGAAGCATGAGAATCACTTGATCCTGGGAGGCGGAGGTTGCAGTGAGCCAAGATCACACCACTGTACTCCAACCTAGGTGACAGAGTGAGATTCTGTCACTGCCCAAAAAAGAGGGATGCTCTTTTTATCATTACTTCTCTGAACCTGTGCTAACATGACTTAAAAGGAATGGTATAATATGGAGCATTAACCAAGGAACCTTTTTCCCTACAGCATTTTGTATACTATCCTTTCTAAGCAGGGAGAGAAGAAATGAGCTCCTTGGAGGATAAATTTGAGGGTAGGGGACAAGGAGGCAGTTTGGGACTGTTCCTATCTGATGACCTCATTTCTTTCATTAAGAAAGAGGGGAGATCCTCTATTGCCCCGGGGTGGGCAAGTAAAAGCCTTGGTGTCCTGGGAGAGTCTCGCCTACTCCCAGGAGAAACAGAAAATGATCCCATATGGATCCAAACTCTAGCGTCAGCACAGTCTCATCTCACACTAGGCATTTTTTTTGAAAATTATTGAGTATTGAGCACATCTGGCAATGATTCAAACCTTGGGTTTATTTGGTGTCCTGACTGTCTTAGTGACATTTCATTTTCCATTGCCTGGAAGAGCTGAACCATTAGAAGGTGTTCGCATTTTGCAATCTCACAGGTATTCCGGGGCACTCCTTCATTTTCACGCCTGCCAGGTACTTGACTCCATGTAATGAAGCTGGTCATTCTTGCTTGCATTCTTCCATTCTCCAGGAATCCCCAGCTTTTTAGAAAACCAAAGAAGATAACTTTTCCCTCATTTTCCACCCTAAAGACCTATTCCTGCATGAGTTGTTCTTGGGGTTTTATGTCTTTATTTTGCCTTATTTCCCACCTGCAAGTTAAAAAGCGATGAAAAGGGAAAACGAACCCCTAAGCATTATTTCAGAAAGGAGACACTGACAGAGCTATTCAGACAAAGTCCTTCAGCTAACACTTGGCATCTGGACTTATCTCTGTATGGACAAGTTGTTTATCTCATCTCCTTGAGTGAGAGCCATGAATGTCTTTTACTTTGAATAAGGCAGTTTTAATGGATTTACATTCAGTTAATGTTTATGAAGTATTACTCTGTGCCAGCCCCACTCATATAACTTATCTCTTTTTATCTAAATCCCGACATGATATCAGGAGCTTCTACATGCCCTTTGTAAGAATGGTGTCTGGTGGGATTTTTAGAAGCCATTGTCTTAGTGTTAAATATAGCAGTTCCTTTCACGTACAGACGTTTCACCCACAAAAAGTCTCATTTTGCCCAAAGGCTAATTACAGTGTATGTAATTAGTATTAACCTGATAATTTTTTCTACCTCTTCCTCCTTTGTTGCTAAACCCTGGTAGTTAACATCAGCTGCATTGCTAGAATCACCTGTTGGTTTTCATCCACTTTAGGTGGAATGTCTTGTCTATCTGACATCCAGATCTTTGTTTAATAAGAGTAAGCCGACCAAGACTTAAGAATTCTGGTTCATTTTTCTGGCTAGCTGGGAGTTTGCCAAAATCCTCCTCTTTTTTTTTTCCAACTCTTGTTAAAAATATTTTTAAACGTGTGACTATTCTTTCCTGTCTTATAAGAATATTCTGAACATAATTTAATTTAATGTTGCTTCAATTAAGAATCTTTCATTGCCCCAGGGTCATCAGTCTGAATACTCCTTTTTGTATGATAAATGCTGAAGGTGAGATAGTTGTCACTGAGGCTTCTATTGTCCTAGTGCACTACTTAGAAAATCTTTTCCTTTTCAGTTTTTTTTTTTTTTTTAACCAAGTACTTGATACCAACTTTTTATTTTACAGATTTCCTTTCTTTTCTGAACAAACAAAAGAAAAATCTGGTTCAAATTAGTTCAGGTTTTTGTTTATTGAGGTTTATTTTTGAAATGTGTATTTGCAGACCTGTCATTTGGAGCAATTTATTTTATATAACAAACCAAAAAGGGCGGGGGGTGGCAGTGGGGTAAGAAAAAAACCGCCTTTGAGAAACAGTTGGTTGGCCTTTCTTTGTTTGTTTTTTGAGGCAGGGTCTCCCTCTGTCACCTAACGTGGAGTGCAATGGCAGCATAATGGCTCCCTGCAACCCCGACCTCCCAGTTCCAAGCAATCCTCCTGCCTCATCCTCCCAAAGTACTGGAATTATATGTGTGAACCACTGCATCCAGCAGTTGGCCTTTCTTAATGAATAGTGTAGCTTTGTAATTGGTCCTTTCTGCTTTGGGGACTGCTAGAATTGAGTGTATATACTCTGTGCATTTTCATGTGCAGAGACATAATTTTACATCGATGTGAACACTTTGGCCTACCTTGTAGGTTTGCCTTAGAGAATAGATAAAATGATAGAAATAAAGTGTTTAGTATACTGACTGGCACTCAAAAAATGATAACTGTTTTTGTTACTATTCATTCACTTGTTGAATTCATTCGTTCATCCACCCATCCAACATAGATTTATTGAAAATCTACTACATGCCAGACATTGGTCATAACAAGATTCATGTGGGTCATAATAAGACTCATGCCCTCCATCCCTTAAGGAACTTAAGGTCCATTGAGAAAGATGTTCAGTTCAACAAGCTTATATTAAATACCTACTGTGGGCCAGACACTTTGCTTGTTGCCATCTTGATGCCACATGATAAGTATGAACATGTGCTTAGGATTTCTAGAATATACTCTCTGGAAATAACCTGGCCCAAGTAATTTTAAATACTTTGGGAACTCAAAATAAGGGAGACTATGTCCTGGGTTTGTTGTTGTTATTTTGAGCCCAGACTGGAGTGCAGTGGTGTGATCTCGGCTCACTGCAACCTCTGCCTCCCGGGTTCAAGTGAATCCCCTGCCTCAGCCAACCAAGTAGCTGAGACCACAGGTGCACACCACCATGCCTAGCTAATTTTTGTACTGTTTGTAGAGACAGTGTTTTGCTATGTTGGTCAGGCTGGTCTCAAACCCTTGACCTCGAGTCATTCACTTGCCTCGGCCTCCTAAAGTGCTGGGATTACTGGTGTGAGCCACCGTTCCCAACCAGTCCTGTTTTTTTTTTTTTTTTTTAAACAATGTCATTGGCAGGTAGCAGACACATTCAAAATTACAGATGCCTAAATGATTCCTGAATTTCTGCCAGAGGTATAAGGAGACCTCATATACACATCTGAGAATGGATTCAATTTAGAAATGGTATTGACAGTAGAGGTTGATATTAACAGGTGGAAGTGATGACTATAAATTTCATGACAGTTCTTTCTTCTCAAGGAATGGGTACTCATTGTGTCCTCTCCTTCTGGAATGCCCTACTATACCTATTGCCTTTGACTGCCTATTGTTTGGCTGTCTCTTGTCAATTTTTTCAAATTAGTCTCAATTCAGATATTACATTCTCCAGAAAGCCCTCTCTCTTCTCACCATTGTAACATTTAACTATACTCTACTATCGTTGATAATTCATGAATCCGACTTTTATACTAGATCATGAGCTCCTTGCTTCTTTCTTGGTCATCAGTTTCCACATCTGTAGAAGGGATTTGAAGATGATCAATACTAAAGTCCTTTCCAAGACTGTCATTCTATGATGCACCAAATCCAGTTGGAAAGGCACAGCCAGGCTAGGAGATGGGAATGGGATACTTTGGAATATATATTGGAATTAAATGGGAGAACAAAGACTTGGAGATGGTACTAGAAAACCTATGCTCTCTCACCAGGTAGAGTGGCTCATGCCTGTAATACTAGCATTTTGGGAGGCTAAGGTGGGTAGACCACCTGAAGCCAGAAGTTCAAGACCAGCGTGGCCAACATGGCAAAATTCCATCTCTACTAAAAATACAAAAATTACCCAGGAGTGGTGGTGCGTGCCCATAACCCCAGCTACTTGGGAGGCTAAGGCATGAGAATTTCTTGAACCCAAGAGGTAGAGGTTGCAGTGAGCCAAGTTCATGCCACTGCATGAACTCCGGCCTAGGTGACTGTGACTCGGTCTCAAAAAACAAAAAAAACCCTCATGCTCTCTCAAAGTCTCAGGCATGTTATGCTATGTCAGGGCAGGTATTTAGCATACATATGAACACAAATTCAAGAAACCAGGCCACAGCAGAAAGTGCACTGGCTCTGGAGTCAGATGGGCCTGGCCACTATTTTCTAGACAAGTAACTTTGGGTAAGCTACTTCTGCCTCTGGGCCATAACGGGCCTTAGTTTCCCCTTCAGTAAAACAAATATCAAAATGCCTACTTCAGAGGGTTGTAAAGATTATGTAAGTAATGATGTAAATAAAGTGCTTGGCCCAGAATAGATGCTCAAAACATATTCATATTATTTTTATTTTCTCAGTTAGAAATAAGGATAAACTGAAACCCACTATGAGCATTGGGTCTAAAATAAATATAATTTAGAACCTTTGAAGGGATCTTATGGGTCAGTCTTACCAACTGGTGTTACTACAAATCTACTATTTCCTCTGACAAATACTAGGTCTGGCTTCTGTTTGTACATTTCTAATCATGGAACTCTTACCACCTCACAAGACAGCCCACCCCTTATAAAAGCATTATTAGAAGGTTCTCCTTTTATAAAGGCAAAAATCTGTTTTTTCCCACACAGCAAGTCTATCCCTATTTTCCCACCATGGCATTTCAAAATATTAGAAGGGGCTTTGAGGTCAAGCACAGTGGCTCATGCCTATTTTTCCAGTGCTTTGGGAAGCCAAGGTGGGAGGGTTACTTGGGCCAGGAGTTCAAGACCAGCCTGGGCAACACAACAAGACCCTGTCTTGACAAAGGGCTTTGGGTACCTCTAGAGTCTTCTCTTCTTCAAATTAAATGCCCACAGGTCTTTCACATGTGTCTTATGGGATCGGATTCCTCTTACCAACTTCCTATGGACACAGGTGAGACTCTGGTAAAAAAGATTTTGCTAATTTTCCTGGTCCTTTTATGTTTGGTATTCGGGAGACTGAAGTTGGTTAAGAGAATGTAAATACCCATTTGAATAGATAATATTCATTAATTTACCCAAAAGACACATAGTGGATATCCAATAAAGTCATGGGCGCTTTGTTAGTTCCTGGGGGGACAGAAATGAATAAAGCATCATCTTGTTCCCACATTGCTCCCAATCTAAAACAGAGACACATTACAAGACAGTTTTAAAAGGATATGCCAGTGAGAATGTTCACCTGATCTGCAAGACTTAGGGGAAGGAGCCAGTGTGGTTTTTTCATATATGTCTTATTCAGCAGTATGGTAATTCAGATTGAAGAAACCAAGGGTGCTCTTTCCTCTTTTCAGGCATTTGACAAGTGTGATGGTGGATTGCCCTCACATCCACTTGTGCCATTGCTCCAACATGCCAAGCATGTTCCTGCTTCAGGGCCTTTGCATGTGAGATTCTCTCTGCCTGGAATGCCCTTTTGTCTGATAGGAGTGACTGGCTACCACGTTTCAGTCACCCCAGCCCTTTCCCTCAGGTCTCTGCTCTCACATCACGTTAGCAGTGAATCCTTACCTGACCACTTTTATTAGTGAGAGTTCTCTAGAGGGACAGAACTAATAGGAGATATATATATGTATATATATGTGTGTGTGTGTGTATACATATGTAAAAAGAGGAATTTATTATTAACTCACATGATCACAAGGTCCCACGATAGGATGTCTGCAAGCTAAGGAGAAAGGAGAGCCAGTCCAGGTCCCAAAGCTGAATAACTTGGAGTCCGATGTTTGATGGCAGGAAGCATCTGGCATGGGAGATTTAGGCTGGGAGGCTGGGCCAGTCTCTCCTTTTCATGTTTTTCTACCTGCTTTATATTCTGTAGCAGCTGATTAGACTGTGCCTACTAGATTAAGGGTGGATCTGCCTTCCCCAGCCCACTGACTCAAATGTTAATCTCTTTTGGCCACACCCTCACAGACACACCCGGTCCAGGATCAATACTTTGTATCCTTCAATCCAATCAAGTTGACTATTAACCATCACAAGTCCACCCCTTGTCAACTTGAACCCATACACATCTCTTGAGGTCATACATAATCTTCAAATAAAGACAATAATAAGGTCATGATTATACCTAACATAATTATGTTAGGTGTTTGTGTGTTCAAACAACCAGAAACACACCAATCCCTAACCCAAATACCATTACAATTACATACAGTTAACAGTACTTAAATGCTGATATGAAGTAAATAAATCTTATGTTGCATGATAAAGGAAAAGGAAATAAAATAAAGATTTTTCTTAGTACAAGTGTATACCTGCATAAACATGTTTTTAGCAGAGAAGGAGGAAATACTCATGACAGTTACAGTCTCTGTTTCTGCAGCTGGTCATGTGGTCATAGCTGGTGTTGCTGACTACCTTCTACTACCTGTTCTGTATTCCCTATGTCTTCAGCAAGCACCTCAGCAGATCATGTTTTTGTTTTTGTTTTTCCTGGAGGAGTGGCCCAAACCTTCATTCCTGAAGGATCTGGGCCATTTGTAGTCCTGCCTAGATTGGGCTGTTGTAGTTTCCTTAATCACAGGGCATGTAATACTAAGAGATAACCTACTGGATCTCCTGTATTCCATACATACTTTTCCTTACCTTCACAGACTGATTTCATCCTGATAGTCCGAGTCAGTCACCCCAGCCAACACGGTAACTTCCTTCTTAGCCTGTTGACTTAAAGGTAGGAGGAGCCCAAGGTGTCCCGGCAGCAATCTTAATTTCCAGTTTAATGGAATTGTTGTTGTGTCTCCTGTTGGCAGCATTCCACACTCTGGAACTAAGACCTCTAGGCCAGCAGAACATAGTACTGCAGGAACAGGAAACAAAAATTTTGCTAGTGGATCACTAGGAGTGATGGTGAGTGGTGCCACTTCCACTTCCACCTCTTGATTCCTGGACTTGTGAATTCTGGATCTATGGGAGAAAGAGTACCATATATTGGATGCTGATTCAGAGCATACGTGGTCTTCTGGAGAACTTTTCCCCAGCCCTGCAAAGTATTGTCACCTAGTTGGTGTTGTAATTGTGACTTAAAAGAACATTCCACCATTCTATCAATCCAGTTGCTTCAGGATGATGGGGAACATGGTAAGACCAGTGGAATTCCATGAGCATGAGCCCACTGCTGCACTTCTTTAGCCATAAAGTGAGTACTTGGTTAGAGGCAATGCTGTGTGGAATACCATGATGATGGATAAAGCATTCTGTGAGTCCACAGATGGTAGTATTGGCAGAAGCATTGTGTGCAGGATAGGCAAACCCAAATCTGGAGTAAGTGTCTGTTCCAGTGAGGACAAACCTCAGCCCTTTCCATGATGGAAGAGATCTAATATAATCAACCTGCCACCCATTCTTTTCCAATCAATGCCCTCACTTTAGCAATAGGTACCTGGTGAGGCTGTGCATGCATCTTTAGTTGCAGGTCAGCCACTCACATGATAAGAGCTTGTGTCTGTTTTTCCACAATTTCAGCTCTTTCTCTATAGGAGATTAAGACTCTCACTCAGAGCAACCTTAGCAGATTTGGGGCTCAGTATCTGCTTCTGAAGCCGGGAGACAGAATCCCTGAGTTCATCATTTTCTTTAATCAATTTGTCCACTGAACTTAGGAGCAACCAATCAGCTTCATTATGTTTCTTGGTTCTCCACATACAGTCAAAGATATTATGTATAGAGTCACTAAACTTGCCGTTCATAAATAGTGAGTCAGGAATATCAAATGCATTTTTTTGCATTAACTCTCTAAACAGTTCACACTAAGGACTATCATTGTTCTCCATACTATTAGAAATAGAGTCCTTAGCATGTTTTGGGGTCTAATCATATTAAGCAGCCAACTCCAGAAACCCCAAAACCAACAAAAGAACTCTATCCTTAATATTCTTTTCCTCTAGAACCACTCCTAGAACCAAATTCTGTATTGGTCAGGGTTCTCCAGAGGGACAAAACTAATAGAATAGAGATATATGTATATATATGTAACAAGGGGAGTTTATTAAGTATTAACTTACATGATCACAAGGTCCCACAATAGGATGTCTGCAAGCTGAGGAGCAAGGAGAGCCAGTCCAAGTCCCAGAACTGAAGAACTTGTAGTCAGATGTTCGACAGCAGGAAGCATCAGCATGGGAGAAAGATTTAGGCTGGAAGGCTAGGCCAGTCTTTCCTTTTCACATTTTTCTTCCTGCTTTATATTCACTGGCAGCTGACGAGATTGTTCCCACCAGATTAAGGGTGGCTCTGCCTTTCCCAGCCCACTGACTCAAATGTTAATCTCTTTTGTCAACACCTTCCCAGACACACCTAGGATCAAGTCTTTGTACCCTTCAATCTAATCAAGTTGACAGTATTAACCATCATACCTATTTAAAAATCACCACTCCACCCCTGCATTGCCTTTCCTCCTTCTCAGCTTTATTTTCTCCCTGCAACTCACTGTCATCTAACAGATGTCATATTTATTTGTGTATTTTTTGTCCATCTCTCTCAACCCCAATCAGAATATAAATCCAGTGATGGCAGAAACCAAGTAGGTAAATGGAATATGCCTGGCACATAACACATGCTCACTAAATATCTGTGGGATAAATGTAGTACTTGGATTCCCCTTCAAGTTGGAATATTATCCATGTGATAGGGGAACATTATAAAAACTGCTTTATCTTCAAAGCCTAGCTCAAATGTATCCACCTCCATGAAGCCTTCCCTACTCTTCTCAGTCAGAATCAATTTCAACTTCTTCTCTGTTATTATATAGATCTTTAAAAGAAAAATATCTGTTATATGTATTATTTTTGCTGGGCTATAATTAGTTTTTAAGCTCTCTGAATGCAGAAACAATTTTTTGGTCATTAGGGGATCTACCCATAATGTCTAGCGTGTGGTGGGTGTCAGTTATATGTGGGATTTGTGTGCCTGTTGACTATCATATTTTCCAATATAAAAGAAAGGCATCAGAATCTACCTTCAAAACAGTAGCAGTTTCATTCAGGAATAACATTCACATAGGCAGTAGTGTCAGGCAATATCTCATGGGGCATGAGAGAAGAAGGAAAAGGAACCAACATCTATTGAGCATCTGTTATATGCCAGTCGCTGTACATGCATTATCACTTTTATTCCTCCTATTAACCTCTTTAAAAAAGTAATATTAGTACCATTTTATAAATGAGATTATTGAAGCAGAAAGAGGCAAAGTAGGAATGGAAAATTTGGGGACAAAAAGAAATAGCATATACCAAGAAATCTGGAGAGATTTCCCATCAGAACTTCCCTTCTCGGTTACCATGAGTTGGGTGTGTAGTATCCCTAGAAACCAAAGCACAGGAAGGTTAATTTAGCTTAGCCAGAGTCACACAGCAGTAAATTGAAGAACTGGGATTCAGACACACATCTGACCAACTCCAAGTCCCTTTCTTTCCAGTGTTTCTTGTCATACTTTAAACCAGTGCTTCTTAATCTTTCATGTGCGTTTGACTTACCTGAGGATTTTGTGGAAATACAGGCTTTGATTCAATAGGTCTGGGATGGGACCTGAAGATCTGCATTTCTCACAAGTCCCTAGGTGATGCCAGTGATGCTGATACAGGGACTACACCTTGAGTAGCAAGATTTTAAACCATACTTAAGCTGGGCGTGGTGGCCTGTAATCCCAACATTTTGAGAGGCCGAGGCAGGAGGAGCACTTAGTTTGGGACCAGGCTGAGCAACAAAACAAAACCTGATTTCTTAAATAAATAAATAAATAAATTTAGCCAGGTGTGGTGGCATGTGCCTGTAATCTCAGCTACCCTGGAGGCTGAGGTGGGAGGATCACTTGAGCCCAGGAGTTTGAGGCTGCAATAAGCTATGATCATGCTACTGTACTCCAGCTAGGGCAATAGAATGAGTCAAAAAAACAAACAAACAAACAAAAACTACATACTTAGTTTGAGGAAATTGTGTGAATGACCAAAAGAAAATAAATCCTCTGACTAGTTGGCTGTAGTAACACTGGGCTTGCAGGAAAAAAGCCAAGACTCATTGTAAGCCTCGTAGAGGTGGGATGGGAGGGAACAGTCAGAGGTGCTCTGAAACCCAAGGCATCCCCAGTCAGTGTGTTACAAAGGAAAAGAGACCCCCAATGCAAGATGAATGCATCCCCTTGAGTACCTGCCCAATGCCAGACACTCTGCTGGACACTTGCACTCAGGCCAGCCCCTGCAGAGAGAAAGCATGAACTGAGATATCCAACAGACCAGTTTATTCAAATCTTAGCCTTGGAGCCTATTTGCTGGTTGCCTTTGACAGGTTATTTAATGTTTCTCAATCCTCACTTTTCTTATCTGCACAGGGGGCCTGATGATACCTATTTCACACAGAATTAAATGAGGTAACATTAGTAAGCCAGTTAGCACAGTGCCTGGCACAAAGTAGGCACTAAATAAATTGTAGCTGCTGTCAGTCCCAATGTTAACATAATCTTCACAGTGATTCCTTGATTGTGAGAATTAAGGGATTATCCCTATTTTTTCATATCAGAGAGCATGCTGATAAAGCTTAAATGACTTAACCAAGGTTATACAGAAAGTAGTTTTGAACTACACGCACACTGATACATGTGCGGTAACACAACCATTCATCTGACCCTTTCTTGGTGTGTTTGGGCAGATTTGAGCCAGCCGAAAGCAGGAAAGATGTCTCAGAATGGGCAGTGAAGGAGTCCTAAGATATGGAGTTGGCTGCAATTATCCTAGTATGTGGATTATCGTCACTCAGGTGATCTTGAGGTGACTGGGGATTTTATCATGTGCTTTGAGAACAGGATTTCAGCCTGAGCTAGGGGTTCTACATCCATAAAAATTCCTTATTCAACTCAGAAGTTTTCAACAGCACTTACCCATCTGGCTGCCTCCTCAGGGGCTTTACAGATGAGGGGAGTAACTATTCAGTTTCTGGAGAATGATAGTTTTTAAAGAGAGAAAGAGCAAGGTGTGCAGATTGGCAGTGCAGAGATGCTGAGGTTCTTTCTGGCCAGCTTCTCTACTGCATCCATCAACCATGAGGATGTCAGGATCTGAATAATCCCCAGGACCCTAAAGGCAAGGAAAAGCCACGTCTATCCAGAATGGCTGGGAAAATAAGGGGTTATAACCAGCTAGCACTCAACATTTTCTAGGGATTAAATATAACAAAAATGCTTAACACAAACCACTGGAGATAATTTACTTTTTCATAGCTGATTCAGAAGTCTCTGACATATTTCAGGGCCTCAGAATCATTGTTATTGTAATAACATTTTAGCTCAAATGGAATAACTGGTTATGGCAGAGGGTACAGGATTTAAAGTCAAAAGATCTAGACCAGAAGATCAACAAACTATAGCTCATGGGCCAAACTGGGCCAACTGCCTGTTTTTCTAGATAAAGTTTTATTCGAACACAGCCACACTCATTTGTTTATATACTGTCTACAGCTGCTGCACAACGGCAGAGTTGTCAGGGAGCATAAGACCTACTAAGCCTAAACTATTTACTGTCTTGCCCTATACATAAAAAAGTTTTCTAACCCTTGATCCAGACTAGGATCTAGCTCTGTGATCTTAGGCAAATCACCATTTTCTCTGAGCTTCAATTTCCACATTTATAAAATGATGATTATCTCTCACACAGGGTTGTTGTGAGAACCAAATGCATAGAAGGATGAGAAAGCATTCTGTGCATTCAGAATCTCTGTGGAAAGGTGGACAAGGGTGATTTTTGTTGTTCATCTGACCTGTGGCCAGAGGAGAACCTACCCAGGACATTCCTTGTTTGTGTTTTCCAATCCCAGGAGTCAGTTTGTTGTGTTTTTTCTTTCTTACAAATCCAAAATTAATTCCCTAGGTACCTTCGCTTTTCCCCCTCTTCCCCCAGACTTACAAAACATTCCAGTCATATGCTTTCAGAAATGGAGGATGAGTACAAATGCATACATCCATTCTTTCATTTATCAGGCATTTGCTGGCTACTTATTATGTGCAAGGATACAAACTTTTAGGAGCTAGTTATTATGAGAAGATGTGTTTGGTTTCTAAGGGGAAAATTTAAATATACAAATTATTATAACAGAATAAAGATGTTGCCCTGTTATAGTAGGAGGAGACATTGTGTATTTGTGTTGTGTGTGCATGTGCCTATGCTTTAGAAAATGTTAAAGTTCAGATTTCAGAACAGCTTGTTAAACACAAAAACCTGTTTAATTCAAAATACTCTCAGAGTATTTGAATTAAATTTGCTGCCAAGAATGCATTTCCTGCCCATACATTGTAACTGGGGACCACTCACCCATGCCTGCTGGAAGGATTATTAGGCACTGGTCACAGTAAGGGTTGTGGGTCACCTGGGCACCAAGGAGCCAAATGTTCACTATAGTTTCTAAATTTTGGAGACAGTCTTAATTTCATGACATCTTATTTTTTAAATAAAGATGATTCAATAAACATAACTTCAGTGATTTCCCTTTTATTTATTCAACATCCCATCAAAATAAACTCATAAATTGGGAATAAAGTTTGTTTTAATTTTATGTTCTGAAAATACCGTTACCATTCCTGTATTCTCAAATCTTGCTACTGCTGATAAAGGGAGAAGATGTAGCTATTTGGAAAAAAAAGAATAATAAAAAGATTTTCTTTCTGGAATGCAGATGCATGCATACTAGCTCTAGGCTCTGGACTGCATCCCTTAGGCCCTCCCAGCACAGCATTTCTCTTGGTCCCCATAGAAAAAGTGTTGGTATTTTTTGTGAATGTGTTTCACCTATTTTTTTTCTAGATACACTTACATACAGAACTGCAAATCTAAAACCCATCACCAATAATTATATGGTCACCAAAATTAAAACATAAAATTTTCCCTCATTTTACTCTCCTCTACTACTGAAACAGTTTCTAAAAGAAGTAAAGCTTGGATTTTTATATTTTCTACGTAGAGATTTAATCCTCTCTAGGGCATGTTAAAAGAGAATGCTTAGATCCATAGAGTATTTTTTATTAGACATAGCTGGACTCCTATGTTGGTGAGAACCATGTTAAGAAAACCTGTTCATGAACTAGGCTAACCACAGGTAGTTTGATTGTGCTGCCAGTTTATCTCATATCTTTCAATTCACAGGCAAGTTTTTCTGCCTCTGTCCTCCTCTTGTTCAATGCAATGTTCTGTTTTAGAGCTTGTGGTTTGTTACATTATATCAAGGAGAGTTGTCATCTTTTTTTCCTCTTCCTTTCTGAAACGATGTTCATCTGTTTTTTTTTTTTCATTTTCCCAAAAGCATTCTCATTCTTGATGTTAAATGCTGTCTCTCTCTAAAGCTAGAGCAGGTGATGATAACACAGTTGTGCTAATTGCAGTCCAGAACTAAGGTGATGGTGGATTTGGGACTGATACAGGCAGGTGGCTTGACATGATACATCTTGCTGGACAGGGCTCCTTTCCCTCACTTGACCTTCAGAATCTTCCTAGGACTTGAATGTGTTTTCCTTCCTCCAGAAGCAAACGTCTAAAACAAAGATAAAATATAGAATGCAAAAATTACACCCATTATTTATTTTAGATTTTCATCAATATATGAGTAATTTTAGAAAGATGGATAGTATATCAGGAGCATGTACCACTGGTAAGCATGATTCCCCCACATATATTCCATCAGTATAGTAAATCAAGTACTATTTCAGTGTGAGTTAGGTCTAATGTTTGCTGTTAAGTGGTGAGTGTTTTGTTTATATTTTTCGTAATTTATTCTAATTTTACACAAGTTAAATTGGGCTGGATAGACTGACCATCTGATCAGTTTCCTAGAACTTATACATAAGGTTTATCATTGAGATAATTGTTTTAAAAATGCTCTTTAAAAGCAGCTTAACTTGGTGAATGACTGTTTTTAAAAAGTGATTATAGGAATACTTTAGTACAGCAATTTTTAAAGCCCCTCACATATGCAACATAAATATGACTGAGAAATCTGCATGATGAAAATTGATTTAATTAGGCAAATTATTTAGCTAGGTTTGATGAGGTGGAGCCAAATTTAGGATAAATGATATTTTTAAACCAATGAAATTAGTCTTTGTATTTGCAAAATGAAATTTCTTGGAACATGTGGCAGGGTCTTCTAATTCATCACCCACCCCACCTCCCTCACACACACACCACTTACACACCATACTTACACAGTGAGATGGAAAGAGAAGGGTCCCAGCAGCTGGCATGCGCCCAGCATTTTCTCCTTCGTCTTCAGTTACTAATCCTGGCTGGTGAAGGCCATGTCTGGTAAAGTTTGCCCCTGTATTTCTTCTTCTCACCCTGTTCTTCCAAAAAAAAAAGGAATATCCTAATGGAAGGTGTTGTCGTTTTGGGTTTTCCATTTGGGGGTTAAATGCCATTGAGCTTTCTTGTGATTCTCTTTGCTCCATCCTATAACAAAGTCACCCATTTTCTGATCCAGAACCCAACTTGTTTTCCCAGGTTTCCTCCTACAACCAACACAAACACAGACATTTACCAGCAAAACAGAAGCTGTTGGAAAGATTTTTTGGCCGCTGAAATGGGCTCCTGTCACCAGGACATGGCAGGCTTTTTGCTGTATTATCTCCCAGCCCTGGCCCCGGTACTCCAAAGAGAGCTTTATGTAATCAGTCCTTGCTGACATGTGACGTCCTGTCATTTTCCTCCCCTTTGGCTCTGCTGCTGCCCACAAATCAATAACATTGCCGGGGAAGTTCAAGCTGATTTTGCAGCCACCCCAAGCTCTGTGTTTCTTAAAGGGTATGTCAGAAAATGTAAAGTTTCCTAATGATATTTCTGGCTGATGACACATGGCAGAGCTGATGGACTATTTATAATCAGTGGCACGATTGCAAGCACATTATTTTTATTTCACTTGGAGGGAGCCCTGTCACTTGCTACCTCTCTTTGCAGACAAGTTGATGCCATCTCCACCTGAAGTAGCTAAATCCTCTTGCAGAGTGTATTTGCACTCTTCCCTTTGTGTTAGGAGCTCCCCAGCTCTTTCCAGTAGAAACCCCCTCTCCTTTTTCTTTATTGGTCTTTGGCTCAGATGATGAGGGTAAAGAAATGATTTGTAGCAACTGCTTTAAATTCTAGCCATGCCTACAGCCTTCACTATACACATCTCCAGTCTTTGCTGCTCAAATCTTGCTACATCCCTCTCAGTGTGGGTGTGGCTGCCATGACCGAGGCAATAGTCCAGCAGTTGCCCCAATTTTACAGGCCTGAGCATAGCATAGCTGTCTTTTGTCGAGCACCTACTCCAATCTAGGCAATGTACTTGGTAGGCATTTTATATACAATCTCTCACTCTCTCAAACCTTCCTGAGGTAAGTGCTGTCATCTCCAGAATAGTGATTGGAGGTGGGAGGGCGAGAGAGATTAAATGACTTCTTTACAGAGTCACACAGCCAATAGGGAAAACTCTAGGACTCTTCTCTTAAACTCTAGTTTAAGTCTCTTCTGACAAATCACTCTTTCCACTACCATGTCCTGTCTCTTCCTGATTATGTGGACACTTGTATATGTCTTGTGTTGCTGTGCAGGGGTACTTAGCCAGTTTTAGCTTGCACAACTCCTAAAGTTTAAAAGCCAGTGAGAGTGAGAGTTGGAGGAATTGGAAACCTCTCAGTCTGGGGGTAAACCCTGGTGTAAGAGGAACTGTATACCAAAGGAAAGTTTTGACTCACTGCAGTGGGAAGTGTTACCTCTATAAAGATACTGAGCAAGCTCTCTCTCTCTCTCTCTCTCTCTCTCTCTCTTTCTGTCTCTTTCTCTCTCTCTGTCCCTGTCTCTCTCTCTCTCTCCCCCACTTTCTCTCTCTCTTTTTAATATTTCCACAGGACAGAGTTTAGGGTATGGATTTGTTAACTATATTGATCCAAAGGATGCAGAGAAAGCCATCAACACTTTAAATGGACTCAGACTCCAGACCAAAACCATAAAGGTAAGAGAATGATGTACTGGTTCCTGGTTCAGGAGGCACTGGTTAAATTTCGTTCTGTTGATCTAATAAATCCAGGCTATGTGGGGGCTGGAAGCAGTGTTCTTGATTTATTCAAAGAACATTTACCATCAACTATACTAAATGAGTATTACGGAAGAGTGAGATGAGGGTTGAGTAGAGGGAAGGGACCACAAGCTGTGGGACCTCCAGTTAAAAGGGCAGATGAGATATTTGGGATTCAAGACCCCATCAAGAGGGCCTCTGTGCCTGAGTCTGCAAAGATGGCCAGAACTGAGCCCAGGGAAAAAGCTGAGGCAAGGAAGCTGTTCCAGGCAGAGGAAACAGGGCATGCAAAGCTGTGAAAATGTAAGATGTTGTGAGCAGGGACAGCATATAAATAGTGTGGCCTAAGTTTGGATAGGAAGGTGAAAAGATGAGGATGGGAGGTAGCGGGGCCGAGTCAGGAGGATTTGTGTGCCAGGCTGCAACTTGGATTTTCTAAGGGTGGCTAGGACTCTCCTAATCGAGACTGGAAAAGGGAGCGTTAGTTAGAAATAAAACACACCAGTGTAATAGGGAGGGATAGGTACTATAATAAAATCGATGAGAACATAATATGGGAATGACAGAAAAAGTAACATTTCAGCAATCTGAAAATAATCAGGTGGGTAGATATCTCAGGAAGGGTTGTTTTAAGTTAAAAAAGAAAAACAATAACCCAGAGCCTGCTCTTCCAGAAGGAGGTTTAAGTTTCTTTCACTGGATAGTCATGCTCTCAGTTTAGACTTCACTTGTGGGATCCTTCACGAGGTAGTGCTGTTTGCCTTGGGGATTCCCTTGGGTAGCCAGTGGTGGTCTAGTGGATGGAGTCTGCCTCCTCCTTGGCCTTCCTTCCCTTTCCTCCCCCGCCTCCAGGCAGCATCCTCTTTAGGGGCAGCTGCCAGCCAATTAATGAGTCCCCATCTTTCATAGCCTATTAAACTGCAGGGAAGTGTCTCCTGGGCGCTCTTATCCTCACGACAGCAGGTCTGACGCAAAGTAGGACAAAAGAGAAACCTCTCCCAGAATGGAAATCTATAGATGGCACCAGCTCTCAGCATCTGAAAACACAAAACCAGAACTTTTTAGTCCAGCGAAGCTACTTTTTCAACATCCAGCCTGATAGAGGAGACTACTGGTATAAGATAATCTTAGCTGGAAGGTAATCAAAACAAAGCAAAACCTTTCTCTTTTTAGAATATGTGATTATCTATCTTTCTTTTTAAAGCAGCTTTACTTTTGCAATTGAGTTTAGCTTATTTGTAAAGTTGATTGCTTTCCCTGAACTCATACAACCTTGTACACAAAGATACCAAAATGGACCCGATTCAGGCTCTCAGTCTATGCTTAGAATCATTTCCTATGAGTTCTCTAATGGGGAAATAATCAAGCGTTGTTTAATTATGGGGTAGTCCTCTGAGAGGCAGGAGGATTAATTTCTTTCAGAGGAAAAACATACCTATTTTCATGCTTTAAGTAAAGATTGGATGTGCATGTCACCTGACTCTGATGAGGTCACTCTAGACCTAGAGCTGTATTTGTAGGTTTGATTGATTTTCTGTGCTATCCAGTTCAGCATTAGAAAGTCAGACGTTTACTCTTCCCTTGACAGATACCCTGACCTTGAACTGAAAAAGGTACTTTTCTTTCCAGTTTTCTTAAAGCCCCAAATCTTCTCCAAGGGCTTAGGATCAAATAATCAACCTTCCATTCTGTTGTGTGGTTTTTTTTAAGTATTCCATAAGGCCATTGTCGTTTCCCCAAAGACTGAGTAGACCTGGTTTTTCTAGTCTCAGGATGTAGCCCCTAGCCCATCATGCCATCAGATGCTTTATCTAAGTGGATCTTAGAGACAAGGAACATTGATTATTTTCGTTCTGTAAAGAGCCAGTCTGCCTCCTGTTATCTATATTCCTTTCTCCACCCCCTCACCCACCCTGTGTTCAACCTGCATCAAAACGCTGCCAACGCATTTGCACCCAGTGGTAATGTGGGCTTCTGAGGCACTGTAGGATTCAAAATGCATGATGCCACGGCTGAATCAATAATTTCCATTCTCCACTACGAATGAAAATTTAATGTGCAAACCTGGGGATTTCAGCCCTTTCATTAAAGCAGTTTATTTGCCGTACTAAAAATTAAGTTTGAGTGATAGGTTCCTTTATTAACTTTTCTTCCCTTTTCTAAGGGGACACAATGTTTAAGGTGAAAATCATATTAAAAGGAAGAAAAAGGCAAACCCCTTTTGTGTGCTGTTTAATAGTCTCATCATTTATTAATTTTTTTAAATTGCTTTTTTGTCTTTCAGGCCACTGTTTACCTCTGCTTCAGTTTGCTTTGATAAGTGATGTGAGATTTATCTCTTTGCTCTGACTCCCATGAAGGAATAGATAACTTGCCTATATGGAAAAAAACAAGTATCTTCTTTGGAAATGTGCATTACAGAGGTCTCAGGACCATTTAGTGCATGTTTGTTAACTTTTGTCAAATTTCTCTTCTCCCTCCTTTTCAGATTTCTGGAGTGCTTTGTGCAAAACACTCTAAGTGAAATGCACAAAATAGGTTCAGGCAAACCAATAGTTATTTCCAAAGATGTGAAGGTTAATGATTAACAGCTGGATTCAGGGAAGGTTCTGGAAAGCTCTGAGGGAGTGGTGGAGACTGAAGTGAGCAGTAAAGAGAATAGCTATTCTGCTGCTGCTGCTAACTGTTTAAACCCAGATTGTTGCCAGATCTACCAGTTGTTCAATATATATCAAAATCTAGATTTTTTTAGTGCCAATTTCCCAATTTTTAACAGCTAGAAAATAACTCAAAGAATTTTAAGAATTATGTGGGTGGGCCAAACAGAAAGTAATCATTGACCTTTTGACAGGCAGTTTACAAAAACTCCCCCAACTCATCCCCAACAAAAAAATAATAATAATAATTCAAATTTAAATATGAAAACATTGTTTTGCCAGTTGGTAGTGAATGGCTTATTACAGGGCCACTACAGGCTGAGCATCCCAAATTGGAAAATCTGAAACTCAAAATGCTCCAAAATTTGAAACTTTTTGAGCACCTACACGACACCCAAAGGAAATGCTCATTGGTGCATTTCGGATTTCAAGTTTTTAGATTAAGGATGTTGAATCAGTATCATGCAAATATTCCAGAATCTTAAAATCTGTGGCCCCATTTCTGATAAATTTTGCTCAACCCGTATTAGGAGGTACCCACAAATGATAGTTCCCTGTCAACAAATATCCATTTCCCTTTTATTAGGGGCAGTGTTATGTGACTGTGTGTGAATACTGACAGCATTCAGAGGGCAATCCAGACCTCTCTTCTCCAGGTACATGCAATCTAGGCATCGGCACAGCACCGAAGCACAGAAAGGGCATGATGAGTAATTAAGCTCCCAATGCATAGTGTGGATGGTGACTCTAGGGGAATTGTTCATCAAGTTATAACCTCTTCAGTGAAAGGAAGTTCCCACCACACATCTTGGAGATCAGGCTCAGAGACATGAAGTGACTTGTCCAAAGCCATACAGCAGGCCAGCAGTGGAGCTCAAGTTAGCTTCAAAACGGCCTCTGAAGGATTCTGCCAGAAGAGGAGTTGCTTAATGTGTTAGCACGAGCTTGAAACACTAATAATAAATTTAATAGTAATGCTAACTTGTAGTGAGTATTTACTCTGTGTCCAATAGTGTTATAACCCTTTTACATGTTTGATATCATTTCATCTTTGAAATATCCCTGGAGCTAAGTTAGGTGATTTACACACATCAACTCTTAATTCTTAAAATAGCCCTGTCAGGAGGCACTATTACCTCCTTTATACAAGTGAGAAAACTGAGGCCCAAGGAGGTTTGGAGACATACCCAGGATCACGCAATTGATAAGCGAGACATGGAGTAAGAAAAAATGTTTTAAAAATAACTCTCTGGCAGTAGGTTGTAAGTGTTGGAATGTCACACTGCCTGCTTGCTCAGCAACACGTGCATTTTCTGTGAGGGTGTGTGGGTGTGTATTTGGCTCTGTGCACATATGGGTTATACTCTCTGACATGGGAAGAAGATATAAAAAGCAAACAAATGAATTGTGTGGCTCCTTCAGGTTCTTTAGTAAACAGACATGGCTCAGGGCTTCTGCCATCAACCTAGGGACAGAACTGACTTCATTTCTTCTTGGGTCCCTGCTCTCCAAGCTCTGTGCTAGGTCCTTGGATTTAGGTGAACCCTAAATGGCAGTGCCCTAGAGAGTCTTCCATCCATGTGTGTCAGAGAGCCACGGAGTATGGACCATGGACTTACATTCACTAGCCTGCCAGAGCACTGTGGAACTCCGATTGAGAAACTGGGTCATTGTTCAGTGTTTCAACCCTGAGCCCAGTGAAGATGACTTGCCCCATTTAGGGGTTTGGGATACTATTTGTTTAGCTTTGTTTTTTCCAGTTGTCTCTAATAGGGATCATTTTAGATTCTGAAAATGGCTGTGGATTCTGAAAAATTATTCCTGGTACTCCTTGACCCCATACCTGATGCCTTTCCCAACTCTGACCCTCTCTTGGGCTCCAAAAGAACAGTTCTGAATTACGTTGTAATTTTAGCCTTTTAATAAGAATCACCTAAGTTGAATTTGGTCCAGCTCTGTCACATTCTTTAGGAACAAAGAAAATTGATACCTTCAAAACAGAAAATATGTTTACCAAAGTTTTGGATTGATGTTCAAGTTACATTGAGAACCCTCAGTAAAAAGTGATCCAAAATGGAATATGAGGGGTTTGGATTTTGACCTAAATGTGAGGAGTAGGGTTAGACAAATGTTCACTGCTGGCTCTGCCTCCAGAAGCTCATGTCTCATGGGGGACACAGACACACAAAGCACCAACTGTATAGCAGTGGGACAGGGCAGTCATGGGGCTGCAGAGGTTTCTGTTGGATATTGAGATTGGGAAGACAGGGAGCTGTGCAAGGTTTGAGTGAGTGAAAGATTGGTCAAAGTAAAGTTCCAAGAAAATTTATCTGTCATTGATGCACCACAGAATGTCTGGCAGGTGAAACCAGAGCTTTCAGGCTGCTGAGGTAGGTTTTTGTCAGCCTTAGACATTGGTTTTCATCATCTCTATTAGGAGCCTTATCCACTCATTTTTAAAGTAAAATATGCTTATTTGTAAATAAGTTGGGATATACAGAATCATACTATGAAGGCAATATCAGCCAATCCTAAACCAATAGTGTTAACATTTTTATATATTTCCATCCTTTCTTTTTTTTTTTTTTAATTGAGAAAGAGTCTCACTCAGGAGTTCAGTGGCGTGATCCCAGCTCACTATAACCTCCACCTCCTTCCTGGGTTCAAGCAATTCTCGTGCCTCAGCCTCCTGAGTAGCTGGATTATAGGCACCTGCCACCACACCAGGCTAATTTTTTGTATTTTTAGTAGAGACAGGGTTTCACCATGTTGACCAGGCTGGTGTCAAACTCCTGACCTTAAGTGATCCACCCATGTTGGCCTCCCAAAGTGCAGGGATTACAGGTGTGAGCCACTGTTCCCCGCCTATTTCCATCCTTTTTTCATTGTATATGTGCACAAATGACTTAGTGACTTACCTTTTTCTAATAATTACATTAAGCTATTACTCAAATGATTGCCATATGACTTTAAATAAAATATTTTCAGAGCACAGGTCTTGTGAGTGATTGCAGGACTGGATCTGGGATGAAGGGGCAAAAGAGCTGCTCCTGTCATTCTGAGCAAATCTGAGAGTTAGCACTCAGGCAGGAAGCAGGTGAGAGAATAAGAAAGACACTTAGGCAGGAGGCAGCAGCCCAATTCTGGAGGGAGCAGGATTAGAGAAGGGGAAGGTGTGTGAGGGAAGGCTTTTCAGAGGGAAACACCTTCCTTCTCCAGGAAGGAGAGTGAGCTCCTTTATTTCTGCCTCTTCCTGTTGTGATGTGGCTTAACCACTTCTCCATTTTCGCTTTCTTCTTCTAATAGCACTAATGGTGCCTCCAGGGGATCTCTCCACACTTGAGCTTTGCAGGTTCCAGTTTGTCCCTCCCATTTCTTTCTCTTGCCAGGGGTCATCAGGGAGCTGCTCCTCCCCTACTCCTCCCTGCATCCACCTGCCTTGGTAAGGGCCTCCATTCCGCTGAGGCATCTTTTCTTTGCACTCGGCATAAGCAATTATTTCTCCTATCACTGCTCTTAATGCTTCCCGGAGAGTTGCAGATCATTTTTTTGCTGACGGATATCACCCCACCCAGAAATGATAGACTGCCTCCCTCAGTCTTGTTAATAATAAAAAGGCATTTTCTCTCCTCCTCCATTACTGCTATAGTCAGAGCCTGGGTGAGAACACTTCTCTGCCAAGGTCAGCAGGGGCGGCTGGATCACTGAATCCCCAGGGAACCAAGAGAGAGCACATGGCAGTGCCAGCAGAAACCAGAGACACGTTTACCCCACTTGTACTACCTGCCCTGTCTTTCTTGCGGGAGATTTTAGTTGGCTGCTCTGCTTCCCAGTGCTGTTCACTTCCTTTGAGTGAATCATTTCAAATACAGGGATAGAAGTTGGAGAGATGGAAATACAGTTCCCTTCCTGTCTCTGCTCAGTGAAGTTGATATAATCCCAGTATCTTGAAGGTCATTCATAGTGTCCTGTGTCCACATCGAAAAAGGGAATTAGACAGGTATGGGTTGGGAAGACACAGGTTTTCAGAAGTACATGGAATGGGGTCTGGAGGCTTTTGCTGTCTGCAAATGTAAAAGAAGCCAACAATGTGATGTGAGCTGCTTAAAAAAAAAATCAGCGGCTGGACGCGGAGGCTCAAGCCTGTAATCCCAGCACTTTGGGAGGCCGAGGCGGGTGGATCACGAGGTCAAGAGATCGAGACCATCCTGGTCAATATGGTGATACCCTGTCTCTACTCAAAATACAAAAAATTAGCTAGGCATGGTGGCACGTGCCTGTAATCCCAGCTACTCAGGAGGCTGAGGCAGGAGAATTGCCTGAACCCAGGAGGCGGAGGTTGCGGTGAGCCGAGATCACGCCATTGCACTCCAGCCTGGGTAACAAGAGCGAAACTCCATCTCAAAAAAAAAAAAAAAAAAAAAAAAAAAATCAGCCTAGCCTTGGCTGTGTTGGGAAAATTATGGACTCCATATCACAGAAAATAGTGGTCCTTTCTTGTCCACTCTGGTCAGCCCATCCTAGTGTCTTATGTCTCATTCTCAGCTTCACATTTTAGCAGGTTGTCTAAAGGTGAATGACAAAGATGGCAAAGTAGGCTCTGCACCCACAAATTCACCTCACAATGGTTGCTTTTCTATTCTCTAGGAAAGAAAATTCAGCAGTGACCCTGAGGCATTAGTTTGATCCTGTATTTCAAGAATCTGGGAAGAGAACTTGTGTAGCTATCAGAGTAGCATATTTGCCTTGGGTGGTAGTGAGGCTCCAATCATCAGAAGTCATAAGGGGTGATGCAGAAGGCATTTCATCCCCTCAGTGGAGTCTGACTAAATGATTCTAAAGGTCCCTTCTAGCTCTAAGATGCTATAATTTTGTGTTATTTCTGGATGTAGAGCTGCCCTGTCCAGCATAGTAGCCGCTAGCCACATATGGCTGATTATATTTGAATTTAAATAATTAAAATTTAATAAAATTCAAAGTTTACTCTCTTAGTCACACTAGGCATGTTTTAAATGCTCAGTAGCCACTTGTAGCTAATGCCTACCTATATTAGACAGCACAGATATAGAATGATTTCCTGATCTCAGAAAATTCTGTGGGACAGTGCTGGCCTAAAACATCAGCGGCCCTGAGGATTAAAGAATCACTTTTCTGTGATGCTGATGCAGCCTCTGGGCAGGATGGCTGGTCCATCAGTGATAATAGAGCTGATCATAGAGCACCACACTCCTCTTCCTTCTCCCTTTTTGTCTGTTCAAAAGAGCTCTCAGTTCAGGTGGAGAGTCAAGTTCCAGCCCTGTCAAAAACTGCTAAGGATGACTTGGGCAACCTACTTTACTTCTCTGGGCTGGTTTCCTCATCTGTAAAATGATTTCTTCCAGCTCCAACAGTGTAACTAATGAACTATAGTGTGATCTTTCTGGCTTGGTAACTTTTCAGGGAAAGTAACAGTTTGTGCCAAGCACACAGCTTTTATTTTGCTGTCTGAGTTAGTGTGGGATAGTGGAAACATCCCAGAACATGGAATTATATCCCAGTTTGTCTCTTAGTTCAGCTGTGTGACCTTGGATAAGTACTTGATCTCACTGAGCCAGAGTTTGTCATCTGGAAAATGGAACTAATGATATCTCACTTGTAGGTAATCGTAGCTTACAGTGGGTGCTCAAGAAATGCTCCCCAAGATGAAGATGATGGTGAATGGTGCTACCCCTAAGGTGAACATTACATGAGGAGAGGGGAAGACTTTTTTCCATCTACATGTTTCAGAAATGAGTAAGGGAGTAAAGAATGAGTCTGAATTATAAGATTTGGGCAACATATATAAAAAGCTTTGCACAGGGGAAAGTATTATGAAGCTTCCAGGTGGCCACAGTCATTGTATCAGTCTTGTAAAGCTGGAGCCAGGAGTTGCAGTCTAGTGAAGGGACTGAATCTGGGGCTCTGAGTCCAAAATCAGATATTTCACTAACCGGGCCACAGCACATCTCTCCTTTCTGGAGGCCACTAGACAGACAGAGAGAACTTAGTGCATACTAAGTATGCCTCTTTAATAATTTGATATATATTTTTAAAGAAGTTGCAAGACACATGAATCTATATCACATCTTTTTTATTCTTTAAAAGAAATACTTGGCTGGGCACGGTGGCTCACACCTATAATCCCAGCACTTTGGGAGGCTGAAATGTGTGGATCCCCTGAGGTCGGGAGTTCAAGACCAGCCTGACCAACATGGAGAAACCCCATCTCTACTAAAAATACAAAAAAAAAAAATTAACCGGGCATGGTGACATATGTCTGTAACGCCAGCTACTCAGGAGGCTGAGGCAGGAGAATCGCTTGAATCCAGGAGGCAAAAGTTGTGGTGAGCCAAGATTGTACCATTGCACTCCAGCCTGGCCAACAAAAGTGAAATTCCATCTAAAAAAAAAAAAAAAAGAAAGAAAGAAATACTTATCTGGCCTACTGTCTGCCAGAGACCCTTATAATATTCTTGCATTCTCTTCAACTACGTGATTTTCTCTGGCTCCTTCATCATGTCAGAGTCAGCTCCTAGAAAAGAAACTAAAATCCATGGTGTAAAGTATATGATACATTTCATTTCAATTGAGAGAGCATTTTTTTGAGCTCTTGCCCCAGTAAAGCTTTGAGACTAGGTGCCACAGGGGTCTGTGGAGGTCACAAGAATGCTCAGACTCATATAACAGGTAAGGTATTATCACAGATGCCTATAATGGGAGGTAGGGTAACTGTAACTACTGCCACTGAAACGTGTCTCTTCGGTGGAGTCAAAAGAGAGGAGAGTCATTTGTGCCTGGGCCCCGTGGAGGAGGTGGCATTCAGCATGGACCTAGAAAGATGGGCAGGAGTTAATTTTGCCATGATGGTGAACAAACAGCAAAACAAAGACATGGAAGTAGAAATTTTCTGGACATATTCAGAAAACTGTGACCAAGGTTTTTTTTGTTTGTTTTTGTTTTTGAGACAAAGTCTTGCTCTGTTGCCAAGGTGGAGTGCAGCGGTAGTCTTGGCTCACTGCAACCTCCACCGCCCATGTTCAAGCGATTCCCCTACCTCAGCCACCCGAGTGGCTGGGTCCACAGGTGTGCACCACCACGCCTGGCTAATTTGTGTGTGTGTGTGTGTGTGTGTGTGTGTGTGTGTGTGTGTGTGTCTTTTAGTAGAAACAGGGTTTCACCATGTTGGCCAGGATGGTCTCGATCCCCTGACCTCATGATCTGTCCACCTCGGCCTCCCAAAGTGGTAGGATTACAGGCATGAGCCACTGCACCCTGCTGACTGTGACCATGCTTTTGTTTGAACTGGAGCATAAGGTGCATGAAGGGGTTAGCAGGAGATGAGAGGCTGGACAGATTCCTCTCATTCAAGAGGGACTTGAATGCCCAGGTAAGGGGTTTAAACTTCAATCACAAAACGACAAAATCAGAACTCATTAGAACTGTTACCATCAAGTTTTACCTCTGATAAAAGAATAGCACGTATCAGGTGGCAGGTAGAGGAAGTATAAAGAGTGGTCCTACATAAGCAGATGCCTGTCCTTCCTGTGGACAGGCCTACAGCCACAGGCACAGAGGTAAAGTGATCCTCACAATCAAAACTCCTTCTTCCAGGAAGTGATTGACTTCTGTCTCTGCTCCTGGAAGTGGGATTGTAGGTCCTTGAGAGGGTTTGTTCCTAGAAGGCCCTGGCAGCATCAAAATCTGTTCTCTGATTCCATTCTCCTCATCTCCCCAGGGACTTGTCTGCTCTGGGGAGTTTGTATGCACTCAGAGAAAAGGGTGTTACAACAGATTGGGGGAAATCTGCAGCCTGATCTTCTGGTTTGTGTATGTGTGTCTCCTCTGCTAGACTAATAGTCCTACATGTCAGGCACTACTGTATTCATCTCTACACCCTTGGCATCTAACATAAGGCCTGATTATATAGCAAGTGTATCAAAGCCATTGTTTATTGAGCACTTACTGTGTACCAGGCATTATGCCTAGGAATCTTAAGTGCATTTTCTTGTTTAACCTTCAAACAGCTCTGTTACAGAGCTTCTAAACTGTGTATTCAAGTGATGCAGCTCAGAAAGGTTAAATGACTCACCCTACAGTCACACAGCTAATAAGGATCAGGTTTCAAATCTATGTATCTCCAACCCCAAAGCACTTGCTCTTTTTCTTTCTTTCTTTCTTTTTTTGGAGGTGGGGATGGAGTTTTTCTCTGTCACCCAGGCTGGAGTGCAGTGGTGCAGTATCAGCTCACTGCAACCCCTGCCTCCCAGGTTCAAATAATTCTCC
Source organism: Saimiri boliviensis (assembly GCF_048565385.1). NCBI lineage: Eukaryota > Metazoa > Chordata > Mammalia > Primates > Cebidae > Saimiri > Saimiri boliviensis. The sequence continues at coordinate 48,575,813 of NC_133459.1, forward strand.
TGCCTCAGCCTCCCGAGTAGTGGGGATTACAGGCGCCCACCACTATGGCTAGCTATTTTTGTACTTTTAGTACAGACAGGGTTTCACCATCTTGGCCAGGCTGGTCTTGAACTCCTGACCTCATGATCCACCTGCGTCGGCCTCCCAAAGTGCCGGGATTCCAGGCATGATTCCCACGTCTGGCTAGCACTTGCTCTTAATTTCTATCTCCTTTTTATTCTAGAGCAAGCGCTCACTTTCAGTTAAAGTAACGTTTAAAAAAACGTTTAGAGTGACTTGTCTCAAAATATAGTTACCCAGCACCTATCAATGAGACCCATAGGATAAGGGATGGTAAGGACAGAAAAGATGGCCCTGGAGTTTGAAGCTAGAATAATAATAGGAGAAGAAGGGAAGCTACGGGGGAAACAGATGTGAACTTCCTTCTACTGAAGGAAGAACTTTTCGACAATTCATGAGACCGGGCACGGTGGCCTGTAATCCCAGCACTTTGGAAGGCTGAGGTGGGCAGATCACCTGAGGTCAGGAGTTCACCACCAGTCTGGCCAATATGGAGAAATCCCTTCTCTATTAAAAATACAAAATTAGCCGGGCGCGGTGGCTCAAGCCTGTAATCCCAGCACTTTGGGAGGCCGAGGTGGGTGGATCACGAGGTCAAGAGATCGAGACCATCCTGGTCAACATGGTGAAACCCTGTCTCTACTAAAAATACAAAACATTAGCTGGGTATGGTGGCACATGCCTGTAATTCCAGTTACTCAGGAGGCTGAGGCAGGAGAATTGCCTGAAGCCAGGAGGCAGAGGTTGTGGTGAGCCGAGATCGCGCCATTGCACTCCAGCCTGGGTAACAAGAGCGAAACTCCATCTCAAAAAAAAAAAAAAAAAATACAAAATTAGCGGGACTTGGTGGCACATGCCTGTAATCCCAGCTACTCAGGAGGCTGAGGCAGGAGAATTTCTTGAACCCAGGAGGCAAAGGTTGCAGTGAGCCAAGATGGTGCCACTGCACTCCAGCCTGGGTGACAGAGTGAGACTGTCTCAAAAAAATAAAAAACAAACAAACAAAAAACAATTAATGATGGCCAGCAGTAGTGTAGAATGCCTCATGAGGTGGTGAGTTTCCTGTCCTTGGAAATGTGTAACTTGAATGGTCAGTTGTTTTGGATCCTTCCCTGAACTTTTGGGGCCACTTCCAGCACCAAATTTCTGTGAAGCAGATTTTAGGAATATAACTTTCTGTAGAGTTCACCATTGCCACTGTATGTCACCTTTATGTGACACTATGTCTTCATTTGCTGTGACACTGCGCGTCACCTATATGTGAAACTACTATGTCTCCACTATGAACCACAGTTATAGAAATTTGCTGTTTTGTGAATAGAATGCCTAGCTCATGAAAAAACTCCAATCAATGATAGAGGACACGTCATTACTATAATTCAGAGGGGCCCAACAAATGGCATTGCTGTTTTCCACATCCAGGTTCTAAACTGATTGAGAAGTAAGACAAAAGAGAAAAGTTGGGCCAGGTGCGGTGCCTCACTCCTGTAATCCCAGCACTTTGGGAGGCTGAGGTGGGTAGATCACGAGGTCAAGAGATCAAGACCATCCTGGTCAACATGGTGAAACCCCGTCTCTACTAAAAATACAAAACATTAGCTGGGCATGGTGGTGTGTGCCTGTAATCCCAGCTACTCAGGAGGCTGAGGCAGGAGAATTACCTGAACCCAGGAGGCGGAGGTTGTGGTGAGCCGAGATCGCGCCATTGCACTCCAGCCTGGGTAATAAGAGCGAAACTCCGCCTCAAAACAAAAACAAAAACAAACAAAAAGGAGAAAAGTTTATGGAATCCTAAGGTCATCTTTATAGCTAGTTAAGGCCTGGACCAGTTGCATGGACACAGTGGGCTTCATAACACTGAACCTTACACTTTGACAGACTGACACACCTTGTCACAGGTGCTCTAGACCCCACAGTCCTCCCCGTATGAGAGCAGAGCCTGCCCCATAAGACTGAGAGCCTGGAACAGAATATGTCCTTCCAACTGGTGTCTAGCTCCCAGAAGGAAGGAAGCAGGCATCATCTAAGCCTCACATGCCCGTTTCTTTTATTGAAGCCTCATTTGGAGGAGTCACTCTATCTCTCCTGCAGAAGCGTGGGTGAAGGGAAAGCAATAGGCCTGGTCTGTTACTGCAGGGGGCTCTCTCCACATGGAAGGAAACACTGGGAGTGGCAAATGAGTATGTCCCTGTTGGAAGCAGCCCTCTGTACTGCATGCTTCATTTGTTTGTTTACTTCCCTCTCCAGACTATGGGATTCTTAAAGCAGAGACACTCCCAGCACCCATTCCAGGGCCTGGCACACAATAGGTGTTTAGGAAGGGGAGGAACGAATGGACTCCCATCTTCTAATGCCAGTGTTTTTCTAAAGAAGTGACTTTCTGGGGCTGAAAAGGATGCCTTTTCCCTCTCATTTTATCCTCCTCATGGCACCCAACATGCCTTTATCATGTTTTCCATGCCCTCTACCTTTTCTTTATTATGGAGGACAGGCAAGGAGTGAGGTATTGCTGGATGATTCAGGGAACATTTTTCCCAAGGTCATGCTATTCTTCTCACCCTGCCCAGGCCAAGCCCTGGCTGTGTACAGGTAAAGGGAGTTGTGGGTGCTGTTTGGGAAGAGGCAGCCCCCACCATGGTCCTGATGCCCCATCTGTGATGAATGACAATGCCTGCCTTACCCACCTTAGTGAGACTTGCTGACAGCAGCATTGGGAAGTCACTTTGAAAGCAGAAAGTACTTTGTAGGCATAAAGCAGTAGAATCTGTGGGAATGTTTTAAAGGAAATTCATGTCAGTAAAGTGGTAAAAGATGGTCCAGACTCCACCAGAGAGGCAGAGGAGGGCAGTGCCTCTACAGGCATTTCCTGATAGTGTGCCACATGTTTTCTTTTTTGATGAAATTGGAAGGTATGTCCCAGTGGGAGCTAGATTCCCAGGCTGGCCCACAAAAGCCTGTAGGACTTGTCACATAATAATGTAAGTATCTACTAAGTTCTAGGTATGTGCTAGACATATTAAATATATTATCCCAGTTCTTACAATAACCCATCAAAGGAAAATTGACCCCCTTTTTACCAGCAAAGATGTTGAGACTTATGAAGATCAAATTACTTGCCCAAGGTCATGCAGCTAGTGAGTACTGGAGCTGACCCACAGTCAGGGGTCATAAGCGTGGTGCTATAGCAGCCTTCTTGTGGAGGATGAGAAGACTGCGAACACCAGGAATGGAAAGAGGTGAGGAGCTTGGAGGGACTGCAAATTTTCCATGGAGTTCATCTGTAAAGTTAGCTGCTCACATCACCCAGCTTTGAGCTACCCCTACCCAAAGAGAGAATGGCTTCTTCACTCCCAGCTCTTTCTGAGTTCCAGAGGGAGGTTAGTGCTGGCCTAGAGATGCCAGTCTTGTATTCAGAGATTCTGGATGAATGAAGCAAACAGGATCCTGAGTGCTGAGGCAAGGAGGGTCCTCCAGGGTGCTGGCTTCAGTGTCGGAAGCCCTGTGACTCCAAGCCACTGGCTCAGGGGGATTCATATGCCAGCAATACTGACACTCCACAGGGGCTGAAAATTGGCAATTTTTTGGAAATTTTTCATCCTAACAAAGGGCCTGACAACTTTGGTCATTCAGTTAGAATTTAATACATGTATACGGAAAGTTTGGACAGTAGAATGAGCATTTGGATATTGAATGTGGGAAGATCATTTTTGTCTATCTTAACCCCACAGGTTTCATGGACAGGGGACTAAGAGAACAATAGACTTAAGGTTCCATATAGATGAGAAATACTAAACAGGAATTAGGCTTGGAAGAGGATGATTGATGTGCTGTTCACCTTTGGGATTTGTTGCTGCCTTTGGGGATTTAGGGTCTGTCTCTGGAGATACGTTGCATTAATTCTCCCTGACTGAGATTCTATCTCTTGGAATTAACTTTTAGGGAAATGGTTTTTATTGTGTCACTGACATTGAAGTTCCAGCTCCTCTTCCCTGGCAGAGTTCACCCTGTTCCCTCTGTATCCCCAGCTCTGACTGTGCAGAACTAATGGGAGTTAAGGTCATGACTATCCCTTATGCATTTATTGGGTGCCAGGTACTGTGCTAAGCCCTTGATCTTCATCACCTCATTTGTCCTCACAACAGAGGAAGGCTATTATTAGGCCACCATTCCCTGACTCCACCACCACCTTTCTCACCATCAGTCGCAGCTCAGCTCTGTCTTCTTCCTGGCACTTATAACCTTTAATTAATCTCTCCCTCCTCTCTGTTTCAGTCACACTCATATGTGTCCCTGGCATAACACACATCTTGTGGCACTGTGATAATTGGTCTATATGTTTACTCATCCATTCTTCTGTTCAACACATTTTATTGACCGCCTCCTGTGTGTTGACTGCTGACATCTTTGGACTTGGAGTTCCTTTACAGCAATAGACTAAGCCTTGTTTTGCTGTGTCCCCAGCACATACTACTGTCCCTGATTCATAGTAGATCCTCAGGAAATATTTGCTAAGAGAAGGCTTTTATGTGATGTCTAGTCCTAGAACAGCCTTTCACTCCTTCCGACCCCAGGCATTGGAAAGTGGGAAATTTGTTCCCTAGCTCTTAGCTTGGTGGAGAAACACAGCTGGGATTCTGGGTGCCTGACTCTCAGTGGTCTACCTTACTAGAGCTACAGTAGTAACTCCAAAGAGCCAGTAATGCCAGTGTCATTTCTCATGAGCTGTGGGTGTTAATTCATTTTTTCAGTAGGTGTTGAACACTCTATAGGTTATCAGGCTCTGTGCTAGGACCTAGAGCCACAGAGTTGAATAAGACACACATGCACAAGACCTACTACCCAAAGAGATCTTCAGCCTATATGGAGAGGTGGTGAGTTAAGGTTGAAATGGGTTAAATTCCATGTTCATTGAGAGCACTGCTGGGGAGATTTTTAGGAGAAGGCAAGATTAGAGAAAGCTGCCTAGAGAAGATGTCATTTGATCTGAGCCCTGAAGAGAAGTAGGATTTGGACTTGAAGAAGTAGGTAGAAAAAAATGTCTGCATGAGCAAAGGCATAATCGTGGGAGGTTGTGTTTTGGGGGAACACAAATGTCATTCAGATAATTAATTTGTCAGTAATTGGCAGGGTGAAACAAGGGTGACCCTCATTGCCATGGGTATATCACTGTGATGTTTTTCTTTCTTTCTCCTATCACTTCTTCCTCCTACTCAAATATAGTTCTGCTATTGACAGACTTTGTCCCTTAAAGAACAGGGGTGGGAGAACCTTCTGTGGCGTGAAGCTCTGTCACATCGGGTTCTTGGTTCTTCAGCCAACACCCCAATGCACACACTGGGACTCTCTATGTAAAGGCCCCTCTACCTCTCAGCCATGTGCTGGGAAGGAGCCTACAGAGGGCTCAGCCCACCCATGAGTTTCTAGAAGATGAAGATACTGAAAGCAGCTGCCTCACTCCATCAGCAGGAGGAGGCCAGCGAGACAGATTAGTCACTCATATCATTTTATCTGTTGAGTCAACATCTATTTTTAGGTGTGGAACCCATAAAGGGACCTGGCATCTGTGTCATGGAAAGGGGGAGTGCTATGGATTAGGGGTCTGCTCATCCTTCATCTTCTTTAATAGATCCATACTCTCCCCTCCCTGAAGGTCACAGAAATCAGGCCCACTTTACTGCTGGAGGTTTAGGTCTTAATGTCAAAGGTCCAGTTTAATGTGTTCAATTCCTTTTGCACACATGCTTTTGAGCGTGCATACATGTGCTCACGCATGTGCACACACACACACACACTCCTACGTCTTAATAGGTCTTATGAATCAGTTATATGGATTAAATAAAACTTCCAACTGAAAAATGCTAAGGCATATAGGTCTCTTCCTGTCCAACGTTGTCAGATGTGCTCTGAAATGACTGTTTTCATCATCTATTCTGAGCCATAACCACCCAGAAATAGCTTTAGCAGGAAAGTGCTTTTGTTAGACTAGCTGTAAATTATATTTCAAATGTCTGATGTTGTTTTCTTAAAAAATAAATAAATAAGTAAATGAAAGTCTAAAATTAATGACTGCTGGGGTTTGCTTTGCTTATGTGTACTGCTACAGATTTGGCTTCTTGCAGATGGAATTTCAGATCTGTTTACACTTCTGTGTTAGCTTTTTGGGGGAAAAAAAGCAGTTGAGAGATCTGAGAGGACAAATTTACAAAGTCGAACTTATTATAACCATTGGTGAGGCTTTCTTCTCTCTCTCTACTGCCCTTTCCCTCCCTCCTTTCCATCATGCCCCCATTTTGTTTGTTGTGGTTTTTATCTGCCCTCCTTCAAAGTTAGAGGCAACTGGTCCTTGCAGATGTGACAACAAGGTCACATATCCAGTTTCGCAAGCAGATGTTCATTCAGCCCTGTTTCACCAGCACTTTGTCATTCAGTGAGAGCAGACCTCATGGGAACAGACTGAAGCAACACAAAGGATGGAACATAAAAAATCTTACAGAGAACCTGATTGCTTTTATGTATTCAAGAAGTAGAGGATGGGGGTAGGGAGAGTGGCAAGGAGAGAAATGTGCAGAGCAGAATTTCATGAGGTTATTTGGGGAAGGGGGGTTATTCAAAGATTATTATGTGTTGGATACAGTAAATCATCTATACACCCACATCCAGGAGGTAAATCTTCAGAACTCCATGCGTGGGTAGCTTTGCATTTAACAGCTGCCATACAGTAGCTATTTTGTTCTGCACTTAGAGACCCTTATCTGTGCATTTGTTTTAAGTTATCGTCAACTCTTCTCTTGTTCCTCTATTGTTGTTCTCCTGGTTCTCATTACTATTATAAGAGTAGCTAAAAATCTGAACTTCTGAGTGATTTAAACTGACACCATGAGTTGTAATGGTAGACGAGGGGCTGTCATCTTGGTTGTGGACTCAGCGTCTACTCTGAGGGTGATTGCCTATAATGGATTTGGCTCCTCTTGCCTTTTCCTAGGTCTCATATGCTCGTCCGAGCTCTGCCTCAATCAGGGATGCTAACCTCTATGTTAGCGGCCTTCCTAAAACCATGACCCAGAAGGAACTGGAGCAACTTTTCTCGCAATACGGCCGTATCATCACCTCACGAATCCTGGTTGATCAAGTCACAGGTTAAGTGTTTCTTTGTAATTTCTTTCCTTGTATGTCAGTGTCACCAGCCCTGTTACTCATAAAAGCAGAAGGCTGATGGCTACTTAAGGCAGAGGATATGGATCATAAATAGACAGATTGTTAACTTGGAAGAAAGACTTCTTATCAGTCAACTGCCCAAATTTAAAATGGGCCATGTTGGGAGGTAGGAGTTCTCTATCATGGGACTTGTTTTAGCAGCAGCTAAACTACTTGGCGGGGTTATAGAAAGGATTCAGGTTGAGAGCGGAACTGTATGACCTTCAAAGTCTCTTTCAGCCCTCAACCAAATAACATCAATTTTGTATGTGAAAAGAACCTGTATGCATAGCTGTAACTCCAATTCACAGCATTAGAGAGTTTGAAGGAATTGCCCCATTTCATACATGAGGAAAAAAGTCAAAAGTGGGGGATGAGTCCCCAAAGCTAGTTAGTAGCAGTAGAGGGAAGTAAACCTAGGATCTGGTACTGGGGTTCTTTGTCCATAATAAAGATTGGCAGCCACTACCTCTCAGTAAGAAATGTCAGGTACTCTGGGTTGCATTTTTAATGACAAGGTGTTTTCACCTACCTCCAATTTGATTCCAATTTAGAACTCACCTCCTGAGAATAGTTTAGCACATTTATCAGGTGATTCATGAGACAAACCTTCACAGAAGTTGGCTGTGCCCCAGACATTGTGCAGAGGGACAATAGAGACCAAGGATGAAGCAGGCACAGCCCCATCCTTACAGGACTCCAGTGTGACAAGGACTTGCTAAAAGCTGTCAAGTGCCCCTGATCACTCAGAAGAAGGTGTGCCATGCCTGGTGGGAATTGCTGGGAAAGCCCCATTGCGGATGCATTGTTTGAATAGGGGTTTGGAGGATGTTTCAAAGCTATCCAGCAAAAAGGAGAGACAGAGCATTCTAGGTGGAGAGGAGAGCATATCCCGAGGCATGGAATCTATTTAAGGAGGGTCAGGCAGTTCAGGGTAACTGGTGTGAGCCTCAATAGGGAATTTGGGACCAGATTGCCAGAGGCATTGAATGCTGTGCCAAGAAGTCTGGACTTTACCTGAGTGCAGAATGGAGCCATGGAAGGGTATTTTGTAGATTTTTTTGTTATTCATTTTAGAATGGGAGTCAGTAAAGAATAGGTACTATGCACAAGGTACAAAAAAAAGTGCAAAAAAGGTATAAAAGATGTTTTTAAAGGGTGTGATGTGGTCAGAGTTCACTTTACAAATAGATTACACACTTGCTATGTGTGGAGGACACATGAGAAGACTAGAAACTGGACAGTGGGTGATGAGTTATAGTAACTTTTGGAAGGTGAGCATGGAGCAGGGCAGTGGAGAGGACTAGAGGGGCCAGATGCAAGAGATCCCTATGTTCTATGGGTGGGAGACATCAGTCCAGAGCCATGATGGCAGAAATGCAGGTAAACATGTTTTGATGGGTGAGAGAGATCGGGAGCTGGGCTCAGCCCTGGCCCCGCAGGTGGGCTCACTCCTCTCACAATATCCATAGGACCTGTCTCTTCCCAGAGATGTTTACCAGTCTGGTTTGTTCACTCTTTACAAAGGCTCTTTCTCTTTCCCCAGGAGTGTCCAGAGGAGTGGGATTCATCCGCTTTGATAAGAGGATCGAGGCAGAAGAAGCCATCAAAGGGCTGAATGGCCAGAAGCCCAGCGGTGCTACGGAACCGATTACTGTGAAGTTTGCCAACAACCCTAGCCAGAAGTCCAGCCAGGCTCTGCTCTCCCAGCTCTACCAGTCCCCCAATCGGCGCTACCCGGGCCCACTTCACCACCAGGCTCAGAGGTTCAGGTAGGCATGCCCAAAGTGGAAGAAGCCCTGCTACAGGGGTTCAGAGCTGGGCAAGAGCCAGGGAAGCCCATGTTCTGACAAATGGGATGAGGGTAAAACTTCCACCCCCAGGAATCACTGTGCAAAACTTCCCCCAAGCCTCAGTCTCCATTCCTATAAAATGAGACAGTTGGACCAGATGCTCTTCCAAGCCCTTTGCCAATTTACTACTATGACTATACAAACATCAGATTCTTTGGTAGAAACAAAATTTCTGTATTTAACCAAACATGAAGGTTCAGTTTCAACAAGAGTTAATCACAGATCAGTGACCACATTCAGCAGATTAGACTTAAGGCTGGACAGTGGCTTTTAATAATTTCAAAAAATAGACCATGAGGCAGATCCTTGCCAGAGGGGGTGGTTTTTCCTGTCTTCTTTTCCCTCGGCAGGTAACTCTATTGAGTTCAGGGAAGTGGGGGACTGTCTTTGGTGTTAAACCTTGTTATTTGAAGTCAGTAGATTCTGGGAAGACAGGGAGGAAGATCCTGTCCAAGCCTGATTACTGTTTCCTTCGAGTATCCAGGAAACTCCTGGTGCAGGGAGGCCGTGCCTTTCTCCTGGGACTTTTTCTAAAAGACAGGTTTCTCTCCATGAAGGCAGTATGACCTTGACTCTCTATCATACCAGAGATAAAAATATTTTTGACTTACCATGATACATTCTAAACAATTGTTTTATTCCACACCACATCCCAACTTCCCTTTGATGGAAATGTTTTTCTCTTTGTGAAACTTGACATGAGAAAATAGTAGGTCCTTCTATCTAGGATAGTATGCTCCATCTGGCCACGTGAGGAGAAAATGCATCCTCTTTCGTGTCCTCCTATGCGCTGTGAATTTGAAATGGTTAATGATTTCATGAAGAGTTCAAGTCATCTAATTTTTATTTTGCGTGAGAGCACATGCAGTATTTATGTAAAAAGCCTCTCCAGCATGTTTCTAATGGTGGAAGCTATGGTTACTACTGCCCTATGGTGTGAATAGCTTGTCCCCAGGTAAGGTACTGAATGTGAGGAAGATTATAGCGTAAGGGCAGTTCGCTGGGAGGTGCTATCAGAGAGTAAACAGTAAACTAATTTTTAAAAATCTTAATCTGCAAACTCCCCCTGCCTCCCAAAAACGTGTGTGGTCAGATGATTTAGTTAATGTAGCAAGGCTAACAGAAAAGATCCATTCTGATACATATTGCGTGCCTGTGTATTGTTAATCTGGAACAGAGGCCTTTATTCACCAATTTAATTATAGTAAAAAGGTGAACAATTTAAGAAGCCCCTGTTTTGTACAATTTCACATACCATATAAAACAAAATCCACACAAATGTTCTGAGAGGTGGGGGGAATGGGATTAATTCAGACCTTGAAAGAAAGGGAGACTCATTAGACACTTGCTTTAAACTCTAGCATTGACCTGAACATGAATTACTTGCAGTTAGAGACAGAAAAGTGGGAAACTACCGGTGGATAGACTCCTAAGAAGTGGGGAAAGTTGTTGAGCTTTTCTTCTTTGAAAATGGAGCATTCTTATTAATAGTTCCATTGAGCGATCTTGCCATCTGTGAGGCATTAACCCAGAGACCCTCCTTCTCTTTGCAGGCTGGACAATTTGCTTAATATGGCCTATGGCGTAAAGAGGTAATTAAAACTCCACAGATTGCCAGATGTCCATGTTGGCACAGACTGGGGCTAGAATTTTTTTTTTTTTAATTCACTAACTTTACTTTAAAAAAAAAAAAATCTTCCTTTTTCTTCCACCAGCATGTCAAATTCTTAATTTTAATTTCAGACCTCAGTTGATTTTGTTTCTTTTAGGGCACACAAAATGTATTTGTGTGTTTCACTTTTTCTATTATTTGCAGGTGGGCTTCTCCGATGGTTCAGGTGCCACAGCTACCAAGCCCTTGATAATCCAGTCCTTTGAATGGCTCCCCTAAGGGGAACGGCTCCGACTCTTTGCTGGCTGGTTTTGCAAACTTGCAGAGCAAACTGTTTTGCATTAGCATTGCCAAGATTCAGTTAAGAGGGCAGATTCCAGCAAATCAGAATTAGAACATTTTGCTAATTGTGGTTGACAATCTTATGATTTTCAGTAGAAAAATTAGATTTTGGACTACCAGCTCTGGCCAAAGGATAAACAAACACATGGATGACTTTCTAACTCCTGCCCCCACTTCAGTGTGCATTTCAGAGCACATACTGAGAATGAAGTGTATCTGTGTGCACCTCAACCAGGGGTTTCTTTTGTTACAGGTTTTAACAGTTATTGTAAATTCTCCCTTGATTATATGTTATGTGTGTTTTAAACTCGCTGTTCCTTTCATTGAAAGCCTTTTTGTGGGGTTGGGGGCCCAAACAGAGTCGAGGCTTTTGGGGCTCTCTCTGAATGCAGATTTAAAGGTATTCCAGACCCAGTATGAAATCTGAATCTCAGAAAGCTGGGTGTGTTATGTCACTGTGTCCATGAGATTCCCATATGTGCTTCTGATAAGCTCCACTGCACTACTAGGGATGTAGTGTCTTCATCATCGTGCTCAGTAGAGCTGCACACTTTAATTCCCCTTCCTACAGTCAAGGGAAAGAGATGTGGTCTTTAATAGTCCACATCACACTCCCTGTACTAGGCAGTTCTTTCACTGGCTATGCATGGTAAGTACCCTGACTCTGGGAACTGGTGCACAGTAGAGGAAGTAACCTGACTGCAGACTTCACTATCAGAGGACCAGCCTCTCAACTCTCAATCCCAGCATCAATGAGAATAACTATGAATCATCTCCACATGTCTAGCACACTGCTTGCCTGTTCCCAGGCATTTTACATGTTTCCTAGCTCCATCTCATTCCTTTGCTCCTCTCTGACTTTAGTGAGGTAGTTCTAAATGTTATGAAAAGAGAAGTGCTTATAACATAAATAAGATAGGGGAAGACACAGCTGTAGTAGACCTGCCACCCCCTCCTCCACTGCCCCAACCAGAGTAGACATCACTAGTTGATAATAGCATTCTCTTTTCCTATTGAACCCAGATTTGGATTTAGAATCCTTCTTACCAAAATGCTGCAATTAGCTGTCACCAACTAGGATAGAGGCTGTACTTGCAGTCTCTTTGCTGGCCCTGACTTTTGACTTAATACTTAATAAATACTTAGCTGTTTTCTATCTATAAACAGAAAGAGGTCAATTCAGGGTCAACTCACCTGGTTGGAGGAGAGAATATTGAAAAGACAATCCAGAAATGATACAAGTTACAAATAGACACATGGATTTGCACTTCTAGAATCTGTACCATGATATTTTTTGGCTTTTTCTTGTTCATTGTTTTTAAACAAGAGGGAAGATTGACTTAGTGAATAATAGCAAAGATATCGTCTATTGAGTTATTATATTTAGCATATATTCAGTATCCATTTGATTATGCAAATTCTAGAGAACTATTCTTTAATAGGACTTTCAAATCTCTAAGAATATTTGCTTATTTTTAAGAACAGTTGTAGCTCACACTTTATACCATGCTCTTCCCTAGTTTTTGCTTCCTCTCCTTTTCCTATTTCCCTCAGTAAAACCGCAGCCAAATGAAAAGCAAGAAACTAGTAAATGTATAGCACCAAAAATCCCTAGACTAAGCTCATGCCTGTAATCACAGCACTTTGGGAGGCCGAGGTGGGTGGATCACCTGAGGTCAGGAGTTTAAGACTAGCCTGGCCAACATGGCAAAATCCCATCTCTACTAAAAATATAAAAAGATTAGCTGGGTATGGTGGCACGTGCCTATAGTCCCAGTTACCTGGGAGGCTGAGGCAGGAGAATCGCTTGAACCTGGGTGGCAGAGGTTGCAGTAAGCCAAGATCATGCCACTGCACTCCAGCCTGGGTGACAGAGTGAGACTCCATCTCAAAACAAAAAAAAGAAAAAAAAATCCCTATGTAAGCTTGGTATGAAACAAAACGTTAACAATCAGCTGTAGGCGCTGAAAACCTAATTGCTTCATCTGATGCATCCATCTCAAATCACACAGGATTTATTTTATCAGACAGTGAATAGAATCTAAAGGGTCATTTTTTTTCTTTTCAGGATTACACAAAAACTAAGATGATTCTTAGGTCTAATATAAAAGCAGTTGTAATAGGGCAAATAACAATTTTTACGCTTTTCTAATATGTAGCTATTCAAGATATATAAGTGCACAAACCACTTGAAATCTTGCTCCAATGATGCTTAGAAATAAATTCCAGATAACATAGCATAAAGGAGTGATACGTCTTTGTTATTATTGCTCTAATTTGTGGGGGCAACCCTTCTGAATAAATGCTAAATGAAACATGAGCCACCCATCTGTTTAATAGCAAGGCATGGCTGTTCATTGTCGTATATCTCCATCCTCACCAAGAAATGTTTGACAACCATAGGTCAAGGGAATGCAAAAATGGTAGACTTAAGTACTTTAGGGCTATCCCCTAATCTACCTTAAGAAAAAATGAAATTTCCCAAATACTGGCCAAAGTTAGTCACTTATTCAACCAATAAATATTTATTGAGGGTTTTCTATGTGTCACTATATCTGTGTGATTCCCATATGTGTTCCACTGAATAAACTAATAGAGCCACAGAATGAATGAAATAGACCCTTTTCCCCAAGAGCACATTGTCTATTGTTGGGGGTGGGGTGGAGTCAGGGTGGGGTGCTCTATGAGCATATACTGTGATAGAACTATTATAGAGCCTTGCTCTGGGAGCCCTGGGAGTCCCTCATGGCTTTTAGAAGTTGACCTAGGTCTTTCTCTCAGCATGAACATGCCCTAGCCAATCAAGCCATTCCCATCAGAGGAAATGCCATAGACATTAGTTTTTACATTTTGGTTTTTGAACCCTGAAGACTCTCCTGCAAACACTCACTCAGCCCTCTGCCCCGTGTCTGTGTCTGTGCATCTGTGTGTTATCCTTGGTCAGACTGATGTCTGGACCAGTCCCCCCTTCTGCTTGTCCCCCCAGGTTCTCCCCAATTACCATTGATGGAATGACAAGCCTTGTAGGAATGAACATCCCTGGTCACACAGGAACTGGGTGGTGCATCTTTGTCTACAACCTGTCCCCTGATTCTGATGAGAGTGTCCTCTGGCAGCTCTTTGGCCCCTTTGGAGCAGTGAACAACGTCAAAGTGATCCGTGACTTCAACACCAACAAGTGCAAGGGATTCGGCTTTGTCACCATGACCAACTATGATGAGGCGGCCATGGCCATTGCCAGCCTCAACGGGTACCGCCTGGGAGACAGAGTGTTGCAAGTTTCCTTTAAAACCAACAAAGCCCACAAGTCCTGAATTTCCCATTCTTATTTACTAAAATATATATATAAATATATACGAACAAAACACACGCGCGCACACACACATACACAAAAGAGAGAGAAACAAACTTTTCAAGGCTTATATTCAACCATGGACTTTATAAGCCAGTGTTGCCTAAGTATTAAAACATTGGATTATCCTGAGGTGTACCAGGAAAGGATTTTATAATGCTTAGAAAAAAAAAGAAAAAAAAAAAAACAAAAAAATACCTTTGATGCATTGAATGTTCTTTCATAGCTGTCGTTGTTGAATATAATATACATAGATAGCGATGTGCAGGGATTTTTACCCAGCCAGCTAACTTTACTACCTTCCTTGAAGGTAGGTCTTTTTAAGATGACCATTCGCTCATTTGAAGAAGAAAAACAAAAAACAAAAAAAATAATAAAAATAAAACAATTTTTACAAAGTAATGGGATTCAAAGAAAGGAAAAAAAGATTTTTCTTTTTTGTCAAAATGTTGATCCAATCAGATTGGTAAAAACCCCCACACAAATTAAAGAGGAATAATAAAAATTGCAAAAATAAAAAAAAAAAAAACTTTTGCAAATTTTTTTATTTTTCCTTTTTTCTTTTATATCATGTGAACTAAAACAGTCTTCTGTTAGGGGATGGGGGCAAGGGGGATACCTGATGACATTAACAATTTAATAACATTAACATTGTTGCCAAAGAGGTGGTCTCTTTGCTGAAAATGGGTTTCAAGAAAAATCTATTTTTATAAAATATAAAGAATTTTTACAAGAGAATCTGGATTTGAGAAAAAAATATTTTGACTGGCTAATTTAGGGGAAATTGACAACTTTGTCGCGTTCATACTGCACTGGTAACTTTTTAGAGATCAAGATGTGTGTTTTAAACTGGATTCGTAGACTGTTTTTTGAAGGATGGGCTATAAACAGATGATCTTCATATCTTTTCATAGCATGTAATAATAATTAAAAAACAATTATTAATTACTAGGGGAAAGGAGTGTTCGTTCTACCCAGGGTACCACAGTTCCCCACAGTCAAAACCCAAAAGCAAGGAGATGAGTTGAAAGACAGTTTTTCTTTAAGTCATCAGTATGGGATGTCAGCAGAACAAAAATTAAAAAGATTAATTTTCCTTTTGATCTAAAACTTCCTTAGTTTGAGCAGTAGGTGCTACAAAATTATTTACATATCTTAGTATCATAGTTAAATGTAATGTGTTTAGGAGAGGAAAACAAAAGATACATTTGCTTTAAATTCATTAAGAAATTTTCAAATTCACTTTGTAGCCCATGCTGATAGAATTGGGCTGTGTTGGTACATTTGAAACACTGTTTATGTTGCTTGAAACACTTATTTATTTAATCGCAGATGTGATTATGCCTATGGCCGAGATCAAATATAGCTAGATTGGCTAGACTACTTATTTGTTTACTTAAACTATGGGAAGAAGCATATTATTGTGTCATTCTGTTGTGTGTGTATGTGTATATACAATATAAATATATATATATAAAGTTATTTTTTTCTTTGGGTTAATTTATTATAAGTTGTAACACTTGGCTAGTTTTGTTTGTATATGTCTTAAAATGTTTTCTTATGATATTTAAGTGACAGTTAAAGAGGTATCAAGGTAACTTGTGTAGAACTATTGTTTGATATATTGTCATGTTTGTTGTGAATATTTTTTCTTACTGCACAGTAGAAAAATTAAAACAACTGAGTCTTTATTTTAATGTAACTCAGATTGGGGAAAACAAAACAGAGCTAAGGGAACAAAATGACTGAGGGAGCACTCTCCCACGTCCAGTGCACTGATCATTTTAGTATGTTTGTGCTTTGTACGGTTATATATTTAAAACAAAAAGAAAACAAAAAAATACAAGGGTTCATGCTCTTCCCTGGGTAATAGAAACAGTTACTCGCTATGCATAATCTAGTTGATAGTTAAATTTGCTATTGCTTTTCTTGTCTTGTTATATAAAATCTTTTCAATACAAGTTTAGTCTTAATGGTAATAAAACGTTATGGTTATTTATAACTTGTGCTTATTTTGTGCATTTTTTCCCATGCTGAACCCACTAAGTGCATGTAGACAGGACTGTTGTTTTCACACTGAAGAGGCAAACTTTGTAGTAGTCGTTGTAGTGGTAGACAGATAACGAATACCAAGGCTGCATCATAGACTCCTCCTTTAAATTTTTTTTCTGTTTTTTTTTTCCTCTTTTTGGTTTTGGATATAACACCAGATTTCAGTTCAGAGAACACTCGTTCAACATTCAGGAAAATCTTTTAACGTCACCTGCTATGAATGAACGCAGTTTGCTGGCAAAGTTTTGATGCATTTGCTAAGCATTAGTGGGAAAGGCATGCCAAAATCTTCTCTATAATGTGTTCAATCTTGGGGGAAAAAAAAAGGAAAAAAAATCTTAGGACCAGGCAGTTGTATACTTTAGTTATTATTGAATGACTTCATGTTAATCTTGCTAGTTTAGATGATTTCCAAGGGAAAGTATTGTAACTGGTTTTTTTTTTTTTCATAATCTTGTTGTGTTTGAATTATTTGTACTTTATCTGTCCAGACAATAAACGAAAGTGTGTAGAATGGATTTGACTTCCCAAATTTTTAAATGTGTTTATTCAAACTTTTTATATGTACCATCTTCAGATTTCCCCAATATTTTTATCATTAAACCAGGGGGAAAAAAAAGGCAGAGTAAAATTCTATTTTACACCTTAGCCCAGTCTCTTAAAGTCAGTTCGATATTCAGAAGTCATTGTTCTGGTTCCATGCTATTAAAAGTATGGTGGTTCCGAGCCAGCAGTATCAGCATCATCTGGAAGCTTGTTAGAAATGTAGAATCTGCATTTAACCAGATCCCCAGGTGAATGAATCACTGGTACCTGTGAATGAATCACAGGTGAATGAATCACAAGTTTGAGGAGCACTGCCCTGGTGGCTAAACCAGAACACTTGGCCTTACCTTTGGTGTTGATACAATAGCATCTGTTATTTATAAGAAGGCTTGTGACTTGTTCAGAGGACAGGGAACCACCATTTGCAGAGCATCTATTGTGTAACAAGCAGGCGGTATGGTATGGTATTCCCTACATTTTCTCACTTTATTCTCAGCAACCCGAGGGATATAGACAATATTATCCTCATTTCACAGATGACAAAACTGAAGCACAATAAGAATAGTAACTTGACACCACAAGCAAGTTTCCAGCTTGGATTTGAATCCAAGTCTGATTCTACTGCACAGCACCTCAGCATTGAGGTTGCAGAACTTGGGCAATATTAAGAAAGCAGACTGTTTGCATTGAAAGTGACAGCCAAGAAAGAAAGGTCACCTTTTAATTTTTGTTTAAAAGTAGCAAATATTTGGCTTTCTTACCTTTGAATAGAAAGTCTAAACAAGGAATTACTCATTATGTGTCTAAAGAATATGATTTAAGCTCAACCTAGGGAGAGAAAAACTGCCTACATTATCATGAAGTCACTTTAAAATATGCCCTGAACTTTACAGATTAGCTTTTTAGTGATTTCCTGATACAATCACTCATTGATGATATATTGTCTTTCATTTTCATTTTCTCACTAACTGAAAATTCATACTCTATGAAACATTGCCATCCATAAACTGACACTTCATGAAATGCCCCCACTGAGCCAGATGAACAGTCTGATTATCTTCTATTTCTAATTAACCTTTATTATTATTATTATATTAAGTTACCACATTCGTTGGAATAATTAAATTCAGGGCAAAGAATGGGATTTAATTAACCAAACTAAATATTAAACCTCTAAGTCAGCCTGAACCTCATATAGTTGAACTTAAAGGTTCTTTTTATAGTTTTATCTTAAAGACAGCCCCTATATTTCTTTTCTGGAGAATAAAAAAAGGGCATTCAAAAGAGTTGTTTCCCACAGGGATAACACAGCTTCACAACCGTGTTTGTAGGTCTAAAAATGTTGCTGCCAAACCTATGATAGTTGCCACTCATCACCACCCCTGCTCCTTAAAGGTGTCATTTTAGTGTACTTTAAATGGAAAGCTGCATTTTTTTGGGGATATCCAAAGTTGGTACAGTCTTCCCAGTTCATATAGTTCATTCACCTGCCTCCTACAGATCTATGCTGAAAGTTTTACAAATAGATGTAGGTATTTAAAGAGGTCTTGAAAATATCCATAGAAGACACTCTACATATACTGTCTCAGAAACACTTTCCAGCATCAGCACAATGTGTCTGCCTAACATCTAATAAAAATTCATCTTGTCGCGAGTATAAGCCTGTTACCTTAAATCTCCAGGCAAACATATATAGTTTCTGTAGGTGTTGGTGGAAAAGGTCTAACAAATCACAAGAATACTGACATTATTAAATTTCTTTGAAGTCCTAGGTACGTTATATTTTGCTTGGATGAAAAATTGCATGTCATAGAAAGCTGACGGCATTTACTTAGTGTTATTTCTGTCATGATAGGAGGAGTGCAAAAAAAAAAAAAAAATGTGCTTGTATCTAAAACCACCCCGCATCATCACCATCCACATCAAAACTTCTTACTTCTATTACCGAAGATCAAACACTGACCAAATGATGGTTACTGCCAGAAACTTTTATCAGCTGGGGTTCTGTTTAAATGTCTTTCATCAAGATCAATCATCCTTTGCTCATTTGTAAATAAAACTTTTTAACCCCCAAAGAATAACATTTAAATGTACATTTGAAACTCACAAGGTCTTGTGGGGCCCATATTCTCCTTGAGTCAGTATTTGGGTGTGGATGCTTTTAACCTTGTTAAAATGCAGCACACAATTGCCTTTACCATAAGGTAATTCCAGAAACTCTCAGTCCTTGAAATTATTTTGCCCTTACTTCCTGTAGGCACTATGCATTTCTTCCTTAACAGACACATACATGCAAACACACAGAGGCAAGTGTTTGTGTAATTATGAATTTTTTTAACTTTCACCTGTGAATTAAAAAAATCACACCTGATAAGATAGCATTAACAACAAGAGTGTGCTTTCTAAACCAAAGAGTCATTAAAATCTGAATTTGAGGCCATCTTGCCTGGATCCTTCCACAGCGTTCATGAAAGCTCACAGAACAGAGTTCTAATATCCTTGCACCCTTCACTGCCTTTGTTCTACCTGAAGAAGAGAATAATAAAAGGAAATTACATTTTATTTCCATGAGCTGAAATCAAGTTTTAATATTGTCCAAAAATGACTCGTACCATTCCCTTATCTTATTAGCTTTTTGGCATATTAGGTAATAAGATAATTTCTCATGGTACAGTATTTATGTAAGAATCATATTTCTCTCTGTGCAGATCACTTACAGAAGTGTCTGTTAACAGGAGAGAATGAAACATAATCGGCACTTAAGATTAAAATAGACCTGAGAACATAAAAGTGTTCCTTCAATTAAAGGACTAGGGTTTCTCCAGTGTCGTCCTTTTTGTTTTGGCAGCAGAATGAAAACTGGCTTAAAATCTCCCAACCCCAGGTTAATTCCCAGAAGGTTTTTCTAAGCAAGATCAGCTTAATCGACTAGTGGTTCGAATGCAAAGTGGACTCATATGACATTCCGGTATGCCATATAATTATTTCAAACAGTTTTCAGCAAAGTCCATAAGGTTTAAGAAATTGTTTCTAGAAAGAGCACCGGCATTTAAGTTTTTCCTATGCCAGGCACTCTAGATGTATATGGTCTTAGTGAGGGGTATCATTCCCTGTTTACATTGAGCAAAAAGAAACTCAGAGAGATTAGGTATTTTGTGAAAGTAGGTGGTAAAGCCAGAATTCAAACCCAGGTCTGTCTGATCCCCAAGATCCCCGGTTATATACCCTGGCTCCAAATCAATTATGTTAGAATTAGATCCAAAACAATTACCAAGTGGTCCACACCTCAACTAAAGGTGAGACAAGTCCTATTATGTAAGAAATAAAGGAAATTATATTAATGTACTGTGCCTGAGTCTAACCCTCTCCCCAAATCTTTCATGGAAAAACAAACCAAACAACACTGGTTTATAAGCAAATTAACAAAGGAAAACTAAAAAGTGATAGCTTTTCAGCACTGTTGCTCAGCAGTATTTAAACACGAAATTAGTTTCTTAACAGGTCTATTTTAACCACCAAATGTCACTGAGGTAGAAAGGAGTTGAGGATAGGACAGACAGGTAAGAATGTTAACAAGCCAACTTAAGGACCTTCAGAGCTGGCCCCATGGGTCTCCCCAGGTGATAGGTCCCACTGTGGTCCGCAGATGGGTCCACTGTGTGGACCAAGAGCACCATAGTGGCCACTCTTTTCACTATCTATATTGCCTCTGAATCTTAAGAACAATCCTGAGAGGCACATAACATAATCCCCATTTTACATCTGACAAAAACAGAGAAGTTAAATACCTTGCCCAAAGCTGCACAGCATGTTGCAGGGTGGGAATTTGCACAAAAGCCTTCTGGTTCCAAGCCAATGTCTTTCTACTAAACCATATCGATGGTTTTCAATGTGACACCATTTGTTGATCATCTACCTAGGTGTTGAGGTATGGCAGGGTGGGGGTTGAGGAAATCAGCCTAAACTGTGTCTACAGTAGAACCCTTACTCTGAACAGCTGCCATATGCCAGATACTCAGCTAGGGGCATGACAATAAATAAACATATCTAGGTTTTTTTTTTTTTGTAACCTGTTTTGTGCATAAAATTGTGCAATGGGTTATAACAGAAAACAAAAAAAGCAAGAGAGGAAATTTAGAGTTCTATTACAAAGACAAGACCTGTGGAACAATCTTTTATCCACAGAATAGCTTCTGCATTGGAGGGAGAATTTCAGGAGACTTTTTAAATCTGTGGGGAGTAGAAGGAGTATTCTGGGACCCAGGAAGGAAGGAGAGTTTGCCCTGATGGAAAGAGGACTAGCTCTACTGAAAAAGTTCTGGGTTTGGGTCCCAGGGGAAAAAATTTAATGTCTCTGAGACTCCTGATCAGAGAAGGAAGAATTAGAAGTAAAATATGCTAAGTTCCTGGCACTGAATGAAGAGTAGCAGTAATTAAACAATAGCCAGAATGAGTTCCCAGAAGAACACCTGGGCCAGTCCCTTCGGCAGGAAGAGGTGGGTTTGGTGGATGCCTCTGGATGCAAAGAACCAAGAAATCCTGTTTGGTCACTTCAAGTGAGGGAGGGAAGAAATGGTAGGAATACATGTGGAAATAAGTTGCTGGAATCTCACGTGGCCTCATGGAACTTAAGCTGCTTTTGAAATATGGTTAACTCCAGCCACTTACCAGCAGAATCTTTGATTGCCTTCAGCAACCAGAGACCCCATTGGTCCCTCCTCTGGTGTCTGACCATTATTGTGTCAGCCACTCCATCTCATTCACCCCTGATAATTAGACTGCTGGGAGCATCATGAAAGAGTCACAGGGATTTTGCCTCAGGGTAAAGGGGTGGAGGACACACTAAGGAGCTTAGGCAGGCAACAGTGGAAAGGGAGAGCACAGGAATAAGAGGAAAAGGGTTGGTTATGCAGGCTGAGCCAGGGAACATCTTTAGGAAAGCAGAGCATCAGAAGGCTTTTGAGCAGGGAAGTGAGGGCCCTGGGTTCATAAGTCAATATTTGGTAAAGGGCAAATATTTCTAAGCCCTACTCCTCTTGGCTGTAGGAACAAGAAAGAATCAAAAGTTCTGTCTCAGCCAAGGTGGGAAATGAATCCAATTAAACCATTTGTAAAGGGTAGTCCTCTCTTGCTTGTCACACAATCAGCCTTGTCATTGCCTGGTTACTTAGCTCTGGAAAGCCCTTGGAAGTCAGTTCAACTTCCTCATTTGAATCCCTGAGAGATTTAAAAGGGTTTTGAGTTGTCCAGCCTCTACGTCACTCTATGTAACTAGTTATCATCATATTCCACAAATATTAGGGTTCCTCCCCTTAAAATGCCCTTTCCTCCACCCCAAACCCATGTTTTTCTCAAAGCATGCATGTACCATCCACCTGACTAATCCTGCTTGTTCCACTCGGGATTCACTGCCCCCTGGAAACCTTTCTTGACCTTGGTTGGATTAAGGATTCCTTGACAATCCCACATCCTTCTGTTTTCCTGTATCACAGCACACTCACATACCATATTTGTACTGCTGCATGCAGCCTCCATGGGGACAGAGGAATCTGGCATGGTGCCTGCCTTGGAAAAGCTCAGGTGTAAGCAGAGCATAGAAGGGCAAGAGCAAATCTGCAGGGTGTTTGGGGAGCACAGAGAAAACAGCACTCAATTCTAACTTAGTTCAATGAGGTAAGGTTGAACTATAATAAGAAAGGCATCCTAGACATGTTTGGGACTTAGCTGTCTCATGGAAGATAGAGCAGACTTGGACAGGTAGTATTGGAGTAAGGCAAAAAGCATCCCACTGGGAGTAATGGAAGTGATCCAGGACCAAGAGTCAGAATTGTCAGCTTTGCCCCTGATTTGCTGTGTAATATTGGGCAAGTCACTGGCCCTCTCAATTTCCCAGAAGTTAAAGGAAGGTGTGAGACTAGATGGTCTCTGATGGTCTTGCTCCTGCTGACTCCTAGACATTCATCTGCCCCTACATTTTTCATAGGGTCAGCAAATATTTGTGTCACTAAGGAAACAACGAGAGGATGAAAAAGATGGCTATGTACAGCTGGGGTGCATGTTGTCAAGGTCAAGTGCAGGATGTTCTGACAATGAGCAACAGCACCTGCCTGGCTGAGGAGGAGGAACACCCTTTCTCAGACTGTGACATTTGAGCCGAGATCTGAAGGATGAGGACCGTGTGTCCCATCCCAGGCCAGGGGAACAGCACGGGCAAAGGGCCAGAGTGGAGGGGAGCGATGTTTCAGCTGAGGGGCTGAGAGGAACTCAGTGACTCAACAGTGCAGAGGGGAATGGGACTGGGGCAGGAGTGGTGGCAGGGACCAGATTATCAAGGATCTTGCAAGCCGCAGAAAGGACTTTGATCCTTAAGAGTAATGGGAAGGGTCTACATTTTAACCAATGGATTCTCTTCTCTCAACCTCAGTTTGCTCATTTTGATGAACAATAATAAATAATAAACCCCCTCTCATAAATCTATATCTAACCTATACATTTACATTTGTCAATCTATCATCTCTATTGGTTCTGTTTCTCTGGAGAAGCTTGACTATTACACTCATCTGTAAAATAGAGATGACCAATAACAGTACTTATAAGGGCCTTATTCAGTGTTGGGAGGGTCAAATGCATTAAAATGTGTTAAGTGCTTAAAACACTACCTGGCAGATAGTAATGACTATATAAATGTTTGCTATTACTACTGCTAGCATTCTTATTATTCACCTGGCTAATTCTTACACATATCTCAAAATTCAACATGAATATCCTCCCCTGGAGCTCCTTCCTCAACCTCTCAGACAAAGTTATGTACCATTTCTCCAGGTTCCCAAAGTCCTCTCTCACCCTGTAGAATAGTTTGTTGTCTACCTCTATGCCTTCTCCCCTAAACCATAAGCTCATCAATGGCAAGAACTGTGCCCCATTCATTAGTACAAAATTATGCACAAAAAGAATGCCAATGAAGGTGTGCAGCTATGGTAGGCTGAATAACGGCCCCCTAAAGATGTCCCCATTCTAATCCCTGGACATGTGAATATGTTATCTGTCTTAGCCTATTTGTGTTGCAGGTCTTTTCCTTAGTTCCGCTAAAGACAGGGTTCTTTGTCCCATAGCCATGAAAATTCAGGCTCACAGACTATTTGGATGGTGAGTAAGACAGGGTTTTATTGGGTGAAATGGAAGAAAAGGGGAAATGGGGACTCTCACAAGGCCAGAGTACCTGCTAGAGCACTTCCCAGCTGGCCATTTGAATCCCAGGACCCACACAGGAAGAGGAGGTGTCAGGTTCCTCCCTGCTGCAAATATCATGAACTTCCCCAGGCACCACCTCAGTTGACAGGCTGGATGGAGTTTCTCCATGCACCCCCCTCCTACCTGGCTGTCTCATTTGGGCTGCTATAACAAAACATCTTAAAATGGGTAATTTACAAACAACAGAAATGTATGGCTCACAGTTCTGGAGGCTGGGAAGTCCAAGATCAAAGCACCACCATATTTGATGTCTGGTGAGGATTTGCTATGTGTCTCATAGTTGACACTTGCTTACTGTATCCCCACATGGTAGAAGGGGTGACCAAGCTCCCTCAGCCTTTTTATAAAAGCACTAATACCAGTCAGAAGGGTAGTAGATCAAGATGATCAAGATCAGAAGTAGATCAAGATGCCTCATGATCTACTCACTTCCCAAAGATTCCACCTCTTAATAATACCACATTAGGGATTAGGTTTAAATTTACTAATTTTGAAGGGCCACAAACATTCAGACCATTGCATTACCTTAAATGGTTAAAAGGACTTTACAAATGTGATTCAGATAAGGATCTTGATGGGAGAGTGTCATGGATTATCCAGGTGGCCCAATGTAATCACAAGAATCATTTTAAAAGGGAGGCAGGAGGATTCAGAGTCAGTAGTAGGAGAAGAAACAATGGAACCAGAAGATTGGAGTAACAGAAGAAGGACCCATAAGCAAAGGAATGCATTCCACCTCTAGAAGCTGAAAAAGGTAAGGAAATTGATTTTTTTCCTGAAACCTCCAGAAGGAGCACAGCCCATGTAATACCTTGATTTTAAACTTGTGACCTTCAGATAAGAAAATAAGTATGTATTATTTTAAGCCACTAAATCTGTGGTAAGTTTTCATAGCAGTAATAGAAAACTGACACATTACCCCAGCGTAAAACAGGAGTTAGAAAAAGGATAGTTGTGGGAAGAAGCCAATGTTCAGTCCTGGCCCTCCCTGGCTCCTGGTATTGTTGAGAAGAGGGACAAAATTGATGGTGGTTGCCATATCTACCCTCTTAGCACATATTCATCACTCTGGGCCCTCAAGAAGCAAGATGCTGCTACCATATTGGCATCATCATCCTTGGATCTCATGGACTTGGTGGATGGTAGAGCAGGAGAAAAATTAATGGGTCTTCTTTACTAACAGAATCCTGATTTTCTTAGGGCAATAAAATGTCTAGCTACAAAACATCTTTCACATCACACAACTCTGGCCAATGAGAAGTAAGAAGTCCCTTGTGAGTCTTCTAGGAAATCTCCTTGAATGGGAGAAAACTCAACTGGCACACTGTTTTCCCTCTGCCATTGCCCTCCTTTTCCTCTCTCTTCTTACCATCTGGAATGCTGATGTAATGTCTAAAGCTGCATGTGCCATATTGCAACAATGAAGAAACAGACAGAAGCCATGATGGCAGATTGGAAACACCTGGAGAGCCTATGTCCTCAGTGGTATCCCTAAGCTGCAATCGCATCCCTGGATTATCTCCTCTCAACATCTTATTATTTGAGAAAAATACACTCCTTGATGAAGAGCTTCGCAACCAATGAACACATTCCTTACTAATGTGCTTAATTTATTTCTTTAACCCTCTGATCCGACAGGTGGGGCCCTGGGCTGTTAGAGTCCCCAAGCTATTCATCTCTGGCCCCAAACAGCCTGTCCCGCTACCCTCCTGGGCCATACATTTTCATATGTGTACTGCTGTGTGAAAGAAGTTACATAACCTTGTCTCTCTGGTTTAGGTCTGATTATCGCTCTATCCCACTTGACCATTACCTATGCACTGAGATTTCCAATGTTTCTCCACATGTCTCCACTGCTAGAGGCTCCATCACCACCTGTCCCCAGATTTTCATCAACTTATTGCTACCTGCATCAGTCTTCCATGCATCCAAGACTCCACTTGGATGCCCATCCAGTGGCACTGATCTTTGACCCTCAATGCTCCTTGGTGCCTCAGTTCCTGCCATCATACTGACTAAAATAGGTGAACATCTTTGCCCACCTCCACATTTCTAGAGCTCCTCTGTCTCTCCCCAACTCTTCAACCTACCCTCTTGCTCTTACTCTTGCTTGTCATCAAAGTTGTGCCCTTCCTTTCTTTTATCCCATTTTGATGAGGAAGGAACAGTTCTACCACAGAGTTGCTTGGATCTTTAATGACTC
Organism: Saimiri boliviensis; assembly: GCF_048565385.1. NCBI lineage: Eukaryota > Metazoa > Chordata > Mammalia > Primates > Cebidae > Saimiri > Saimiri boliviensis. The sequence goes on from NC_133459.1 coordinate 48,602,278, forward strand.
AGTAAAATACATATTTTTTATTTGCTGGTAGGGCCTAGTTAGATAAGGCTAAGAAGAGCTTCACACAGTGCCTACAACCAATACTCTTTAGCCCTGAACCCATTTGCTACTCTGGTCATCAGTGCTAGACTTTCTCCTCACCAAATATTTTTTCCCAGCAGCCCCAATTATCCTTATTATAATCTGGATTCCAATGCAATGCCACCATCCCCATGACTTCAATGCCCATCAAATAGGCTTATATATGCCTCAACCTGCAATATAAGCAATCCAAGTTCTTACTCACGGGGTCTATGCCAACCCAGGTATGTAGCTAGACACGTGAGGGCATGAAATGTACATAGAGTCCTGAGCTTCCTGTTACTGAATGAATAATTAAATTATCCAACTCTCAGTTTCCCTATCAGTAAATGTAGTAGCAGGACTACCCGGTCGCAGTTTCATCAGCCTGACACCAGGAGGAAGCCCAGGGACAAGTTTGAGGCCTCAGAGTACACTAGAACCAGTATAGGAGCCAGGAGAGAAGGAGAAATGAGGGGGAGAGGAAGTTTTCAATCAGGTGCTGAGCTTTCACTGCCAAAAATTTCCCACAAACAAACCCACCCCAGCAAAGGAAGCTACTGTTGGCTGGCATGCTGCAGAAAAGAAGGCGGGCACGAGGCCTCATTAATCCGGCGGCTGTGGGATCAGTTGCAGATACCCCCAGCCCACCCACTTTTTGCCATCTGCTGCTGCTGCCGCTGAGCCAAAGGCATGCAGCTCTGGTGGGAGCCCAGCCGGAAGCCAGAAGAGGGGCCCAGACTCTTGTCTATGGGGCAACCTCAGCAGCTGGAACCCTTGAGGCCAGGCTCATGCCCTAGCTGTGTCTCCCAACCCCACCCTCATCCCCAATGCAATGCTGCAAAACTCCACGATTTGGAAGCCACTGAGGGAGAAGTCCCAGGGCCCTGAAAAAATATTAGACGAATAACTGACTAAACTGCATTGATTGACAACCCACTGTGTGCCAGACACATACTTTTTATCCCATTAATACTATCCCAAACCACACAAAGATTTCAAAACTACGTCTGCCATAATTCTTGATGATTTCAATATGCACAAAGACAATCTTTCCAATACCCCGGCTCCTCAACCTACACGCCTCCTTCCACCTCAGTTACTCCCTCCCTGCTCCTTCCTTAGTCTTTAATACCTTAATTTCAATTGTAAGCATCCTCTTGTCAATACCTACTTCCTATCTCACTCCCTTTACCATCTTGACTCAAAATAACCCTTCAACCCTCCTGGGACCTTCAACTCACTTTCACTGTCCCTCACCCCCACTATGTCTTCTCTTCCCTTTCTACCCAGTTTAAATTCCATATAAAATATACAATCCTTCCCTTGTGTACACTTTCATTTTCCTCACCTCTCCCTCAGTTCATTGTATTCTTTTGTTTCAACCAAAGCTCTCCATTTACTGTGTACCTGTACCCCCACAGATGAACATGCACTGCAAGAGGAAAACACATATTCATGCTGACCAGACTCCCTTACATTAGTGACCATCAGCCTCATATGGGCCCTGAAACTGCCTAAAACACACACTGTATTTCTCTAGTCCAATCATTCTCCCTCTCTCCTATGTGGTATTTTTCTACTTTATCCTCTTTCTTCAAACCTCTTAACACCTGTAGAACCTCCCTCATCTTCATTCTTAGCGGAAGACCCTACTTCCTATCTCACTGAAAATTGAATCAATCAGAAGAGAACTCCCACTAACTAGTTCCCTCCTCCACCTCTCTCCTGTTACCATGGTGAGCTGTCCGTTGCTCTTCTACCTGTGTGTTAAATCCCACCCCTCACCTACTCAAGGACATTGATCTAGCAGTTCTCCTCCCTTATCGTGCATCATTAGATTATTCCCTCTCTAGTGAGTCATTCCCATAAACATACAAACATACTTTTACTTCTCTCATCTTAAAACAAACAAACAAACAAACAAAAAAAAACTCCCTCTTTACCCTAACTCCTATCATTACCCTGTTTCTCATTTTCCCTCAACAAAAAAACTTCTTAGAGTGATTTTCACTGTCCAATTTCTCTTTTCCCCATTCTCCCTTGAACGTCAGTGAGATCTGCTCCCCCACTGCTCTTCCCAAATTGCTCTTGTCAAAGTCATCAGTGATCTCCCCATTGCTAAATGCACATGGCGAGTCTCAGTCCTCATAGTGCTCAATCTAGCAACAGTATTTGTCTCAGCCAATCACCTTGTCCTCCTTGAAACCCCTTCTTTCATTGCCTTCCAGGACTTCCCATTTGACATCTTTTCTTCCTACCTTTCTGGTCATCCCACAGTCACTTCCTCTGTCTCACCTCTAAATGTTGGAGGCTGAATTCTAGGACCTCTTCTCTAACTACAGTCACTCCCCATGGTCACTTATCTAATGTCGTGGCTCTCAATATAATTAATGTTCTAATGACTTCTAAATATATTTCTAGCATAGACCTCTCTCCTGAACTCTGGAGACATATATTCTATTGCCTAGTATGCATTTCCACCTGACTACCTAAAGGATGTCTCAAACTTGTCTCCCACCACACACACAAAAAACCCACCCAGTTTCTTTTTGCCCTTTCCACCCAACCTGCTCTCTTCTCCATGTCAACAAATGGCAGCACTGTCTTCTCAGTCACTCAGGCCAAATCCCTTAGAGTTACACTTAGCTCCATTTTTTTTGCTTCTATTCCCTAAAAAGTTTCCCCATTGTGTACAGATTTGTATCTATTGTTCACTACTATAACTTCAGCTCCTAAAAGAGTGCCTGGTCCTTAGTAGGTACTCAAGAAATATTTCCCAAATAAAGGTATAACTAATCACCTGTTCATTCAATAAATAAAAGAATTATTACAGATTGCAATAAGGGATAAGAAGGAACGTGCTATGGAGTAAGATAACTGGGAGGTTCTACTTAGAAAATAATGGACGGGTTCTCTTTCCCTGAGAAAATGACTTTGAAATGAGATGGAATGAGCCATTGTGGAAAGAGCCAGGAAAAGAACATTGATGCAAAGGCCCAGAGGTAGGTATGGGCTTAATGGGTTCGAGGAAACAACAGATGGCCAGCGTAGCAAGAAAACCAAGAGGAAAAGGAGAAAGGTTCTGGGAGACGTCAGGGAGCTGGAGAAGTAGGCAAGGGCTAAGTCATGAAAAGCCTTGAATGCCAAGTATGGACGTTGTTGCATTCAGTACAGAGATGAGCCCCAGCAAGCCTCAGAAAAGGAAGAGGATGGAGTAAAAGTTAAAGGCCAAGGGAGGGGCACCAGAGACTCCTCCAGATTCCAAAGTCTGCATCTCCTGCTATAGAGAAAGCCAAGGACTAGAGTGGCTCACTGTCTTGGTCCAACCCAGGGTTTTATTGTGAGTTTGACAAAACTAACCAACTAACAAAAAGCAGGAGTGGATTGGTTATTCTAACTTAGCTATAAATCTAGTAATTGCTTGTATTTACCTCATGTCACATAGTGTAACTGTCTCTATGGGTGTTCCAGAAGGCAGACACTATCTGTGGTTGAAATATGTCTCTCTCTACAAACCACAATTCTAGGCCCTCCTAAGCCCATACCTGGTAAGAATCACTACTGCCAACCAAGTCCCTATAAGATTGCAGTGAAAAGCAGCCCCTCACATACTGCAAGCCCTGAGTGATAATATGGAACTTATAGCAATGGGCACTCTATCCCCACCCTCTGACTTTAGGACAGGGACTAGAGTCTAGCACAGAGTACTCCGTGGGTACTCAAAAATGTCTGTTCAATTGAATACTAGGAAGGACTAAATACAACATCAGTGAGAGCTGCATGGGTAACTGAATGAGTGAATGAATGAAACCCCTTAGCTTCTCTCACTTGTCTTTCTTCTTATTGAATGTTCAAACCTCTTCCATCTTAAAAACAATAAAAAGATCACCTTGCTGGACCTCCATGCTGTTCTCTCTAGACTTCTCCTGGAAACCTCCTGTCAGTTCCCTTGTAGACAATTTTTCTTGTATGTTTATACTTATTTTTTGTGGGAGATTTTACCCAATCCCATGACTATAATTAATTTGTATTCTGATGGACAGATCTGTATCTTCAGCCTCAACCTTTGAACCTACGTTTCCAGGTATCCATTAGACCTCTTCAACTGGATGTCAACAGGTACTTTTGGACTTGTCAACTCAACATGTCCCAAACAGAACATGGTATCTTCCCCCTGAACTCTGTGCCTCCTGAGGTGTTCTCATCTCAGGGACTGTCACCTTCAATTATCCCCATTTTATCTTGATTTTGCCCTTGACTCCCCATTCTCCCTTATCACATACATCCCAAAATAATAACAATTTCTAGATTCTAAATCTTGTCCCTGAAGTGTCAGGTTCTCTTGGATTCTTTCTGTAGGGGACATTGTCATCAAGGGTGGCCCCAAACTGTATGAAGAATAGACAGATCAGCCAGAAGCTCCTGGGAGCCTGAAGGGAATTAGAGTCCAGTGGCCCAGCAGTGTTTGGTCCTTACTGTGAGCCTTCTCAGAAATTCTCTCTACGGCAGTGGCTCATGGTGGTGAGACTGTGTCCTAAAGAGTTAAAGAAATGAATGACTAACAGAAATTCTTAGTTTTTAGGATGGCAGAGAAGAAAAAAAACAACCTGTCAAAAACACTGAAACTCCTCGACTGAAATCAGCTAGAACCAAGATGGTTGACTGGAGGTTGTGCAGAGCGAGCTTGCTGATATCACAACCACCACATGTTTCATACTAACTCCTACCGAATTTGCACATGCAACCCATGATTTAACGTGAAGACATAATTGTGCATGCCCAAGGAATTTCCAGACCTTCCCTTTCCTCCCACCAAGCACCTGCTAATCTCAGAACCCACCCCTTGAGCCTTTTCTAGTAAAAATACTGTGTTAAAGCCAGCACAGGGAGACAGATTTGGGCTTGACTCCTATCTCCTTGAGAGTCAACTTTCAATACAAAGCTTTTCTTTTCTAAAAAAAAAAAAAAAAAAAAAAAAAAAAAAAAGCCGATGTCATAGCACTGGCTTCCGGCACGTCAGGCAACAAGCCCCTTTTGTTCAATAACAGTGGCACCTCTACCATCTCTCTTCGCCTCCTCTAGTATAAGTTCTGGTCAGGAACTCATGAGAGATGAGGTCTTGGGAAAAGCATGAGGCAGTTCACAAATGCCTTGGAGGAAGCAAAGGTAGATATGAACCATCCAGAAACCAGAAAATCAAGATAAACAGAGAGAAAAGGACTAGGGATGAAGTGGATCCCTGAGGAAAACCCCAAGTGTGCAAGTGCTACGATGGAAGCCCCACAGCATCTCTTGGCTAGGGTTGGTTATCCTGCAGATGAGATGGGGGTGAGGCATCAAAGTGAATGAGTGACTTCACAGTAACACCTTCTCTCTTTCTTCATCTCCCACATCTAATTCATCAGTCTATCAGCAAGCTACCTTCAAAAATAACCCCAAATCTGACCACTTCATACCACCTGTCCCACTACTACTGTTGTTTTATACATATATATAGAGAAATATATATATATACGTATATATACACACACACACACATATATGTAGAGAGAGAAAGAGAGAGAGGTTGCAGAGAGGCTGTTTGCCACAGTAGAAATTAAGCTACATTGGAAAGGAAACTTGATCTTGTTCACTGCTTTATTCCCATCAGCCAGTAGGTGAAATGGCTGGTACATAGTTGAGGATCAATAAATTTTTATTAATTAAATGAATATAAATGGATCAATTGATGGATGATTGATTGAATGAACCAGAGAGACTGTAACTTGTATATCAGTCAGAATTAGCTAGGTTATGCTACAATAACAAACAACTCCAAAGTCTTGATGACTTAAAACAACAAAGGTTTATTTCTCATTAGATATCCATTGTGGATCACCAGGAGGGCCTTGCTCGTTGCAGTCACTCAGGGACCCAGGATTATGAAGGCTTTATCTTGACTAATACTGGCTTTCACCACAGCAGGGGGAAGAGAATGTGCTCAGTCTTGCACTGGTTCTTAAAACTACCTTCTGCAGGCATTACTTTCACTTATGCAACCAGCTAAAGTAATTCATATGGGCATGCCTAAATACAAGAGAGCAGAAAAATGCCTGAAAGGGGAAGATAAGTGAGATCTCTGTGGACAACCTTATGATTAGCACAGAGTGAGTGGGTCATATCCATTGAGAGATATGTGTACGATATGCAGTGAGTGTCAATGATAGTGGAATGAATCTCCATGCAACTCCAGGGGAAATCAGTAAATGCTTACAAGAGTGTGTTAGTCAGTTGAACATATTCTCTCCCCATCTTGCCTAACCCTTGCATGGAATCTGGTCTAGTTCCCCAAGGCCTTTCCCTGTGTCAACGCCATTTTCAGAGTACTTTCTCTACTAAGGATAGTCTGGGGCTCCACTGTACCTCCACATCACTGTCTTTTGACAGAAACCCTAAAACATTGGGCCTTGCTTTCATTAAGATAAAGCCCCCAGACTCCTGGAGCTTGGTGATTTGACCACCTGCAAAGCAGACCAACAATCCTATTTCTTTCAGTTTCCCCATTCCTTATGTTAGCCAGTTTCCATTTTTCATTTGCTCTTTCTTCTTTTCTAAGGACACCTGATGTACTGCATGGCTGGCCTTCTCTCATCCCCATCCTACATACATACATACCATAAAGCTCTGCTTTAAAATAAGACACAAGCATTATGGAAAGAACATGGGGTTGGGGTCAGACCTAAGCTCAAATCCTGACTGTACCATTTACTGACCACATGACAGTTGGTTTTCTTGTCTTACAAAATAGGGGCAAAACTGACAACCACAATGGATTACTGTGAGAGTTAAATGAGAAAATGTATGCAAATCACACATAGTATATTAAGACAGCTGTTTTTGCTGTGGTGATCTTATGGTCATGTGCTAAATCTTCCCTACTAGACTAAAAAGTCCTTGATGGCAAAGACCTAGATTCTTGCCAACACTGACTCCCCAGCCTCAGCAACTAGGGCAGTGTTTGAAACCTGGTAGGTGCTTAATAAATATTTGTTAATGAATATAAAGAGTTTTGTTAATATCAACTAAAGAAGATCCTGAGACAAGGCAGATAGCACAGACACACCAAACAAAAGCTGGATCTATCCTCTGTGAAACTGGCATCCAGTTGTCATCATTTATATATATATGTATATATATATAAAGAATTGCACACGTTATTAAAATCTCAAAAAGTGACTTCCCTCCCAGCTGGCCTTCTCCTGCAATGAAATGACAAAGATCTGACATCTTCATCACACAATTACTAAAACATCCTTTTGAGTTGTCATTTTAAAATATTTGCCCAATTTAGCTGGAGTTTGAGTTTAATTATAGGAAGAAATGTGGGCTTGAGTTAGGTTACATTGAATTTGGGGAAGGGAAGAGCAGATAACTGGATCCCTCCCACTCACTGAAAGACTGGCTGGCCAAGACAACTCTGAAATAAGACTAGACATGTCAAATAAAGCAAAAAACACAAAAGAAACCTGGAAACCTTGAAAAAAAAGAGAAGGTCCTGGAGCAGGAGTTGAAGCAGGCCTCTCTGTAGTTTAAAATCCTTCACTGTCCCTCCAGGGCCTCAGAACACAGGGCAAGATGCTTAGTCTGGTGTTCAAGCTTCCCAGGATCTTGCCACCCCTCCAATCTCTGCAACCTTTTCTCTCCCCTCTCCCAACTTCCCCCAATCCCTATGCATCCCACTGACCTATGGGCCTTGGGGTCTCTTCTAGCTTCTCTCTTGACTGGGCCCACTTTTATTTCTTCTTCACAGTGGCCTAGACTGACTGGACTAGTCTAGTCCATCTGTCAACAAATACTTATTTGGGACTTCTTATGCACCCAGCATGATTCTAGATGCTGGGACAAAGCAGTTAACAAATCAAAATAAAATTCCCTGGTCTTGAAAAGGAAACTGACAATAAAAATAATCACATAAATAAATCATATCTTTCAGATGTTGATAATTTCTTACTAGCTTAGTTCTCTTTTCTTTTTCTTTTAAGATGGGTAAGTGAAGGTAACAAAACAAAATTTGTGCTTGATTCAGTGTACAGTTTTTGAAACATCTTTTTTGATCTTCTAAAGACTCAGGACAATACCCAAAACCTTCCTTTATTATTGTATTGACATCCACTAACTGATATTTATTTCACATTATGTTGTCATTCTGACTAGATAGGGAGCTACTTGGGGGCAGGGATGGAGTTTGATTCTCATAAAGGCACTAGAGACCATCTGCTGAAAGAATGAGGGGAAGATTGTGCCAATTCTGAGCTGTCTGTCTAAAAAGGTCTTCTAGGGATAAAATCCCTATGAGCTGAGATGGCTGATTACTTTATAGCATCTCGGAGAGAAGCACAGCTATTTCTCAACCCAACTCCATGGAAATAATTATTGCAAAACTCACCATCTAGCAAGCATCTTCTATTGCCAGGCACCATGCTGGGCCCTCAACGTAGAATGTCTTTTTAGTAAGTAAAAAGTTCTCCTTGGTAATCCTCACAGTGCCAATAACTATGAGAAGTACATGGAAATTACTAGCTGCTATCAATATTACTGTGTCTAAAACTACCGTTTTCCCCTGCATTAGAACAATCTGAACATTGTTAGGCAAAGACATCTAAGCAATTTTAAAATTATTTGAGTCATGACAGAGAGACTCACAACTGAAATATTTACCTTTCAATTTCAGGTGAAGACGTTCCCAGAGATTGAAGATGTGACAAGTTCCCACATCGTGTGAGCATCAGAGAAAAGTTCCCCTGACAAGTCACGTGCAGAGATGGGAACTGTTGATTAAAGAGAGGATTAATTTTATCTTCCAAGTATTTCTACTGGGAAATGCTCTTAGATTCATAGAATAGTGTGGCTGAAAGAGTACTTGGAGGTCTCCTCCTCAGCTCATTTGTCTTATGAATGGGGAAACAGAGGACCAGAGATCAGAATTGCATTCTAATTATTCAGCCTACCTGCTTTCACCACCCTCCCCCCTTCAATTTATCCTCCAACTAGAATTTATTGAACGACCAAAGGAATAAAAATGAAGGAGACATTTGGTCTTGATTCATCCATTCATTTATTCAGAAAGTATTTGTTGAATATCCGCTATTTGCCTGGCACTGTTCTAGACACAGAGGATACAGTGGTAAACAAACCAGATAAATATCCCTGCCTCCATGGAGCTCACATTCTAGAGAGTGGCAGTAGACTGCCTAGACTGTTGAATGGTTATAAATGGTAGAGAGAAGAATAAAGTGAAAAGGAGAGCCAGTGATAGGGTTTAGCTCTGTGTCCCACCCAAATCTCACGCTGAATTGTAATCCCCAATGTTGGAGGACAGATCTGGTAGGAGGTGATTAAATCATGAGAGCAGATTTCTCTCTTGCTTTTCTCATGGTAGTAAGTTCGTTCTCACTAGATCTGGTTGTTTGAAAGTGCATAGCACTTGCACCTTCACTCTCTCCTCCTCCTGTCCCAACATGTGAAGATATGTTTGCTTCTCCCTTACCTTGACCATGATTGCAAATTTCTGAGGCCTCCCAGCCATGTTTCCTGCACATCCTACAGAACTGTGAGTCCATTACACCTCTTTTCTTTATATATTACCCAGCCTTGGCTGGTGTAGTGGCTCACATCTATAATCCCAGCACTTTGGGAGGCTGAGGCAGGTGGATCACTTGAGGTCAGGAGTTCGAGACCAGTCTGGCTGACATGGTGAAATCCTATCTCTACTAAAAATACAAAAATTAGCTGAGTATGGTGGAAGGTGCCTGTAACCCCAGCTACTTGGGAAGCTGAGGCACAAAAATCGCTTGAACCCAGGAGACAGAGGTTGCAGTGAGCTGATATCATGCCACTGTACTCCAGTCTGGGTGACAGAGTGAGACTCCATCTGAAACATAAAAGTAAAAATAAATTACCCAGTCTCAGGTAGTTATTTATAGCAGTGTAGGAATGGACTAATACAGAAAATTGGTACCAGGAGAGGGGTGTTGCTATAAAGACACCTGAAAATGTGGAAGCAGCTTTGGAACTGGGTAATGGGAAGAGGTTGGAACAGTTTGGAGGGCTCAGAAGAAAAGAACATGTGGGAAAGTTTGGAACTTCCTAGAGATTCATTGAATGGTTGTGACCAAAATGCTGATGACGATATAAACAATAAAGTCCAGGCTGAGGTGGTTTCAGGTAGGGATGAGGAACTTAGTGGGAATTGGAGTAAATGTCATTCTTGCTATGCTTTAGCAAAGAGACTGGTGGGACTGTGCCCCTGCTCTAGACATCTGTGGAACTTTGAACTTAAGAGAGATGATTTGGAGTATCTGGGGGAAGAAAATTCTAAGCAGCAAAGCATTTAAGATGTGGCCTGTCTTCTTCTAAAAGCACATACTCATTTGCATAAACAAAGAAATTACCTGAAACTAGAACTTATATTTAAAAGGGAAGCAGATCACAAAAGTTTGGAAATTTTGCAGCTTGACCATGTGGTAGAAAAGAAATACTCATTTTCTGGGGAGGAATTCAAAGCTGCAGAAGTTTGCATAAATGAAGAAGAGCTGAATGTTAATAGCCAAGACAACAGGGAAAAATGTCTCCAGGGTACTTTAGAGACCTTCACAGCAGCCCCTCCCATCACAGGCCTAGAGGCCTAGAAGAGAAAAATGGTTCTGTGGGCCAAGCCCAGGGCCCTGCTGCTCTGTGAAGCCTCAGGACATGGCACCCTGCATCCCAAATGCTCTGGCTCAGTTGTGGCTAAACGGGGCCAAGATAAAGCTCTGGCCATTGCTTCAGAGGGTACAAGCCTCAAGCCTTGATGGCTTCCATGTGGTGTTGGGCCTGTGGGTATGCAGAAGGGAAAAGCTGAGGTTTGAGGACCTCTGTCTAGATTTCAGAGGGTGTATGGAAATGTCTGGTTATCCAGGCAGAAGTCTGCTGCACAGTCAGAGCCTTCATGGAGAGAACTCTACTAGGGCAGTGCAGAGGGGAAGTGTGGGGTTGGATCCCCCACACAGAGTCCCCACTGGAACACTGCCTAGAGGAGTTGTGAGAAGAGGGCCAACATCCTCTAAGCAACAGAATGTTTCATCCACTGACAGCTTGCACCATACATCTGGAAAAGCCACTGGTACTCAATGCCAGCTCATGAAGGCAGACACAGGGGATGTACCCTTCAGAGTCACAAAAGTGGAGCTGCTTAAGACCTTGGGAGCCCAGTCCTTGCATCAGCATGTCCTGGATGTCAGACATGGAGTCAAAGGAGATTATTTCAGAACTTTAAGATTTAATGACTACCCTGCTGGGTTTTGGACTTGCATGGGGCATATAGATCCTTTGTTTTGACCAATTTCTCCTTTTTGGAATGGGAGAATTTGCCCAATGCCTGCAATCCCATGGTATCTTGTAAGTAACTAACTTGTTTTTTATTTTACAGGCTCATAGGCAGAAGGGAGTTGCTTTGTCTCAGATGAGACTTCCAAAGTCTCTTAGACTTTCAAGTTAACACTGGAATGAATTAAGACTTTGGGGGACTGTTGGGAAGGCATGATTGTATTTTGAAATGTGAGAAAGACATGAGATTTAGGAGGGCAGAATGATATGGTTTGGCTCTGTGTCCCCACCCATATTTCATGTTGAATTGTAATCCCCAATGTTGGGGAAGGGACCTGGTGGGAAGTGATTAGATCATGGGGGTGGATTTCCCCCTTGCTGTCCTCATAATAGTAAGTTCTCATGAGATCTGGTTGTTTCAAAGCTCAAAGCACTTTCTCCTTTGCTCTTTCTCTCTTCTGTCACCATGTGAAGACATATTTGCTTCCCCTTTGCCCTTCCATCATGACTATAGGTTTCCTGAGGCCTCCTAGCCATGCTTTCTGTACAGCATGCAGAACTGTGAGTCCATTAAACTTCTTTTCTTTATAAATTACCCAGCTCTAGGAGGTTCTTTGTGGCAGTATGAGAATTGACTCATACAGCCAGTGAAGGGAGAAGGCCTCTCACTTAGAAGGTGATAGAAGCAGGGAATGGAGCCATGTGGCTATCTAGTGAATAAAATCCAGACAGAGGAGATAGAAAATGTAAAGGCCTAGTGAGTCCGAAGAGCAGTGAAGAGGCCAGTGTGGCTGGAGTGAATGAGACATGAGATGTTTGTTAGATATCAACCCAGAGAGATAGGGGGCTGGGAAAGGATGTACCATATCCCTGAAAGTCCTTGTACCATCAATGGCTAATTTCCATTAGTATGAGACTCCTCTTTCCCTTCTCTGTACTGCTTCCTTGTCCTCTGGCTTCTGGCTAGATTTGGCCAATGGGATGCACTATCAAGAGAGATTAGAGAGTGGAAGGGAAGAAAAACCATGTCTCTCTGTTTCAAATGGTATCTCTAGCAGGGGCCACATCTCTGGTTCCAGCTCCCAACAGACAGGCCTGCCATGTTTCCAGCTCCTGTGGGGTGGCTCCAGCTCTCAGACTCCAGTGACACGGACTCTTCTCTTTATTCCTGCATGTCTTGGGGGAAGTGGTGGGCCCTGCATTTGCTAAATACGTGGTTACCTCACTTTCTCTTGGTTTCCCTTTCAGCTTCTCTAAAACCTTTATAACTAATGCCCTACATTAAATAATCTCTACTAAATTACCTGGCATGGATTGTGTTTTCCAGCTGGACACTGACTGATAAAGACTTCATAGGCCCCAGTAAGACTTGAGCTTTTACTATAAGTAAAATGGGCATCCATTGGGGAGTTTGAGTAGAGATTCATGAATTGCCTTGAAGCCTGAATGAATGGAAAAAAACAGTTGTTTCCAAAACGTTTCTTTAGTTGAAGACACCTGCCCAGTGTTACATAGATTTTGTGATGGGACAGATTCATAGCACCTGCTCCTCTGCTCTCCACTCCATTTTAAATAAATGGCATTGAGAACCTCAGAAACTTCAAAAACAAAGAAAGGTGTTTGGATATTCTCTAACAGTTTTATACAAGACTCAAACTCTTTGAAGGCCTTTGGAGGTCAGAGATGACACTGAGAAGGCCCAGTCATCATTGAAAGGACCTCACCAATAATGCAGAGGAAGGGTTTTGTCTGTTTGATTTCCTGGGAGAGTGCCAGTTTTAGCAGAAAAGGGGAAGAAAATCCAGCCCCTGAGGAGCCCCTGCAATATCTTAGGCACTCTGCCAAGCAATTTTACATCCAATGGCTCATTTAATCCTACAAGGACACTGCTCAGTGGATATTAATATCTTTATTTTGAAAAAAAAAAGTGCTTTCAGAGAGGTTAGGTAACTATACTAAGGTCACATATCCTCTTATTCCATCAACAAGTGGATCAAGGACCAGCCCCTTCAAGGTGGTCATGAAGGCAATGGAGTGTGGGAGACTTTGAGAAAAGTCATTGAATAAGAAAGCCAAGTCTTTGGGCTCAAAGTCATTTTGCCTCTCTGAGTCTTAATTTCTTCATCTGTAAAGAAGGAATAACATCGGTGCTATTCATTTCAAAAAAAAAAATGTTTCTGAGCATTTAAATGAACTAGTGTGTGGGAAGCACTTTGCAAACTTTAAAGCTCTGTACTAAAGACCTTTAACCTGAGGTCCATGCCTGAGCTTTGAGGTCTATGAGTCTCTTGAAGGTGATGCTAAATTTTGTGTACATAGGCATAAACCTGCTGGTCTCTCACACAATCTGAGTTCCCCTGTGCCTCTTATTGGTGAGCTTCTTGCTGTGCTGGAAGTGATTCTATTATTCAAAGAAAGGCTTTTTCATACAACATGGCTCCCAAATGTAAACCAATGAACTTCTATGTAGATGCTGTACTATATACTCTGAACTTTTAAAGGCATTCAAAGGATTTGCAAGGGTAATTTCAAATACATGTGATTTTTGTCTCGCAGACTATCTTTAGAGCTGAACACCTGAATATGATGTGACTCCTCTGTGCATTTGTGACCAGAGAGTCCATGGCTTCCAGCAGCAGATTCTTAAAGAAGGTGATACAAAGTCTATTGGGAAGTTCCATTTTAGACAAATATTGCAATTATTATGATGTTAATAATGATGAATATGATATGATAATTATAATTACATATACATTTACTGAGCACCTACTATGTGTAGGGCATAATTCAAGAATGAATTAGAGAATACACTAAGTATATTATATATATCCCCTCAGGGCTCATAATGCCATAGAGACAACAAGCCACATGTTGCAGGCAGACTTCTTGGAGGAGGTGGAATATGAGCTAGATCCTAAATGATGCTTGGGATCTTAACAGGTTAAGTTAAGATAAGCGCCTGCCAGGCAGGAAGACTGTACTGACAAAAGGCATGGAGTTAAGAATGTAGCAGGCCCTGCACAGGGAAAGGTGTGAGCCTAGCACAGGCTGAGATGTGGAATGAGCAGGGAGGAGGCTGAAGTCAGAAGAAGGTCTGGGCTTCTATGTCAGCCAGGACGCAGACTCTACTCGCCATCTCAGTTTCCACATCTCATTCAGCCCTTTCTCTCCCCCAGCACTGATTCCAGAGCTAAGCACCCTATGGCTGCTCAAGGACGTCTTGCTTTCGAGAAGGGAGACCCTTAACCTGACAAACTTGGATTCTGGTCCTGCTTCATCTACTAGCCAGCTATGTGACCTCGGGCAAGACCCTTTCCCTTTCTCAACCTCAATCTCTTAATCTGTAAAATGGGAATAGTCAAACCTCTCCTGCTGATCACACAAAACAGGGTGTTTGGCACTTAGTGGAGCTCATCTCATGTTAGTTAAACTGCCATCTTGTGGTGTTCTTGGGGGACATCAAAGAGGCAGTAGATGGCCTAATGCTTAGGAAGAAAGACTGAGGACAGCCTCAAAGTCCTGCATTATTGCTGTGGTCACTGACCTTGAGCAGTTCTCATTTCCTCCAGAGGCAGCAAACACTCGGCCTTCTCTCATCGCAGCATGCTCCTCCTTCTGCAGCAAAGGAGAAAGAAAGGAGATTCATTCACCAATCGCCTGGGCTGAGGCCAGACATTGAAAATCTCCCAATGCATGGTAATGCCATCGACCCTTGCTGAGATGTGCTGGGCCATCAAACAAGCTTATTTGACTCTGATTTACCTCTGGATAAAAGAAAGTTTACACTGTTGATATGAAGAAATACTAAGAGAAAAGTTGTCCAAACAACTCTCCCCAGACCTCAGTTTCACAACTTATGATTAAGTACAGATAATACAACCCTTCTTAGAGAGGCCATCATACTATCATTTACTCACTCGATTATCTAACAAGTGTTTCACTTTAAGCAGACCCTGTGCTGGGTCCTGGAAACGGCGAGAGAACATAGAGCAGACTCTGTGCTAAAGAAACTCACAGTCTGTGGACAGGAAAGGAGAAAAACCATGAACCCCAACAACTGTGGACATTGAAGTATGATGAGTCGTAGGACTGGGATAGCCCCGGGTGCTGTGGTAGCCAGAGAAGAAAGCACTCACTAGCCTGAGGTGGGGTTTTAAAGACACCAGCCCTTCTACAGGCTGGGCCCAGTTCCAGCTCAGCACTTCCTGTGGCAGCACCTGCTCACACCATTTGCACCCGCCATGGCAATGACTTGCAGCCTTTCATTTGCACCGGGCTTTTTTATGCATTCATGCCCATGGTGGATTATGTAGACACAAGGCTTGGGAATCAATAATTGAATGCCCTTCCAGAGGAGGGTTCAAACTAGGTCTCACAAGGAGGTGCTTGAGCTGGATCTTGGAATCAGTAGTTCACCCAAGGAGTGGTCAAGGGGAGCTGCATGACATTTGGGTAAAAGAGAAAGCATACACGGGGAATAGTATGAAGTTCAGTGTAACTATAGCACTAGATAAGTGTAGGAGAATCTGTGAGAGTTGAGGCTGGGGGCAGGGGCAAGGTCACGAAGAGCATTGGATGCCAAGCTAAGGAGTTAGGACTTTATTCTGTATGTGAAGAGGAGGACTGCAATGGATTTTAAGCAAGGTAGTGACTTAATCAACCAGAATAACGACCCTGGAGCCTTTAACGTAAGCTCCTAAGAGCCCAGGCTTCTATAAACTAGTAGAAAGAAAGCCTCTGAAATTTGACCCAAAGGCAAGCAAATGCATTCCAGGCCCCAGCAGAGATTAGGCCAGTGAGCAATCCCTCTCCCTGCTAGACTTCAAGGGGACCAAGATGTCCCAAGGTCACCTTCTCCTGATAGCCCTTGACGTCTCCACAATTTCCTCACCCTCCAAGACCATTGCCTTTCGGCAGTCTCCGTGCCAAGGACAGATTTGATAGCGAGAAAATGGCCCACTGGAGAAATAAAATGCCTGTGTTTCTTCAGCAGGGAAAGCTGTTGGGGTTTTTTATTATCATTATTATTATTTTTCTCCGAGCTGAACAAGTGACAGGACATAATAATATCGTTTATTCCAACTTGCTCTTGCAAATCAGAACTTTTTAATATTTTCCTTTCAAATGAAAATGCCATTTATCATTATCAAATGAAGTGCTAATGAAAACAACATGTAGGAAAAACATATTCACACAGCAGAGCATGATGGAGCACCTTGTCAGCAGTCCATAGTCTTGCCGTTAATTTGATTTCTGCCAAAAATCACTTAGTGAGACTTGGGGATTTTTTTTCTCAATGCTCAAGGCCTTTCTGCTGAGGCCTGTTTATTCCTCTCTCCTGAGAAGGCACCAAATCCCAAGTTCATTTTAATCTGATTTTTAATGGAACTCCCATTGATTGCATGAGGGAAATGTGCAAGTCAGGAAGCATAAGGGACTATTCTTGCCTGTCTGTGGGTTATTGCCCATTTCTTTCACCCTATACAAATTTGGCTGGTGGGCTTTGGCTGTGTCTTTGTTTCAGTAGGTATGTTTTTGTGGACTTCAATCAGGTGTGCCTCTATGGGTGATTATATGTTTGTGTCCGTGAGCCATGAGGACAGTATTTGTTTGCCACTGGAGGCCCAGCACCTGCCCTATTGCCTGACACATAGTAAGCCTCAATAAGTATTTGTTGAATGAATAAGTGAATGTTTCTGTATGTTTTCATGAAGCATGTGTTTTAGTCTGGATGGGTTCAAATATGAGTGCCTCTATTCCCAGGAGTGGGACTTTCAGGGACAGGAACTCTGAATTTCTGATGTTTACGTAGTACCGGACACATGGCAGGCACTTAGCGAGTATACACACACACACACACACACACACACACACACACGGTATATATATGTTTCCACATTTTTAAAATTAGGTAAAATTTACATAACGTAAAAAAAACCATTTTTAAGAGTACAGTTCAGTGGCCCTTACTTAGTACATTCACAATGTTGTGCAACCATCACCTGCAAATAGTTCCAAAACATTTTCATCTTCCCCAAAAGGAACTCTACCCATTAAGCAGTCACTCCGTGTTCCTCCCTCTCTCAGCTCCTGGCAACTTCTAACCTGCTTTCTGCCTCTATGGATTTATCTATTTTGGATATTTTAAGTAAATGGAATAACACGATATGTGACTTTTTGTGTCTGGATTGTTTCAACTAGCATAATGTTTTCAAAGTTCTTTATATATGTTTCTACATCTGTGTGTATTTAAGTCTGTAAGTGTGTGTTCATGCATGGAATACTTGGTACCACCACTGCAACCCTAGGACACAGGGCCTGACAAAGAATAGCTGGGCAATGAGGAAAACTTTTGCCATTCCTTTTCCCCCTTCCCTGCCAGGTACTCCTCGGCCCACATCATCTTTCCTTCTTTAGTCCCACCTCTGCTGTTCCCTGGATAGCTCTGAATGATTATTTGGTGATCTGTCCAAGTGTCCAAGTGTCATCTATTCCAGGAAGACTTTCCGGATCCCAGACTAGGTTACAGGACTCTGCTCTGGACTTCCACTGCCCTTGCACTTTCTTTTGTCATCACCTTGCCCCACTGTGTGATCATTGTCAATTTTCTTGTCTCTCCCTGTTAGATCACGAGTTCCTAAAGGAAAGGGACTGCGTCTTTTTCATCTATGCAGTCTCAATACTTAGCATGGTATTTAGCTTATATTGCATGTCCCACAAGTGTTGGTTAAATGAATGAATGAATGAATGAATGAATTTTAGAGGAAAAGGCATTCCACAGAGAGAGAACAGCCTGTGCAAAAGCCCTAAGGCGTGAGAGAGCAAATTCATTATTAAAAACCTGTAGCAGTTTGATATGACTTGAAGTCTGGTGTATGTGAATGAGGAAGAAAGTGAGAGTTAAGAGAGGAAATAAGAAGTAGGAATTGGCCTATTGTAAACCTTCCTGAGGGCAATGGGCAGTGTGTGAAGGGTTTAAGCAATGGTATGACATAGGCAGATTTATGGGTTAGAGGATTCCTTAGCTATTAAGTGAAGAATGGGTTGGAGAGGACCATAATAGATGAGAATGGACCATTTAGGAAACTACTGCAGAGTTCAGGCAAGTGATGACGGTGGCTTAGTTCAGGGTGGTGGCATAGAATTAGAGAGAGAAAACTTGAGCAGTGCTCAACAAAGTGGTCTGTGAACTGGAACTGATCTGTAAACTGAAACCCGTCCATAGCAAGACAAGCACAAAAAGCAAGAGGAGAGAACAAGGACTTGATAATAATTTGACATTTCTGAGACATTTTTATTGTATTTTACAAAAGTATCAGTCCACAGCATATTGAACACAGGAACATTAAAGGCACTTCACCACAGATAGTTTAGGGGACACGCTAATGAATGCAGTATGTTGGTGGGAGAGAGAGGAAACAGAGATGACTCCAGCAAGACTGTCAATGACAGAGGCATGTCAGAAGCATCTCTAGTTCCTTGATTGGGGAGGAAATGTTTGCTAAATACACTTCCAGGTTTCATCAAAAGCTGGTGGTTTTGAAAAATGTCAGGGATTTCACAGGATGCCAGAAAAGATGAAGACAAAAAGCTGGGTCCAGAAAGAAAACCGGATCTGGGCCTAGGTGGTCATCAGCCACAGAAGTACAGCTGTGCTTCCTTCTTCATCTTCCTCCAACTTTGTCCTTCCCCTGCTAAAAGGCATAGGATAGTATGAGCTTCTGTGGAAACTGGGAGTCACGTTGAACTCCTCCCTGACTAACATGGTTTGGCTGTGTCTCCACCCGCATCTCACCTTGAATTGTAGCTCCCATAATCCCCATGTGTTAAGTGAGGGACCCAGTGTGAGGTAATTGAATCACATGGGCAGATTTTCCCATACTGTTCTTGTGACAGTAAATAAGTCTCACAAGATCTGATGGTTTTATAAAGTGCAGTTCCCCTGTGCACACTCTCTTGCCTGATGCCATGTAAGGTGTAACTTTGCTCCTCCTTTGCCTTCCACCATGACTGTGAGGCCTCCCCAGCCATGTGGAACTCCAAGTCCATTAGACTTCTTATTCTTTACAAGTTACTCAGTCTTGGGTATGTCTTTATTAGCAATGTGAGAACAGACAGATACAGTAAATTGGTACCAGGAGTAAGGCGCTACTGTAAAGATACCCCAAAATGTGAAAGCGACTTTGGAACTGGGTAACAGGCAAAGTTTGGAATAGTTTGGAGGGCTCCGAAGAAGACAGGAAAACACGGGAAAGTTTAGAACTTCCTGGAGACTTGGAGATCTCAGAAATAGGAAGACATGAGAAAGTTGGGAACTTCCTAGAGACTTGTTGAATGGCTTTGACCAAAATGCTGATAGTGACATGAACAATAAAGTCCAGGCTGAGGTGATCTCAGATAGAGATGAGGATCTTGTTGGGAACTGGAGTAAAGGTAACTCTTGCTATGCGAAGAGATTGGCAGCATTTTGCCCCTGCCCTAGAGATCTGTGGAACTTTGAACTTGAGAGAGCTGATTTAGGGTATCTGGTGGAAGAAATTTCTAAGTGGCAAAGTGTTCAAGAAGCAGCAGGGTGTAAAAGTTTTGAAAATTTGCAGCCTGATGATGCAGTAGAAGATAAAACCCCAGTTTCTGGGGAGAAATTCAAGCTCAGCAGCAGAAATTTGCATAAGTAACAACGAGCCAAATGCTAATCACCAAAACAAAGGGGAAAATATCTCCAGGCCATGTCAGAGACCTTTCCAGCAGCTCCTCTCATCACAGGCTCAGAGGCCTAGGAGGGAAAAATGGTTTCCTCGGGTAAGTCCAGGCCCTTCCTGCTTTGTGCAGCCTTGGGACTTGGTGCTTTGCATATCAGCTGCTCCAGCCATGGCCAAAAGGGACCAACTTACAGCTTAGTTCATGGCTCCAGAGGGTGCAAGCCCCAAGCCTTGGCAGCTTACATGTGGTGTTGGGCCTGCAGGTGCACAGAAGTCAAGAATTGAGAACCTCTGCCTAGATTTCAGAGGACGTGTGGAAATGCCTAGATATCCAGGCAGAGGTGTGCTGCAGGGGTGGAGCCCTCATGGAGAATCTCTGCTAGGACAATGTGGAAGTGAAATATGGGGTCAGAGCCCCCACACAGAGTCCCCACTGGGACACTGCTTATTGGAGCTGTGAGAAGAGGGCCACTGTTCTCCAGATGCCAGAAGTATCCATCAACAGCTTGCACCATGTGCCTGGAAAAGCCACAGGCACTCATCAACAGCCTGTAAAAGCAGCTGGGAGGGGGGCTGTATTCTACAAAGTCACAGGGGTGGAGCTGCCCAAGGCCATAGGAGCCCACTTCTCACATCAGCATGACCTGGATGTGAGACACGGAGTCAAAAAGATCATTTTGGAGCTTTAAGATTTGACTGCCCATGGGTATAAACAAAATAGGGCAAGTTGTGGCAAGGTGGGGCACTGCCCTACCCAGGAGGAGTGTGCAACCAACTAGAGAACCAGGGGATCTCCCCCTGTGGGACTTCGGTTCAGATATAGCACTTCATCCAAGCCCTCCACAACCCACAGAACAGGAGATCTTCACTGGGCTGAAAAGCCTTAGTGAGCTGCCTGAACAGGGCAGAACAGCAACTTTGGCTGGCAGTGGGGCTGTCAGCATAGAGCTAGGCAGAAGCACGGGCTGACACAGAGAAAGCCCAAAAGCTGATGGGATGGAGCTACCTGCCCCCCCCCCCGCCCCCCAGTAAGAAGGGGAATAGAACACAGGAAAAAAGCCCAAACAGCAGGACAGGTCTCCACTGCACAAAGCCCAGCAGGCCAAAACGCTCTTACTCCAGAGTTAGGCACCCAGAACATCAGTTAGAGAGCGACCAGGAACAATCCAGCTCAGTAGGCAGAAGGGAAGACGCCATTGCAGAAACCAGCCCAATTTTCCTGAGTGAATAAAAGACACAGCAGCACCACTGAATCTGTGGCAGCCCAGCAGCGCCTCTGCAGGCAGACAAATGAAAGGCCGCCTCCCAAAGCAGCTACCTGAGATCAAAACCATATAAATCCAAGAGATGGGGAGAAACCAGTGCAAGAAGAATGAAACCATCAAAAACCAGAACATCTCTCCCCCACCACGAGATCACAACTCCTCACCAGCAAAGGAACAAAGCAGGATGAAGAATGAATCTGACAAATTGACAGAAGCAGGCTTCAGAAGGTGGTAATAACAAACTTCTCTGAGTTGAAGGAACATATTCTATCCCAATACAAAAAAACTAAAAACCTTGAAAAAAGGTTAGACAAAATGCTAATTAGAATAACCAGCTTAGAGAAGAATATAAATGACTTGATGGAGCTGAAAAACACAGCACAAGAACTTCATGAAGCATACACAAGTTTTAATAGCCAAATAAATCAAGTAGAAGAAAGGATATCAAAGATTGAAGATCAACTCAATGAAATAAAATGAGAAAGCAAGTAAAGGGAACAAAGAGTGAAAAGAAATGAACACAGCCTTCCAGAAAGATGGGATTATGTGAAAAAAAAAAAAAATCTAATCTACGCATGATCAGTGTACTGGGAGACAATGGGGAGAATGAATCCAAGCTGGAAAACACTCTTCAGGATATTACCCAGGAGAACTTCCCCAACCTAGCAAGGCAGGCCAACATTCGAATACTGGAAATACAGAGAATACCACAATGATACTTCTCTAAGAGAGCAACCCCAAGGCACATAATCCTCAGGTTCACCAGGGTTGAAATGAAGGAAAAAATACTAAGGGCAGCCAGAGAGAAAGTTTGGGTCACCCAGAAAGGAAAGCACATCAGACTCACAGCAGATCTGTCAGCTGAAACCCTACAAGCCAGAAGAGAGTGAGGGCCAATATCGAACATCTTTAAAGAAAAGAACTTTCAACCCAGAATTTCATATCCTGCTAAACTAAGCTTCATAAATGAAGGAGAAATGAAATCTTTTACAGACAAGCAATTGCTGAGAGATTTTGTCACTACCAGACCTGCCCTGCAAGAGCTCCTGAAGGAAGCACTGAACACAGACAGGAAAAACCAGTACCAGCCACTGCAAAAAAGAACCAAATGGTAAAGACCAACCAGGCAATGAAGAAATTATGCCAACCAAAGGGCAAAACAACCAACCAGTAATAAAATGGCAGGATCAAATTCACACATAACAATATTAACATGAAATGTAAATGGACTAAATGCCCCAATCAAAAGACACAGACTGGCGATTTGGATAAAAAGACAAGAACCATTGGTGTGCTGTATTCAGCAGACCCATCTCATGTGCAAAGGCACACATAGACTCAAAATAAAGGAATGGAAGAAGATTTATCAAGCAAATGGAGAGCAAAAAAAAAGCAGGGGTGGCAATCCTAGTCTCTGATAAAATGGACTTTACGCCAACAAAAATCAAAGGAAACAAAGAAGGGCATTACATAATGGTAAAGGATCAATACAACAAGAAGAGCTAACTATATATGCACCCAATACAGGAGCACCTAGATACATAAAGCAAGTCCTTAATAACCTGCAAAGGGACTTACACTCCTGCACAATAATAGTGGGAGATTTTAACACTCCATTGTCAATATTAGACATATCAATGAGACAGAAAATCAACAAGGAAGTCCAGGACTTGCATGCAGATCTGGACCAAGTGAACTTAATAGACATCTACAGAACTCTTAACCCCAAATCCACAGAATATACATTCTTCTCAGCACCACATTGCACTTACTCTAAAATTGACCATATAAACAGAAGTAAATCACTCCTCAGCAAATGCAAAAGAACGGAAATCATAACAAACAGTCTCGCAGACCACAGTGCAATCAAATTAGAACTCAGCATTAAGAAACTAACTCAAAAAGGCAAAACTTCATGGAAAATGAACAACTGGCTCCTGAATGTAGACTGGATGAATAATGAAATGAAGGCAGAAATAAAGATGTTCTTTGAAACCAACGAGAACAAAGACATAACATACTAAAATCTCCAGGACACATTTAAAGCAGTATCTAGAGAGAAATTCATGGCAATAAATGCCCACATGAGGCGCAAGGAAAGGTCTAAATTTGACACCCTAGCATCAGAATTGAAAGAGTTAGAGGAGCAAGATTTTAAAAAACTCAAAAGCTAGCAGAAGACAAGAAATAACTAAGATCAGAGCAGAACTGAAGGAGATAGAGACATTAAAAAACTCAAAAAAATCAACAAATCTAGGAACTGGTTTTTTGAAAAGATCAACAAAATAGATACACCACTAGCCAGACTAATGAAAAAGAAAAGAGAGAAGAATCAAATAGATGCAACAAAAAACGATAAAGGGGACATCACCAATTCCACAAAAATACAAACTACCATCAGAGACTACTACAAACGACTCTATGCACACAAACCAGTAAATCTGGAAGAAATGGATACATTCCTGGACACTTGCACTCTCCCAAGACTAAACCAGGAAGAAGTTGAATCCCTGACTAGACCAATAACAAGGGCTGAAATTGAGGCAGCAATTGATAGCTACCAACTAAAAAAAGACCAGGTCCAGATGGGTTTACAGCCGAAATCTACCAGATGTACAAAGAGGAGCTGGCACCATTCCTTCTGAAACTATTCCAAACAACAAAAAGAAGTAACCCTCCCCAATTCACTTTATGAGACCAACATAATCCTAAAACCAAAACCGGGCAGAGATGCAACTAAAAAAGAAAACTCCAGGCCAATATCCATGATGAACATTGACACAAAATCTTCAGTAAGATACTGGCAAACAGAATGCAACAGCAAATTAAAAAGCTTATTCATCATGATCAAGTAGGTTTCATCCCGGGGATGCAAGGCTGGTTCTACAAACATAAGTCTATAAATGTAATCCATCACATAAACAGAACCAAAGACCAAAACCACATGATTATCTCAATAGATGCAGAAAAGGCCTTTGACAAAATTCAACAGTCCTTTATGCTTAAAACCCTCAATAAACTAGGTATCAATGGTATGTATCACAAAATAATAAAAGCTATTTACAATAAACCCACAAACAATATCATACGGAATGGGCAAAAACTGGAAGCATTCCCTTTGAAATCTGATAAGGATGCCCTCTCTCACCACTCCTATTCAATACAGTAATGGAAGCTCTAGCCAGTAGAGCAATCAGGCAAGAAAAAGAAATAAAGTGTCTTCAATTAGGAAAAGAGGAAGCCAAATTGTCTTTATTTGCAGATGACGTGATTGTATATTTAGAAGACCCCATCATCTCAGCCCAAAATCGCCTGAAACTGATAAGCAACTTTACCAAAGTCTCAGGATACAAAATCAATGTGCAGAAATCACAAGCATTTCCATACACCAATAACAGAAAAACAGAGAGCCAAATCAAAAGTGAACTCTCATTCACAAATGCTACAAAGAGAATAAAATACCTAGGAATACAACTAACAAAGGATGTAAAGGATCTCTTCAAGGAGAACTACAGAACACTGCTCAATGAAATAAGAGAGGACACAAACAGATGGAAAATATCCCAGCTCATGGTTGGGAAGAATCAACATTGTGAAAATGCCCATACTGCCCAAAGTAATTATAGATTCTATGCTATCCCCACCAAGCTACCAATGACCTTCTTCACAGAACTGGAAAAAAACCACTTCGAACTTCATATGGAACCAAAAGAGAGCCCACATAGCCAAAACAATCCTAAGCAGAAAGAACAAAGCTAGAGGCATCATGCTGCCTGACTTCAAACTGTACTACAAGGCCATAGTAATCAAAACAGCATGGTACTGGTACCAAAACAGAGACATAGACCAATGGAATAGAACAGAGTCCTCAGAAGCAACCCCACACATCTACAATCATCTGATCTTTGACAAACCTAAGAAAAGCAATGGGGAAAGGATTCCCTGTTTAATAAATGGTGTTGGGAAAACAGGCTAGCAGCATGCAGAAAGCAGAAACTGGACTCCTTCCTGACATCTTACATTAAAATTAACTCCAGATGGATTGAAAATGTAAGCATAAGACCTAACACCATAAAAACCCAAAAAGAAAACCTAGGCAAAACCATTCAGGACATAGGCATAGGCATGGACTTCATGGCTAAAACACCAAAAGCATTGGCAACAAAAGCCGAAATAGACAAATGGGATCTAATCAAACTCCACAGCATCTGTACACCAAAGGAAACAATCATTAGAGCAAATCGGCAACCAACAGAATGGGAAAAAATTTTTGCAGTCTACCCATCTCACAAAGGGCTAATATCCAGAATCTACAAAGAACTAAAACAGATTTACAGGAAAAAAAGCAAACAAACCAATTCAAAAGTGGGCAAAGGATATGAACAGATACTTCACAAAAGAAGACATCAATGAGGCCAAAAAACATGAAAAAATGCTTATCATCACTGGTCATTGGAGAAATGCAAATCAAAACCACATTGAGATACCATCTCACACCAGTTAGAATGGTGATCGTTAAAAAAAATCTGGAGACCACAGATGCTGGAGAGGATGTGGAGAAATAGGAACATTTTGTTCCTTTAACATTGTTGGTGGGAATGCAAATTAGTTCAACCATTGTAGAAGACAGTGTGGTGATTCCCCAAGGACCTAGAAATAGAAATACCATTTGACCCAGCAATCCCATTACTGGATATATACTCAAAGAATTATAAATTGTTCTATTACAAAGACACATGCACATGTATGTTCATTGTGGCACCTATTTACAATAGCAAAGACCTGGAACCAACCCAAATGTCTATCATTGATAGACTAGATAAAGAAAACGTGGCACATATACACCACGGAATACTACTCAGCCATAAAAAAAATGATGAGTTTGTGTCCTTCATAGGGACATGGATGAATCTGGAAACCATCATTCTCAGCAAACTGACACAAGAACAGAAAACCAAACACTGCATGTTATCACTCATAGGCAGGTGCTGAACAATTAGAAAACATGAACACAGGGAGGGGAGCATCACACACTGCGGTCAGTAGGGAGCTGCTCGGGGAGGAAGAGCGGGGTGTGGAGAGGGATAATGAGGGGAGAAATACAAGATATAGGTGATGGGGGGATGAAGGCAGCAAACCATCTTGCCATGTATGTACCTATGCAACAATCCTGCATGATCTGCACATGTACCCCAGAACCTAAAGTAAAAAAAAAAAAAAAAGATTTAACTGCCCTGCTGGATTTTTGACTTGCATGAAGCTTGTATCCCCTTTGTTTTGGCCACTTTCTCCCTTTTGGAACATACATATTTACCCAATGCCTGTGACCCTGTTGTATCTAGGAAGTAACCAACTTGCTTTTGATTTTACAGGCTCATAGGCTGAAGGGACTTGCCTTGTTTCAGATGAGACTTTTGACTATGGACTTTTGAATTAATGCTGAGATGACTTAAGTCTTTGGAGAACTGTTGGGAAAGCATGATTAGTTTTGAAATGTGAGAACATGTGATTTAGGAGGGGCCGGGGTAGAATGATGTGGTTTTGCTGTGTCCCACCCAAATCTCATCTTGAATTATAGCTCTCAAAATCCCTATGTGTTGTGGGAGGGACCCTGTGGGAGGTAATTGAATCGTGGAGATGAGTTTTTCCACTGCTGTTCTCATGATAGTGACATGAAAGTGATCTCCTTTGACTCCATGTCTCACACCCAGGTCATGCTGATGCAAGAGGTGAGCTCCCATGATCTGATGGTTTTATAAAGGGCAGTCCTTCTACTCATGCTCTCCTGCTTGCTGCATGCTTTGGCTCCTCCTTTGCCTTCTGCCGTGATTGTGAGGCCTCCCCAGCCACGTAGAACTGTGAGTCTATTAAACCTCTTTTTTGTTGTAAATTAGCCAGTTTCAGGTATGTCTTTATTAGCAGTATGAGAACAGACTAATACACTGACCTTCATCCCTCACACTTAAGCAGCTACCAAGCACTGTGACCTAAAGAGGCAGTGGAGTTGAGGACAGGGACTCTGGAGCTAATCTTCCTGAGTTCAAATTCTGACTCCACCACTTACTAGACATATAACCTTGAATGTGTTTCTACAGCCCTCTGGGCATGTGTCTTTGGGTTATTGTGAGAACTTAGACATTAAGCACTTAGAACAATGCTTGGCATATGGCAAGAATTCTATGTGTTAGACATTGATGACTATTATTTTAGTTGTTGCTTCTCTTTCTAAGTATCTCATGAAATTGACTCCATTCCTTGTACTGCTGCCCCAGTCCAGACAACCACTGTTCCTCCCCAGATACAGCAACGGCCTTCACCTCAGTGCCCTCCCTGTCTTCTGTTGGATCTTCTCTTATTCCACTCTGGCCCCAAAATACTCTTTCTGAATCATAAATCTAGCATGCCCCTTTCCTGCTTAAAACCTTCACATAATGCACGGTACCCAGGCCTGGGATGGATGATTCAGCCCTTTCCAATCCCTCACAGCCTCAGTATTTACCAAACATTTTTTTTCCCTCCATGTGTCAGTGGCATGAGCCTCTCTCAGTTTCCCCCAATGGCTTTTGCACATTCTGCTCCCTCTGCCCGGGCCACCATCCCTAGTTCCTTCATCAAACCAGTTCTACTGTTTCCTTCAAGTCTTAGCTGGGTAGTTACATCTTCTAAGGTGTCTTCCTTGACTCCTCAGGCAGAATTAGAAGCCCCATTTCTCTGTTCTCATAGTCCCTGTGCCTCCATGACATAGCACTGATACAAGAGTGTCATCTTTGCTGTCACATATCTGCCTCCCCAGACTGTGAGTCCCTCCAGGGTGGACCCTGGGCCTCACCCATCTGTGTAGACACTCAATAAACTCATGCGAAATGGAATTGAATTGGAACAAGCCCAAAATTGCATTTTAAGAGCCAGAAAGCAGAATAAAGTGGCTGAATCCAACTTCTCCAGGAGCAGCTCATGCGTGGGCAAGGGGAGCATGAGATGTTCTTTTCTCACACCATCCTCTTCCTGCTGCCAATCCCCTCCTAGCTGCGTGAGTCTCGTGAGCTGACTCCAGACAGGATGGGCTTGGCAGCGACTGCCTGGCTGTGTGCCCACCACCTGTGGGTGCCCAGAGAACATGCCAAAAGGAGCTGAGCATCACCCAAGCAGTCCTGCCCTCTGATTCCTACCATAGGACGTTGGAGACAGGAGTAGGTGGAGGGAAGAAGGGGAATCACCTGAACCTACAATATTTCTGGGCCTCTGTCTTCTCCTCTACTAAATGGATTCAATAATCCTGCCTTCAAGATTGCAATGGGGACTTAAGGAGAACACAGATATGGGCACATAGTGGTCCCAGACTTGCATGGGGCCTGTGCCCCTTTGTTTTAGCCAATTTCTCCCATTGTGAACACATGTATTTACCCAATGCCTATAGCCCCATTATATCTAGGAAGTAATAACTCACTTTTGATTTTACAGGCTCATAGGTGGAAGGGACTTGCTTTGTCTCAGATGAGACTTTGGACTGTGGACTTTTGAGTTAATGCTGAAATGAGTTAAGACTTTGGGGGAGTGTTGGGAAGGCATGATTGGTTGAACCTTGTTAACCCTTCTGCTTGAACCCCGTTAACTTTCTCATAATCACCAGGGAAACCGAGGTGAAGAGAATGAGGAAACATGCAACTTTGGGTAGGATCCCACTTCCATGCAGAATAGGTGGAAGGTGATCTGCAAATGTACAATGTCTTCTGAGGATCTGATTCATTTTCAAAGGTCTTCACAGATGGGGTTGTATTAGTGTGGTACAGTTGTTATCATTGATAAAATACCTGTTGAAGATGCTTAGCTGGTTGCAGCATGTGAAACAGCTCCCCATCTTCCCCCACTGGATCTCCTTTCTGAGCAGGTCGTAATGCTAATTACAACATTTTACAAACAGCAAATGATGAAGAATCTAATCCCTGCTCCCACCCAACACACACATCCCTGAGGTTAGAAGCATCCAGAACACAAGCAGTCTAGGAACTCACCAGATTTCAGCGAACCCCTCTCAGCTCACATCTTCTCTGCTCTTTTAGATTTGAGACACGACAACACAAGAAGAAACCATCCTGACTTTATTTTTCCCCTTTCAAACTAAACAGGAACTTGTCAAACATAAATGCAAAATTATGAAAAACAATTATAAGTGAAAACTCTAGTTATTAAAATGTATGGGGACTAATTATTGATCTGATGATATGCTGAATAAAAAGAAAGAGACACGCTTGGATAAATAGAAATCTTTTAAAGTCATTAATATACATGTGTTTATTTTTCCTAATCTACACTGGAAGCTGCAGCAGGGCTGTATTGTCTAACAAATTAGAAGGGTGACAATGCCATGTTCAGCCCTATGTGTGATGTCTCTCCACTCAGACTTATTAATTTCTGCCAAATTAAAACAAGTCCCCCCCACCCCCTGCCCGGCAGGCTGTAGGAATGTGTAATGCAAATACAAATGCCATTAGGAAGACTTTGCCTTTGGGCAGCTGCCAGGAGAACCTGCACACTGGCTTGAAGCTGTTTCCGCACAGACAGGAAACTGCTAGGAAATTGTCACCCCAAAACTAAGCGCTATCAAAAGAGGAACTTTTGGCCAGGTGCAGTGGTTCACGCCTGTAATTCCAACACTTTGGGAGCTGAGGTGGGCAGATCACAAGGTCAGGAGTTTGAGACCAGACTGGCCAATATGGTGAAATCCCATTTCTAATAAAAATACAAAAATTAGGCAGGCATGGTGGCAGGTGCCTGTGGTCCCACCTACTCAGGAGGCTGAGGCAGAAGAATTGCTT
The DNA here is from genome assembly GCF_048565385.1 of Saimiri boliviensis. Taxonomy (NCBI): domain Eukaryota; kingdom Metazoa; phylum Chordata; class Mammalia; order Primates; family Cebidae; genus Saimiri; species Saimiri boliviensis. The sequence continues at coordinate 48,632,464 of NC_133459.1, forward strand.
GAACGCAGGAGGTGGAGGTTGCGGTGAGCCAAGATTGTGTCACTGCACTCCAGCCTGGAAAACAGAGCGAGACTCCGTCTCAAAACAAAAACAAAACAAAAAGCAGTGGGGAGCTCTTCCAGGCATGGCTGCACCTTGGTTCTCTTCCCGGTAGGGTGATCCCTCCCACTTGTCCCTGCCTCAGTCTTCCCCAGGGCCAGTCCTGAGTCCTGCACCGCTGCCCCACAGCCCCATTTCAAAATGATCACCACAGCCCTGAGCCTTGGTTTTTATTTTTTTGTACTTTGGGTTCTGGGGTACACGTGCACATCCTGCATCTTGCAGGATTGTTGCATAGGTCCGTACATGCCATGGTGGTTTGCTGTCTCCATCCCCCACCCCTACTCCATCACTTACATTAGGCATTTCTCCTGGTGTTATGATGAGCCTTGGTTTTTTACAGGCATATTGGCCTGGCCAGCTGACCTCTGACTACACACTCTTTAGATTTCTGCAGGAAACTTGAGGCCAGGGCCTTGGCCTCAGAGTGTATTTGGAATAAGTTTGAGTATCTCTGCTCATGTGCAATTCCCAACCTGCTATGCCACATGGCCAGTCCTTCCAGTCTGTGTGGCCTCCTTCAGGAAGTCTTCCTGGAGAGCCCCCTACTACCTCTGGTGCCTTGAGTTATGATTACACCTTCAATGTTCATCTCTCCCACCTGCAAGTGAGCACCTGGAGGGCAGGGTGTAAGGTGCACCCAGCTCTGAGCTCCAGAGCCCAACACAAGGCCCAGACCTGGGAAAGGGACAGAGTAGCTAACATTTATTCTAGACTAGGCCCTGAGCTAATCAATTCACAAACACAATATCATTTAACCTCACAGTATTTTATTAGGTAATAAGAACATCTACAGTTTTATAGATGAGAAAATGTAGGCTCAGAGAAGTCAAGTCCCTTGCCCAGAATCATATAGTGAGTGAGTCACAAATCCTAATGAGACTCCATGTCAGTCTTCCTTAGAGCTTTAGCCACTCCAGAGCCTCAACCTTAACCGCTGCTCCTTAGGGGAGAGAAAGGAGGGAGAAATCAGGAGACATTGCCTCACTTGCCTCTCTCAGCTCTGACTGGAGCAGGGACATCAGTTAACATCCCAATAAAAGCTGAGGACAGCCTCACTAGGGCAGGGAGAAGATGAGCCGGCGGTGGGACAGAGACTTGCTTAGGAAGAGGCACCCTCAGGATCTATCCACCTGCTGGATGAGGGAGTACCAAGGGAGAGGGATGGGTCATTGGGTAGACAGTGGTGCTGTTGACAGAATGTGAACCTTGAATCATCTCTCTATCATCAGCATCACAGATAAAGAGAGCTAACTTCATGCCAGGCACTGTACTAAAAACTCATCATATGCTGTCCCATTCAGGCCTCATGGCAACCTGTGAAAAAGTATTATTGTCTCCATTTTATACATGAGAATATGGAGGCTTTCAAAGAATACGTGGTTGGGGACAGTTTACACAAAAAATTACCTGAACCTTGTAAAGAAATATTTTTACTGAGCTTTTAACCATGAAATATGTTCCCTAGCTTCTCAGTCCTTCCCCTCAGCATAAAGAGATTGGGGGGGCCTGTGTCCCCTACTTATTGCCCCACAGTCACGGTTCCAACATGGGCTGGGCTCATGAGGGACAGAGGGATGGAGGCAAGGAGAGAGAATCCACAAAGTTCCAGTGTCCCAGGGCCTGCCAGTGCCCAAGACATTCCCCAGCCACCTCTCCAGCGGGGTTAACAAGTCTGTCCACAAATAGAACAAATGGAATAGGCATCCAGGAGTTCTCCAGGGAAGTGAGGGGCAGGCAGGTCAGCATCTCCCTCACTGAAGCACCCAGATTTCTTCTGTCGGCCACCTGGGCAGATTCCACTGCTCCTGAAATCCCCACCCTTCCTGCTCAAGGACTCACTCTGGCATCGCAGCCACTTGGAGCCCTCACCCCTGTCGAGTTATCAGAATTGGGTAAATGCAGCTGTTGTTTTGAAGGAGTAAGTTGAGGGCACTTAGCGAATCAACTTCCTAATGAATCTTTTCAGGTCTGGATGGGAGCTGGTCTGTTACTATGGAACTTGGCTTGATTTGGAAATTAATGTGGTAATTTACAGCCACTCTGCCAGGCAGGAAGATTAAAAGAGAGAGAGAGAGAGTGAGGGGAGAGAGAGTGAAGGGAGAGAGAGCAAGGGGAGAGAGACTGAGGAGACAGAGACCTCTGCAGTGGCAGAACCTTGAGAGGCACCGATTTAGGGCATGTCTGGAGAGCTGGACCATATGCACTGGGCACCATGAAGGTGGCATCAGCCAGGTGGGCCCATGTGAGACACAGGGATGGGGGCAAGGAGAGACACTCCACAAAGTAGATCAAAAATCAGTGCCCCAGGCCCAGCTGGGGCAGTGTGGGCAATCCTCTCTTTAGAGAGAGAGAGAGACAGAGAGAGAGAGAGAAAGAGAGAGAGAGAGAGAGAGAGTGTGTGTGTGTGTGTGTGTGTGTGTGTGTATGTGTGTGTGTGTCACTAACTTCTGGCATTCATTTCCCAAAGTCAGTTTTTGGCATGACCATAAGTCACCAATGTTATTACTTACTTTGTGTTTTTCTTTAAATTTACTCAATTTGTATCTTAAATGAGTTTTATATCACTTCTATCATAAATGGAAAACCAATATTACATACTAAGAAGAAAAAGTAAAAGAAAAATTAATTACACTGAAAACAAAACAGAATTACTAAATTCTAGAGCAGCCCTTGCCTGCCAAAGGCTCTGAGTCTGAAACCTGCCCCCATTTGGGGAAAAGCATGTTAAGAGAGGTGCTCAAGACATATTAGTGCAGAACTGAGGTGTAAGCACCTCTTGTTGCAATCAGACAGATTGAAAGAAGAATTAAATGGAAACTACTTTTGCACTTGTGAGTCAGTGCTGTGTAATGCTATGATCTTTGCATTTTATTTATTTAACAAACATTTACATAGCACATACTATGTGTCAGAGACTGTTCTAAAAACTTTTTAAAAATCAACTCATTTAATTCCTATACTAACCCTAGATAGTATAGCATTATTTCCATTTTAGAGAGAGGAGACTGAGGTACAGAGAAGTTTAGTAGCTTGCTAGAGGTCACTTCAAACCATCTAAAATCCTGTACTGGTCATTCTACCCTTCGGTGGCCAGAGTGACCCAGAGATCCTCCAGCCACTGTCTGGACCAGAGCTACAGACATGTGGGAAGGAACAGTATGCAGACAGGGAGTTCTAGTTAGCTGCAGACTGACTCCTCATGGCCCAGGCCAGGCCAGGCCAGTGGTGGCATCACTGGGTAGACCCTGGGGGTCCCTCCTCCTAAGCCCTCTGAGGCCCTCCATCTAACTAAGTCTGAGTTCTGTGAGTGGCAGGCAAGAGACAGTTGGATGCTTCTCTAGGAGAGAAGGGAGTGATTTTATTGTTTTTTTTGTTTTGTGAGGTTTTTTTTTTTTTTTTAATATCTAAAGAGATATAACACAAGCCCTTTTCTGCTTTTCTCTGCTAACTGTTCTTGGCAGAAGTCTTTAAGGACCAGACAGGGACTTTCACTGATGGTCAGGTGGCTGGGATCTGAGGAGATGGCGGGTTCCCTTGGCACAATGGCAGTGGTGGGTGCAGATGGAATGGTGTAGAGATGAGGGGCCCTCTTTGGAGGGAGGGTTTCTGTGACCAGCTGCCTCTGCTAATGCAGGGAGGTGCCCTCGAGGGGCCCACTCTGGCAGTCCCTCCCTGGGCAGCCCATGCCTTGTTCTGGCCTTGGGATGTAAGACATACTGCAATCCTAACTACAACCTGAATTGGGTGACGGGGGTCCTGCATCATTATTAGAATAATAAAAGAGTAGCAGATAGAATATTTTGGAAATTAATAAAACATTATGCTCTTTTGCACCTCCAAGTGCATGAGCCTTGCCCCGTCTAACTAGTGTGAAGTTGAGAATCTTCCAAAAGGGATTCCAAGAGAGAGAAAGTAAAATTCGGCCTCTGACATTAAGGAAAAAAAAGCCAGAATTTTATCCTGACTAGAACTAAAAGGAAGAGAAGAGGCTCAGAAAGAAGTCCAGATCATCAATAGAAAAAAGTAATACATTTTTTTCTGCAGATTTGAGTTGGAATGTGAGTTAAATTTGAGAACCTACTAAATAGTTCACATTGGGCATTTCCTTTGTGTCAGGTCATTCATTTGCCAAATGTTTTATATGCACAGCCTCATTTAATCTTCTAAATAATCCCGAGGTTGGTGCTGTTACTATCCCCATTGTATGACTGAGGAGGAGGTTAAATAACTTGGTCAAGTTCAGATACTCAGGAGACAGTAGATCAGGGATTTGAATCTTCCGGCATTTCTCTAGACTGTAGCGATTGTCCAAACGAAACTACTAGGTCCCATGGGTCCCCATGATTCACATCTTCCAAGAGTAACCAGATGCATCTTAAGAGAAAATATGTCTTGTCTTCAGATGTCAGAACCAAAATTCTTGGGCTTATGTCAGTCAAGGCCTCACCCAGGGACCCTCCATGGGGGTTCTCAGGAAAGAAGGAGAAATGATCCTCAGCCGGCCCCTCACAGATGCCACAGCAAATAAAGCATGGAAAGGCCACTGGGAATGCCTGGGCCCCACACTGGAGGATCTGAACTGTGGAGGCATTTGCCTCTTCTGGGCTCCTTACACAGACCAGGTGTGTGCTACCACACAAATTCCAGATTTATCAATAATGCAGATCATATATCCTCACCAGGATCTGGGGCTTTACAAGTTTTCTCAGCAGCTCAGTGAGCTCCTCAGCTTCCAGAGGCTCAAGGCACCAGCCTACCAGCCCACCTGAGGATCCCCGCTCCCCTTTCTCCAGGTGGAAGCTCAAAAGTCACGCAGGAGCCGGGCGCGGTGGCTCAAGCCTGTAATCCCAGCACTTTGGGAGGCTGAGGCGGGTGGATCACAAGGTCAAGAGATCGAGACCATCCTGGTCAACATGGTGAAACCCCGTCTCTACTAAAAATACAAAAAATTAGCTGGGCATGGTGGTGCGTGCCTGTAATCCCAGCTACTCAGGAGGCTGAGGCAGGAGAATTGCCTGAACCCAGGAGGCGGAGGCTGCAGTGAGCTGAGATCGTGCCATTGCACTCCAGCCTGGGTGACAAGAGCGAAACTCCGTCTCAAAAAAAAAAAAAAAAGTCACGCAGGATCTGGCTTCCCCATTAGTCCCCTGGACATTGGAGAAGTTTTGCCTCACCTGTCTACCTTTCCAGCCTTGTGCCCTATACATATAACCCCAGCAGAGAGGGCATGAGGCCATGTTCATCTATAGACCTTGCCCCCTGGGGTATCCAGACCTCTTCCCTTAAGCCTGAGGCCTAGAGGCCAGCCTGGCTCCGCTAATGCTTGCTGCATGGCCTTCAACAGATGAGTTACCCTCTCTGCATCTCAGTTTCCAAATAGAGGGTTGGAGCCTTTGAGGCTTAGTAGCCACTATTCCCCCTGTCTGGAACACCCTTCTCTACTTCTTAGATTATCTAACTCCTAGGTCTTTCTAGACTCAACTCATCTTATCTGATCCTTTAGGAGGCCTTTTCCCATACTCCATCTTCAAATTCCTATCCTAAGCTGAATTGTGTTTCTTCTCTCTGCTCCAATAAGTATTAGGTTTTTGGTATCATGTCAAACTTTTATTAAGCACTTACCATATGTCAGGCACTGTTCAAAGACTTTGCATATATGAATGTATTTACTTTTCACAACTCCATAAGGTGGATGCTAATTGTGTCCTTATTTTACCAAAAAGAAAACTGAGAAAGAGAGGCAAAATGAATTACCTGAGGTCATCTAGCAAGTAAGTGTCTGAGCTGGCATTTGAACTCCTCCATGGTTCTCAAGAATGATGAAAATTATGATAGGGCCTGAGGGAAGCCACCTTACCTGTCAGAGGTTCCACTGTGGTATGTGATCCTGCTCAGGGAGGCCCAGGCAAAGTTTATAGTCAAATCACTTCTTTTGTTTTGGATACTTATAGCTTAGCGATGGCCTCCCAACCCAACTTTCTGCTCCCAGCATCAGAAATTTGGCCGGTGTCATTGTCACAATTACCCAAATTCACCCCAGAATAGAAGTCCAAGCTGTTGAAGGACAAGGACATGGCATCATGAATCAGAAAATGGGGTAAGAGTTGAGGCTGAGTGTGATTTGGGCAAGTTCCTGCTCCTCTCTGAGCTGTTCCCTCATCTGAAAACATGGAAATGCAATACCTACCTCAGAGATTTGGGGCGGATCAAATAAAACAACGGGTATCTTGGGAAGCAGAGGCAGGAGGATTGCTTGAGGCCAGGAGTTTGAGATCAGCCTTGACAACGGTGAGACTTCATCTCCACGAAAACGTTTAAAATTAGCTGGATGTAGTGGTGTGCACCTGCAGTCCTAGCTACTTCAGGAAGCTGAGACAGGATGATTGCTTGAGCCCAGGATTTTGGTGCTGCAGTGTGAGCCACAACCAGACCACTTAACTCTAGCCAGTGACAGAGTGAGATCCTGTCTCAAAAAATATATATATATAATAAAATAATGAGTGTCAAAACCCTGAGCAATTAATTCATTCAATAGCAATTCAGCAAGGACCTATCACTGTTGCTGTCAAAGAGGGGGAAATGTCCCTGCCCTCAGAGAGTTTACATTTGAAGACAGTGTTTGCACTAGAGTTGTTCCCCAGACCAGCTCTTCCTGAAGAAATCTATTGCTATGCATGAAATCACTGTGTTCCCATCATAGGATAATATCAGAATCCACACTGACAGGTACCCTATTGCCCTGCTCACTGCTATGCCCTCTTCTTCCTCTGTCCCCACCTAGGTAAATGAGCGGCCTCTGACAGCTCGCCCTCTTCTCTGGGTATTCTTCCTCCTCTCTAAAATAAGGAGTTTGGGTTGGATGGATTTCCAAACTCTTCAAGGTGGCCATTAATTACTGAATGGTTTACTACTTTTTTAGATGGTGAGGGTAGCAGGTGGGCGAAGGATGAACCAAGCATCTGTGAGGATCTTAGGAGATTCGCAGGCATGTCCTCATTGAGGCTGAGGTACTCAATTTTACTCTTTGGCCACATCAACACCTTTAAGTTCCCTTCACCTCCTGCTGAGAATACATTCTGGTTCTCACCCATGTGCCTTTGTCTATGCTGTTTCCTTTGCCTGGGACACTTCCCTCCATTCCTGGCCTTCCTAGACAGTTCCTTTATTATCTTTAAAACTGAGAGCAGAAGTTGACCCCTCCCTAGTCTGCTATTTTTGCATTCAGTGTATTAAAGTATAATCCCATCATGTGAATATCTGTTTCACCCACAACACCGAGAGCTCCTCAAGGACAGGGACTGTATTTTATAAGGTCGTGTCCTCAGCCCCAGATCTGTGCCTGGTGCTAAATTGGTATTAGATAGATTGAATTGAATGTGATTTAAAGTCACCTGCTGAGGTACCTAATATCAGGAAATGGTAGAACCAGGACTTGAACCAGGGCTAAAGACTCCAAGTCCAGCACATCTCTTCTCCCTACAGCTGTCAGGAGAGGGTAAGAGAAAGGTGTTTGGACCAGCTGCTTTCCTCAGCCTTCCGCAGGATTGGAGGAATCTGTGGGAAAGCCAAGTTGCCTGGGAGGGGTCCTCAGGGAACAATGCTGCCAAAACTTGTTTACTTCCCCTTTTCCCCTTCAGCCCAGCTGCTGGTTTCCTGGGGACTGAAGTCAAGCCGCATTTCCCCAATTCTGTTCCCTTTCTTCAGACCTCTGTCAATACAGTGGGAACCTGGCTTTCTGAATGAGATGGGAGGAGACAAAGAGAGCCACCCACCCCCATGCCTGTCGAGTGCCCAGTTCATATTCCTGCTGCGACTGTATCTAAATTTGCAAATCGTCACCCCGTGCCCCACCATCATGTGTCATCTTTTATGCATGGCCACCTCTGCCGCGCAGCTCGGCCAGTTGCTATGCAACCAACGACAGCGCCGCGGGGGCCTGACATTAGTGAAAGCAAATTGACCAGAGGAGCCTTCATCCTGCATGCAAAGCAGCCAGGGCCTCACTCTTTGGAGAGGCTGCTGGAGCTGAGGCTGGGCCACCTTATTCTATGGGGGTCAGACCCTTTGGCCGCAGCCTCCCTAGTCTAAGCTACAGCCACTGGGAAGCTTTAGTCCTCCTACTTCTGGAAAAGGCTGAAATCTGACCAGTGACAAGAGCTGCTTCCAAAAGGAAGGGAGGGAAAATGCGTCTTCAGGCTCTAAAATTCTGAACCTCCAGTGGGTTCAGACATTAGCTCCTGCAGAAAAAGAGTTACTATTCATTGAGCACTTACTATGTGCTAGGCAGTGTTTGGCACGAGAACTGTACAATGCAAAAAGCTCTAACTTCCTGGATCCCAGCCCAGCCCCACTGTTACTCAGCTGTGTGTTGTGCATGCAAATTACTTATCAGGACATAGCCAGCCACCGAGGGCTGTCCCTAGACATCTTGGCAGGCAATAAAATATTGGATAATGGGGAGGGGGAAGGAAGCCAGTACAGCAGCAGGAGTGAGAAGATGAGAGAAAGGAAGGGAGGATGCTGCCTTGCACACCCAGTATTGGAGGACTCTGAGCCTCCTGCTGGGAAGAACAGAGGACATTAGGAGCTGGTAGTTCTGCTCCCCTCTTCTACACAACCCCTAATGGCCCCCACTCCCAGGAATGTGACCTCACAATTTCCTATTAGAGCATTCATATACCATTTTGCACTGGGAGGTAACAAGTTGTGCTGGAAAGAACAAGGCTTTGGAATTCATTAGAGCTCACCTCAGATCTGGGTGTTTGTCCTCCCTAGTGGTATGACTACAGCCATTTACTTCTTTTTTGAAATAACAGCTTCTCAAGCTATACAATGGGCATGATGATACCTACCTTCACAGGGTTAAATGGCTGCCATATGTAAAGCACCTAACAGAAAATCAGTAAGTGCCACTCCTCTCCCCCAAACTTCAATGGCACTCAGCCTGACATTGTTCCTACCCACCTCCCCCAGCCTTGTCCTCCCCAATCCCTGCACCTCTGCACCTTTCTTTGGATACAGCATCTCCCTAAAAACCCCTCCCCTTGCTCTTTGCTTTCTAAAGTCTGGTCCACCTCTAAGGACTATAAAACAAGTTAAAATTTACTTCAGTAAGAAACCCTGACCACCAGGCCATTCCCCAATCCACTTTCCAGTGGGAAAATTCTTAGAGCAGGGAACCAAGAAAAGACTCTCCTTTCTTCGGTGGTGAGTTTGAGAAGCTCTCTCTTAAAGCTCAATTATCCATTGAGGAATGTCATTCTGTGGCTCCTGTATCCTGAGGGCTATGTCTCACCCTGAAGATGGGCAAGGAGCAACCTCAGAAAACATAGCTAAGGGACTTACAGGAACACAGCTTGGTTCTAGCTGCCATAACGTCACTGTGGTTTTGCACTAGAGTTGTTAACACTCATAACCACTAACTAATTCACAATTACTCCTTAACATACCAACAAAAGGTTTGCTTTTCATACAAATCAGCAAGGTAGACATTACCCCACTTACTGAGGAAGAATGGAGGCTCAGAGAGGAAAGGTGACACGTACAAGATCACACAGTGGGTGGGTGGTGGTCAAAATGGGGCTGGTATGCAGTCTTACATGAAAATGGCCTACGCAGCTATAATGTATGGACTTTGTCTACATCATCAGGCATCATTAACATTTCGGACTACTTTGCCCATTGAAAAGAAACTCACAAGGTGAAACACAAAGCCACTTACCTGTTTCTTATAAAGATAAAAACCTTTACCAAACCTAGAGAGAAGCAGCATAGGGAGTGCAAAGGGTATCAGCTCAGCTGGACGTCCCTGGGCAAGTGACTCCATTCTGCTGAGCCGGAGGTTCCTCTCTCTGAAATGGAAGACAAGGAGGTTACCTACCAGATTCTCAGGTCTATTTGGAAGGGCAAAAATGATACAGACCAAAACAGTGCTCAAGTATGAAGTTTTGATAGACATTAGTATATCCTTAGGAGTGGCATTGCTCCAAACCAGAGGTTAAAAACCTGTTTCTGACACATGCTTTTCTTTAATTATTCAATGCTGAAAACTGTTGTTTTCATTGTTTAAAGGGAGACGTGCCGATTGTATTGCCTTCCTGTTGTATTAAAAAGCATTTCTTCATTATTTGAACTAATTTCCAAACAAATTAAAAACTTGTAGCAGTCAAGCTCTGACTGCTGCATCTATTAGATTCAGAAGATGGCAAATTCCTTAAAACACACATATAAACAATTCTGGTAACACAATCTGATTTTATAATTAATTTTCTGCCTGGGAAGGCGAAAGTTCTCCTTCTCATGTTCTTTGTCTTCAGGTCCCCAACTGTTCTGCCATTTCTGGCAGACTCTTAATCAAGGAAAAGCAGATTTTGTTACCAGGAATTCTGTTGTGTTGTATGTAAAAAAGCAAATGTTTTTCTCAAATGTGCTTTGATCAGAGAGATGGCCAGGTAGAGGCAGTCAACACATTCTTCTGTGATTGGACCTTAGTGGTTCCTGTTTTTACCCTCCTGCAGCCACTGTGAACACATTCTTATCAGAGTGTGGTCACTCAGCAAGCCGCCCTTGTGAGCGGCCTGTAGAGGCCCCACACTATGCCAGCCTGTGGGGCAGATGTGTCCCAGGAATACTCAAGGTCTAATCAAGGTGTGAGGCTGAGACAAGAAACAAGGAGCAGTAAACATGTTAGTAATAGGTTGTTGAAATATCAGGAGGGTGGTGCACTGGGCCCCTTGTGAAATAATGGCCATATTAGATGGGTTCAGATTTAGTCTATGACTAGGTCAGGGCCAGGTTTATGACTCAGTCAATAGCTGGGATCAGTCCTCAGCATGGACCAAGATCAGGGATCAGGCTGTGACCAAGACTGAGGTTCAGAGAATGATCAGGTTTAGGGTTCAGTCTGTGGCCAGAATCAGAGCTCAGGCTGAGGCCAGGATCACTCAGTCTGTGGCCAACATGAAGGCACTTAAGATCTGAGGTCCAGGAACAGTCTCTGGCAAAACCAGGCTACACTGTAGTCAGGATCATGGCTTGTTTGTAATCATGGCAGTGGGATTCATGAACGACTTAGACCTAGTCTCTGCTCAAGTATTTCATAGTCTTCTCTGGGAAACATCAAATTGAAATTACTCTACCAACTATAAAGAGTTAATGACAGAGGCCGGGCATGGTGGCTCACACCTGTAATCCCAGCACTTTAGGAGGCCAAGGCAGGCAGATTACGAGTTCAATAGATCAAGACCATTCTGGCCAACATGGTGAAACCTCATCTCTACTAAAAATACAAAAATTAGCTGGGCTTGGTGGTGCACACTTATAGTCCTAGCTACTTGGGAAGCTGAGGTAGGAGAATTGCTTGAACCTGGGATGTGGAGGTTGCAGTGAACTGAGATTGTACCATTGCGACAGAGCAAGATTCCATTAAAAAACAAAAACAAACAAACAAAAAACAGAGGGAAACAGGAAAGAAGAGCACAGGACAGTGCCTCTTTTCTAGTCTGGGGCTGGGAGTGGGGAATGTGCCAGGGAACACCTTCCAGAGAAGGTGATGCCAAAACTGTGTCCAGAAGGGCATGAATAACTTCATTTCAATATCCTTTTTTTTGGTATCATCATTTTGAGCACATGGCTTTATTTCCTTCGTGATTTTCCAATTTCCCCCAGCACTCTGCACTGGATGCAATGTATGTTTTGAGGGACACAATTACACCTCCTCTGGACAAGATCCTGGAGAACAGGTCCTTTTCTTCAACCTCAGTACCTCCTATTATGTTCTGCCTGCCATATAGGCACTCTGTGTAGTCCTAACACTAACTCCCAGCCACCTTTATCTCTGGTTGGATGTACTGAATTTCTATACAGGAATCCATTTACTCCCTTGTACTACTCATCTTCATCTTGCAGCACAAAGCTATGAACATTCCCCAGGTTTATTAATAGATCCAGTAGCTCACAGAGGAGCAGCATGGTAGAGAAAATCAGACGATGACATCAAGAAAACCAGGGGAGCTGTGTGGCCTCAGGTAAGTCACACAGCCACTCAGAGCTTCTGTTTCTTCACCTAGTAAGTGAAGCTGACAGCTTCTCTGCCTTTACTGCAGAATGTTTTGGAGGCCCACAGAGAGGACTGATGTAAAAGGGCTCTGAAGATGGAGAGAATTACAACAAATCACTCATGGATGAAGAAGGCAGAACAAGTTCAGCTCAGCTTTGTGGGATTGGCCAGGTCTTAGTGGGGTCTGAGGAGGTAGGATCCATGGTCTTCTGTGTCTGTTCACAGACCAAGAACAGGAAGAAGGGACAGAATGTGTTTCTTAGCTCCTACGTTGGGGCATGAACACAGTTTGTATTCCCATTTATATGTCAATGTCTGTACTCACGTATGTGTCTTAGGTTGACTTCTTCAGAGCAGACCCTGACATGGAGATTCATATGCAAGTGATGTATTAAGGAAATGTTTCTAGGGGAAAATGGTGAGGGAGTAATGAAAGCAGGACAGGAGCCAAATAAGGCTGTGTTCTCAGGCAAACGTCCCACAGATGGTAGATTTGAGTCTGATCCTGAAGGAGAAATCTGAAGTGTACATCATCCCAACTCAAGGCAAGGGAGCTGGGCTTTCACTCTCCCCCTTCCAACATCCAACAATCATTGTAAACTCCCAGACACTTCTGGCTGTCTGTGACAATGGGCTAGTGCTAATTCCTAGTAGCCTAAGAGCCACTCACCAAAGAAGAGCCCAGGTGCTTTTGAAAGAACATGAAGTGAGGTATGGGGACCAAAGGGGACCTGTGTGGAGCACCAACATTATCTGCCAGAATGTTCCTGGGTGTGCTGATCTTCCCTGCCTCACTGGCTATCTCTTTTCAATTTCCTTTATGAGTTCCACTTCCTCTATGCCTTAAGTGATGGCATTTCACCTGCTTAAAACTCTTCCCTGGCTCCCTATTGCCTTGAGTATAACGTCCAAGTCCCTTCACATGATTAAGAAACCCCTTCATCCTCTGCCTTCTGCTGACTACCCCCAAACCTCATCTTTCACATGGCCCCTCACTCTAAAGTAACTAGAAAAGACCTTGCTGTTGTATGGGAATTGCAGAGGGGTTCCATGAAGCCTTAAAACTGGTCATAGACCACTGGAGAAGACAGAAACATAACAGGCAAATCTGAGTTTATGGGAATAGAGATAATGTACCTAACAGCCTGATTTCAGTGAAGACTTCCCATGGGGAGCAAATGTGAAGACAAAGCAGATAGATAAGTGGAGAAAGAGTGGTCCTAGCAGGATCTGCAGCATTGGAGAGACGTAGGGGAATTGTGAGCAGGCATGGAACAGAGTGGTCACAAAATAAACATTTGTGCAATGAGTACACGAGTGAATAACCACACAAGTTTTACATATTATGGGCTTTAGAATTCAAAAGCCTGATTCCTGTCTCTTCCATTTACTCACTGAGAAACCTCAAACAACTTATTTAACCACTCTGAACCTCAGTTTCCTCATTTGGAAAATCGGGCTAATGAGAATATCTAATATGAAACATATCTAATATGAAAAAATATTCTGTAAGCTGCAAAACTCTTCAAATATAGTTTTCATTCATTTACTTATTCAAAGAATAGTTTGGAGTTCCTAGTCTCTTCCAGGTCATGCACTGGGACTTTGACCTAGAAATAGGAACTAGATAGGGACTCTGTTTGTAAGTAGAGAGGAGAACAGTTTAGGAGAGAAGGCAAGGAGACAAGGAGAGGAGAGAAGTTTAGCTCACAATGAGACAAGTTGCCATAATCACAATCTGGAAGCTCAGAGAGCTCAGTGAAGAAGGTTTCCCAAATAAGGTAAAATTTGTGTAAGTGTACCTCTATGGCTGTGTGTGGGTGTGTCAAGTGAAGGAGGGGTCCAAGTAGAGAGACAATATATGAAGGCACAGGGGGCGAAAAAGCAGTGTGTTTAGACCAGGGGGTTGTTCTGGATGGCATAGTGCATGTGGGATGGTGGTAGGATGTAAAAGGAAATGAGAAAGTCTTTTGAGATCAGATCATATAGAGGGAATTTGAATATTTTTCTATAAGTATTGGGGATGCTCTTTGGCATGAGAGTTGCAGTGGCACTAAGATGACAGGAATAAGTGAGCAAAGCCTGCCTGAGTCCTAGGAAGAAGAGGTGGTAACAGTACCTTAAGCACTGGAGAAACTTCTGAACCTTCACCACCAACACACAACCACCACCACCACGAAGCTTCAGCAATCTCTCCCTTGGAGAGCTACCTACTGTGAAAATACTTGCTCAATGAGTTCTTGAAAATGTTGTTCCTACATTATTACTTCATTACACATTTTCCAGTGAGCTTTGTTCGATTATTTTACTTGTGTTTCTATTGGCAGGGCATATGATGAAACACCTAATTATCCCTGAATATCTTTTTTTGTTTGTTTGTTTTTTGTTTTTTGTTTTTTTGAGGCGGAGTTTCACTCTTGTTACTCAGGCTGGAGTGCAATGGCGCGATCTCGGCTCACCGCAACCTCCACCTCCTGGGTTCAGGCAATTCTCCTGCCTCAGCCTCCTGAGTAGCTGGGATTACAGGCACGTGACACCATACCCAGCTAATGTTTTGTATTTTTAGTAGAGACAGGGTTTCACCATGTTGACCAGGATGGTCTCGATTTCTTGACCTCATGATCCACCCGCCTCAGCCTCCCAAAGTGCTGGGATTACAGGCTTGAGCCACCGCACCCAGCCTCCCTGAATATCTTTACTAGTTATTGATAGCTGTATAACAAATCATCCAAAACTTATTGGCTTAACACACCCATTTATATAGCGCATGATTCTGTAGGCTTGTATTTGGGCTATCCTCAGGCAGGCAGTGCCACTGCCGATCTTGGCTGGGCTCATTTATTTGTTTACGTACAGTTTTGGGTCAGTTAGGAATCCCTGATTTGGAGATTGTCTGGCTATCAACTCTGTGGTTATGGGTAGCAACTGAGCCCTGTGTTTTTCATCATCTAGGAGGGTAGCCTGGACTTAGTCACATGATTATAGTCTCAGTATCCCAAGAAGAGAAAGGGAAGTAGCTGCAAGGCCTCTTGAACTAGGCTTATAACTCACCCAGTGTCATTTATTTTATTGGCCAAAGCAAGTCACAAAGCCAGCCTGAAATGCACTCCACCTCATAAAGGGAAAATCTGCAAAGTGCTGTGGCCATTTTTCCAATCTACTTCAAGGTGTATAAACTTTCTTCCATTAATCCTGGCATAAACAAGGAAGAAAGAATGTAAAATATTTCAAAGAAAGTTTTTGTTATTGTTGTTAATTATTTTGTGTAACCATAACAAATACTGGAAACATGGTGAATTCCCTATTGTTTACACATTATCATTATTATTTATTGAGCACCTCCTATGTGCCAGAGACCAGCCAAATAAAAATGAAAAAGATATACACAGTACTTGTTCCCTTAGGGCTTGCAGTCTAATACAGAAAATATCTTAAACAAGTAATTCCAATAACTTGGTAACTATTATGTCTAAAAATTGTATAGCTTTATTAATTTTTCCTTTATGTTTTTGTCTTTAGAGTCCTGAGTTTTAAAGGCTTTTCTGGATTAAATACATATTAATTTCTATAAAAGGGCTTTTGAAAGTTGCACCCCTGGCTGGAAGCTCTTTTACCTTGGGATCCCCAGTGAGCAAACCTGGGCCCAGCCAGAAAGTTAAGACCAAAGGAAGAGAAATCCCAGTTCATCTCCAGACCCAGGCTTTGACCCTTTCTGGAAAAAATCAAAACTGTGCTCTTTTCACATTGTGTCCTCACCTCAGGTGATCACCCTTATAGAGAGGTTAAAGGCCCTACTCCATCAGCTTTGGCCTGATATTGACACCCCAATTCCAGGATGTTTTCTGTTGCCCAATCTCCTGTTGGGCCCCCACCACAGATGCTTTAATGTACAACCTGATGGATATTTAGAGCTCTCAGAAGCATCTGACTGGACTTCATTCTAGTATATACATACATACATACATGCATACATACATGCATGCATACATACATGCATGCATACATAGCGATAGATACAGATATAGATAGATAGATAGATGATAGAGAGAGAGATGATAGTTTTCTTTTTTCTTTTTTCCAATTAACATTGTATTTGGAATCTTGCCCTATGATGTTAAATAATCCTATCCTGAGGAATACATCATGAATAAATGTATACTAAAATATCCTAAAAGAGAAGCTGTTTGTCCAAGCATCTCTCCTTGGAGGATCTCTACTGCATCCTGCCACCACAACTGGGTCAGCTCAGCACTGGGCATAGGGGTAAGCCTCACTGTCTCTTACTCACTCCCTCCACTTTTCTGGACATTGAGTTAATATTTCCTTGAATCACAGTAGTAAGAGATGAGACATAGATGTGGGCATTGGTGGCCTGCTGTGGTGTGGGGAAGTGCAGTCCTAATGAGTGAGGTGAAAGGAGCATGCTCAGCAGCCCAGCTCAGCTCCCTGGGGTTCTTGGTGTTGGGCATCAGAATGAAAACCTTAGTTAAGAGTAAAGCATGTCTGGGCCCTCCAGTTGATTTGCCAGTCCCTAGCCCGTAATATCCTTAGAAACAGTGACAGGAGGAAGGGAGGAAGAGGAGACTTCACCACAGTGGGATTCAGCTGGTCTTGGGTCCCTCAATCATAGCACCATCTAGTAGCAAACTGGTCTCACAAATATCTCCAACACTCAGCATGGAATGCTGTAAGAGAGAAGCCTACTTCATTCATTTATTTGTTCAATAAATATTGTCTCTTGTGTGGGGCTCTTCAAGATGCTGGGGTTGCAGCAGTAACTAAAACAAACCTAAATCTATGTCCTCTGAGAATTTGAATTCTGGTGAGGGGCTGAACGTAAACAAAATGTGTAAGAAGAAAAACAAGGGAAGCAATGAGCAATGTCTTGGGTGGTAGCTTTAAGCTGGGTGGTCAAAGAAGTATTCATGGAGAAAGTGGTATCTGAGCAAAAACTTGGAGGAAGTGAAGGAGGGAAGGGTGCAGGAAAGCAACTTAAAAATAAACAGCAGAAACAAAGAAGCGGGCAGAGGTATACCTCATGTGAGCCCAGAGAAGATGGGCTTAGGCCCATCCCCTAAGCCTATTTGGGGATGCAAAGGAAGCTTCCCAAGGAGGTGATTGCTGAGATGGACTTTAGGGATGAGTGGAACTTTGGCCAGCAGGCAGACAGAAGGGCATTCTAGCAGAGAAAAAAAGTGTGTGCAAAAATATGGTGAGGCCATGAAACATGTCTCAGCTGTGAACCATGCAATCTAGACCCAGAGGGGCTCAGCAACTCATTCAAGGCCGCTCAGTAATAACAATAAAGCAAACTAATGTTATGATGCGGATAGTCAACACTTAGTGAGCCCTTACTACATGTGAAACCCCAAGAAATTCTTTCTTTATGTTGACTACCTTAATCCTCACAACAACCCCATAAAGTACTGTGCACAATCCCATTTTACTAACGGGGTTGAGAACTGACCCAAGTTTACTCATCTTTTAAGTGCTAGAGTCAGGCTTTTGTGCCAGCAGGCTGGTTTCAAAAGCCACACACTAGGATCCAGGATGGCATCCTTCTCTACCAGGCTGTTCCACCGACTTCTAAAGTTCCTTTAGCCCAGCCTCCACCTTTGGGCTGGTAAGAGATTAATGTATTCACTTGACAGACTAGGCCCCGAGGCTGAGGAAATAAGAGCCCAGTGAAGTTCACACAGGTAATGACAGAGATCATTTCCATATTCCTGGGAATGTGACCATCTGGGGGTCCACCTCACAGGAGACTTTCTTTTCTTTAAAGATGAAGGTCCTACAGTTCATCCAGCCCAGTATTTCTCAGTCCTTTTTTTATTGCGTACCTAAGTTTTTTAAACATTTTTTTCTTCTAACTCTTCCCCCATAAAATTTTAACACCACAAATACACTATGTACGTGTTTATGTAATACACTTATTGTTTTACACATTAAAAGAAGAGCACACTCTTTCTACTCTCCCAAGAACCACTTTTTACCATCTTGAAGGCAACATCACCCACTTTGAGAATGCATGATCTAATGCAGCCCTGTCATTTTATAGTTGAAGAGACTGATGCCAGAGAGGGGAAAGGAATGCCTCAAGGTCACCTAGCTGAGACCAAATGGAATCAAGAGCAGATCCCAGGGCTCCTGGCTCCTCCAACCCACACTGCCTCAAGCATAGTCATGGAAGCCTTTGGTACCCCTTCCCCTAGTCTGACTTTTCTTTGCATCTAAGGGTTTGCTTCTGCCTTTCTTTCTGCATCTAAGGGCTCCATCCAAATTCAGACCCCCAACTTTCTAAGAGTAAGGTGGTCTGCAACTAAGAAGCCAGGTGCCTCCTAGACACCCTGAGTTAACAGTCTGGGACCAGCCCATCAGGAGACCCAAAGGGGCACCTGGGCTTCCTTCACAGAAGGCGGCATGAAGGAACAAGCATTGCTCAGCTCAGGTCTTCACCATGGGGCCAACAGGGATCACACCGGCAACTTCCTTACAGGTTCAGCTCCATCATCTTTTCCAAATGCAAGACAAGCATAAAACTACTTCAGCAATGGAAAAAAAAATCAACTTGGAAGTAATAAACAGCAAAGCAGCCACCCATAATGATATTCTGCAGCACACTTTGGGGACAGTTTGCTGCAAAAGCGCCCGAGCACTCCGGTTGTTTAATTAACATTGAAACAGCAGTTCCACAAGAACTAAAAACCCTGTTAATTTATGTGTCTCTTAATGATGCTCATTTAAATACTGTCAACTTTCCCTTGGTTTAATATTCATGATTTTGAGTCATTAAAACACAATGATCAGCTTGGGGTGCAGGGGGGAGACTTTGTTATACACCCAGAAACACAAACTGTCTGAAGACAACAATAT
Organism: Saimiri boliviensis; assembly: GCF_048565385.1. Lineage (NCBI taxonomy): Eukaryota > Metazoa > Chordata > Mammalia > Primates > Cebidae > Saimiri > Saimiri boliviensis. The sequence goes on from NC_133459.1 coordinate 48,651,497, forward strand.
TCAAACCCATGCCTTTCCAGCCTTCCCCGCAAAAGTTCAGCCCCTTAGAGAAGTTGTAAACCAGCGGGAGTGCTTTCAGAGCTGTGGACTGTGCAAGAGGTTGGGTGTAGTTTTATCATTTACTGCCCACTCACCTTTAAAACCAAGCTGGGCCCTATCTCATTGTCAGCAGATACAGAGCTCAGCTGGCAAATGCAGGCACCTGATATACACCAAGAGACCAGGCCGCACACCCAAGGGTGTTCCGAAGTATTTTAATCATGGCTAGGAGACATGAGTTACCCTGAAATATATTTCTGAGAGAGAGGGACATTTAGGGCTGGTCAGGGTAAGATGCTAATGAGGTGAGGAGGCATAAGGCTCGGAAGAGGGTGGGAATATCCTTATAGGGAACATGCAGGAAGTCAATGCAAGGCCCCACACAGGAGCTACACACACCAGGAAAACTACGGTGAATCCACACAGATAACCCACAGACTCGACATCTACAAATACTCAACACCTAGAAATACAAATCTTACACACACACAAGCTGACTCTATGTAAGAGCAGGACCAGTAAGAATTCTCTCAATCCAGTTCAGGATTACTGAACTCTGACTACAGTCCACACACTTGATGGGCTCTGAAGATTCCAACCTGATTAAAGGGGGAAGACAGACAAGTGGACAGGCAATGACTAAGAGAAGAGAAAAGAGCCAGGGCAGAGGATAGTGGGAGGATATGGGAAGCACAGAGGAAGGGGCACACAGAGGTGGGAAGTGGGACTGGCATCAGAACAACAGGCTAACATGTGGTAGACACCTCCTAAATGTTAGTCCCATCCTCTTCTCAAGCTCTCTCTCTGCAGGACCACTTTACAGCACTGGATCCTGTTTTCACTGAGCTCAAAACCAAGTCCCAGGGTAAGTCAAACTACTAGTATCTCCTTATGTATACATCCTTCCCAGACAGACCATGATAAGTGCCATGGGAGTTGACTGGAGCAGAGGATGGAGCACTGACTTCAACTCTACCCAGAGTGGGGTTCCACTTACTAACCATATGACCCTGGGCAAAATTAGTTAATAAGTAAATGCCTGAGTTTCTTCTCTGCAAAACTGAGATAATAGCACCCAATGTCTTTTTTTTTTTTTTTTGAGGCAGAGTCTCGCTCTGTCACCAGGCTAGAGTGCAGTGGCACAGTCTCAGCTCACTGCAACCTCCACCTCCTGGTTCAAGCGATTCCCCTGCCTCAGCCTCGCAAGCAGCTAGGACCACCACGCCCAGCTTAATTTTGTTGTATTTTTAGTAGAGACGGGATTTCACCATGTTGGCCAGAATGGTCTTGATCTCCTGACCTCGTGATCCACCTGCCTCGGCCTAGTGCTGGGATTACAGGCTCGAGCCACCGCACCTGGCCCCCAATGTCATTTTTATTAAAAATATCTGTTAATAGGTGTGTCTTCTCCACTAGAATGTGAGCTATAATATCTGATTTATCTCCATATTTTAGGGCATGCAAGGCATACAGCAGGGACCATAGGTATGTTGAACTGAACTGAACTGCTGACCACACAGGGATGCCTTAATGAATTAATAAAATGAAGGATATAAATAGCACTTAATAGGTGCTCAACAAATTACTTTTGACAAGGGAGAGGATTAAGGAAGGCTTCAAGAAGTTTGAATTTAAAGTAGACCTTGAAGGGTGGTGTAATGTGGGCCAAAGAGAAAGGCATCTTAGGTTGAAAAAAAAAGCACAAAGAATCAGGCCAGGAAAACCCAACCCCACCTGTCTCCTTATCTTCACACCTGGCTCCACCTATATACCTCCTGCTGATCATACCATTCTCTTTCACAACTTCCTTTCTGTCCTCAGAATATTCTATTCTCCCTCAATCACATGGCTAACTCCTATCAGGCTTCAAGAACTGGTTCAGAAGTCACCTGTTCCAGGAAGCCTCCCTGGATTCCTGCCCTCCTTTAGGGCCCCTTTCTGGAATCCTGAAACTCCTCTGTCTCAGCCTTAGCATCATGTTAATCATCACTGCTATGTGCCTGTCTCCCCACTTGGAGGACAAGGTCTGGTTCTGAATCATCACTGTATGCTCAATGCCCAGCATGGAGCCTGGCACAGAAAAGTTTTTGCCTAATAGATGGTATGATGGTTAGTTTTATATGTCAGCTTGGCTGGGCCAAAGGTGCCCAGATTAAACACTATTTCTAGGCATTTCTGTGAGAATGTTTTTGGATGAGATTAGGATTTGAATCATTAGACTCAGCAAAGTAGATTGCACTCACCAATATGGTTGGGCCTCATCCAGTCCACTGAGAGCCTAAATAAATTGAAAAGCAGAAAAAGGGAAGATTCATCCCCTTCCTGCCTGCATGTTTGTGCTAGGACATCAGTCGTCTCCTGCCTTTGGACTGAGATTTATATAGCAACTCCCCTGGTTCTCAGGCCTTTGGACTTGGACCAGAATTACACCACTGGCATTCATGAGTCTTCAGTTTGCAGAGACAGATTATGGGACTTCTCAGCTTCCATAACTGCATGATGATTTCTTATTTTGTGTATGTATGTGTATGCATGTGTATTCCACTGGTTCTGTTTCTCTGGAGAACCTGACTAGCACAGATGACAAGCAAACAGTCTGGGTAGGAACAGCAATTCAAGAATGTGGCCCTCTGTACACTGAACACAGACAACTATCTGTAGCAGCCACCTGGGCCAAGTCACAAAGGCCTGAGCCAAGTCAGCTTCTTCCTCCTCCTTTCTCCACCACCATCCAGTCATTGCACAAGAAGGTCCTTTAGTCTAATGAGATTCTATTCCAGTCTGGATATGGTAGCTCACGCCTGTAATCCCAACACTTTGGGAGGCTGAGGTGGGAGGATTGCTTGAGCTCAGGAGTTTGAAACGAGCCAGGGCAACATAGTGAGACCACATCTCTAATGAAAAAAAAAAAAATTAAAATTGGCATCTGGGCATGGTGATGCATGCCTGAAGTCCCAGCTATTCAGGAGGCAGAAGTGGGGGATTGTTTAAACCCAGGAGATCAAGGCTATAGTGAGCTGTGATTGCATCACTGCACTCCAGCCTGGGTGACAGAGTGAGACATTGTCTCAAAAAAAACAAAAATTCCATCCATCCCTCCATCTCTCTGTCTCTTGATTCCCGTTTCCACTGCCCCCTACTCAGTCCCCACCAACTCTCTAGCCTTTTCTTTACTTGCCTTGGGCTGCCACTCTCTCCTGCAATCCCTTCTCTATGCCTAACCAAAGGAATTGAGACAACAATCGGGACCCTTTCTCAGAGGAGACACAACAACCTGATCTGGAAGGCCCTCTGGATACCAGCACTGCCAACCCCTCTGCTGGCCCAGCCTCCTCTCTCCACCCTGACGGCTCGTCATCCCCTCTCTCATCTCTAAACCTTCCACCTGCTATTTCCTCCATCTGGAAAACACTTTCGCCTCCTCATCTCCTTTCCCAGATCACTTATTTTCAGCTTTCAAGTCTCAGTCTCAGGTGGTTGTGTCATCTTCTCTAGAAAGCCTTCCCTGACCCTCCTTAGACTGAGTTAGGCAACTTCCTGACTTCTCTGGGTCTCTCCCTTAGATACTGGGCATTTGTCAGATAAGAGGAAAGGTGCTCAGGTATTCAGAGATGACATTATGGGGATGGAGGAAGTCTCCAGTAGGGCCTGCTCTTTCCTGGTTTATTTCACTCTTGGGGCAGCTCTAAGAAGGGCTACCCCACTAGCATGTCTGTGAGACTTGGCCAGAGTGGGTGAAGCTGCTGGAGCAATAGTGGCTTTCTCCTGACCTTCTGCCTCTGCATGTTCCCCTGACTCACTGATGGAAAACATCCACCCTTCTGGGCCTCTTCCTTATTTCATCACTTTAATAAATTAAGAACAGACTGAAAAGCAGAAAACATTGTCTCCCAGGCCCCAGCATCCACATTCCAACTCAATTACAGGATTTGTTTTTAGGTCTGGCCAGATGCAGAGGCAACTGAGATGCAGCAGAATGAGAGAAAGAGTTTAGATCCAGAGACCAGAGAAAGTAATTCCTACCCCAGCTCAGTCATGGGCCAATGGCCTCAGGCAAATCCATTCACCTCTCTGAGCACCCCCCCATCTCTCCTTATCTGGAAAGTGGGTGGTAACAATGACACATGCTTCACAGGGTAGTAGGAGCATGTCAAATGAAGCAGAGGATGTAAAACTGCTATGTAAATTGTCAAGTCCTAGACCATGTGAGAAATAGATTATTTCTATTCTAATTCTGTTGGTCAGAGATGACAGGTCATCAGGCCCTCCATCCCTTCTAATAGCTTAGCCTTGGATCTTTGAACAAAACCTTTTGTATTCCTTGAGGTCAGATCTTCCTTCTCCTATTCCTTGTAGCAACTAACACCAGAAAGAGGGACTCTATGGATCTTTAGTTATATATTCAACAGTTGTCATCATTGTTGTCGCTACTGCTGCTGCTGTTTTCAGTTCACAGCCAGAGTGCTCTACTGGAAAAAAACTGTACGGGTCTGGGTATGGGCTGTGAAACACAGTTTTGTTCCTGGCTGCATCACTTGATTTCTTGCCAATTGCATCACTTCTGTGGCTTGCAGTTTCTGTTTCTCCATGTATAAAATGAGGGCAGAGGGGGAATGAGTTAATCATCCTTATCTTGATAACCTCATAGGGTGGCAATTAAGATCAAATTAGACTTTTTATAAGCTGTAAAGTTCTAAACAAATGTAAACTGTTGTTAAAAGAAAATTAATAATTCAATTATCATAATAGTGACTAAATAGTGATGATGAAGAAAAGTATCTTAGCTCGATGATAATGGCTCCTCTTCTTCAGGGGAGAGAACTGCCTCTTTTGATCAGCCCTTCTGAGTTCCTTATAATTTACAATATTGGAAGTCCTTCCTTTCCCTAAACCAATCATGCTTCAGGTTAAGCCAGTCTCATTCTCTGCTCTTAGTTGGAAAGAAGAATAAGGTCACCATATTCTTTAAGAAAACTTTCACCCAATTTAAGGCCATTCGTAAGTCATACTTCTTCCTTCTGACATGCTATCTGAAGAGAGAATGTTGGAGGAAAGAGATGAATTCTGTTTTGGAAAGGTGAGTTAGAGATGCATGTAGAACTTTCAAAAGGGATGCACAATAGACTAGCTGGAAATAAAATCAGGAGTTCAAGAGAGTGCTCTGTGCTGAAAATAGTGGTTCAGGAGGCATCAGAACAAAAGTGGCAGCTGAATAGCTTCAGTCTCATTAAACTATTCTCTATTTCCTAGCCAAGCCATTCACTTGCATGCCTTCCTGCCTTTGTTCCTGCTGTTCTCTCTGCCATCAACTCTGAAATCCTATGCATCACCTCCAGAGAGGATCTACCATTGCTAAAGGTTTCGCTTATCCCACAGCCAGGTAGTGCAAGGTATCTTCTATGTTTCTATGCTTGCTATACTAGCTCTTTCCTACTTAGTCCTCACACCACTATCAGATAAGTATCATTATTTTCACTTTACAGATGAAAAACTAAATCATCCTTCTAAAGTTGCACAGCAAACCCAGATTATCAGATAACAGTTAGTCCAGAGATTTCAGTGCTACAAGATTCTGCCAACTACTCCAACAGCAAGACATGTAATATGGAAGAGGACTAGCTTTCAATTCTGAGAGTTAAACTCAGATACCAGCCTTGCCTGGGCCAGGCGCAGTGACTCACACCTGTAATCCCAGCACTTTGGGAGGCTGAGGCAGGTGGGTCACTTGAGATCAGGAGTTCAAAACCAGCCTGGCCAATGTAGTGAAACCTTGTCTCTACTAAAAATATAAAAAACTAGCCAGGCACACTGGCATATGCCTGTAATCCCAGTTACTCGGGAGGCTGAGGCAGAAGAATCACTTGAACCCAGGAGTTGGAGGTTTCAGTGAGCTGAGATTATGCCACTGCACTCCAGCCTGGACAACAGAGCAAGACTCCATCTCAGGAAAAAAAAATAAAAAAATAAAAATAAAGATATAAGCCTTGCTTGAATTTAGGACAGAGTCACTCTAGCTTGGGATTGAGCTGACCAGGTAAATCAGCTGGTGAGCAGCCAGGGCTCTCCCTCGAGTTTGGCCTCCCTTGGAGTTCTCCGTGGTACTGACGCAACTTCCGTCTGCATGAGTTTGTCAGAGATGGGACCATAGCCATTTCCCAAACATAACCCTCATCTCCAAAATTTAACCTTGTTTCTTCCTATGCCAGATACTGCCCCCTCAAGTACCTGCTGAATTTCTCATCATACTTCAAGACTTGGCTTCCATTGGCTTCCCATTATGAAGAAATCTTCTTTGGCTTTCTTAGAAAGAGTTCTTAGCTACCTACCATATGTCAGGCACAGTGATGATGACTTAGGCAATATCACTTATTACATACTTAGTCCTCACACCACTATCAGTCCTCACACTACAATATACTGTATAATTTATTTATTTATGATATCCATTATTTATTGTCTCTGATGAACCCTTCGGGAGGTGCTTGCCTTGGAATGAATGCTGAACAATATGATAGAAATTTTGGACTCTGTTCTAAAAATCATAAGTAGCAGGATAATCAGGGACAAATTCCATGACTTAGGACCTTGGCTTCTGTATTGCTATCCTCTGCTCTGACTATCACACCATACTGTAACCTGCCTTGGGAATCCCACAGTATCAAGGCTTAGATATATGGGCATACTTTTTTTTTTTTTTTAAGATTCTCATTTCCTGCCTCTTTGGGAACTTCCACTTGTAGGCAAGGTGGTAGCAAGGATAGGGTTTGCTTTCTCGTGCAAAACAACCCCACTCCCCAAAACACAGACAAAATATATGAAACAATGGTTTTTTAAAACAGTGGACATGAGGCAACAATAGTTTTTATTGTTTCTCAAAGAATAATAATCATCTTTGAGAAACAAGAAAAGTGGGCCCTACTATGGCCCCCAGCTTACTGCCTTGAGAATTTCCAGGCTTCAGCACAGGGAGGGAGAATCTGGTGGACTTCCTGAATTGTAGATTCAGAGCTGAGAGTCCCAGGAGAGCAAAACAACTAGAGTTCACAGGAAAGGGTAATAGAGAGAAAGACACCACTGCACAAAGAGAGAATTCTAGAAATCTGTGAAGGCTTCTCACCGAATAATGAGTGCATATGTGTGAGGAAACTACACAAAGCCAGGGAAAGACCCATCAGAGCCCAGTACTCACACAGGATCAGAAACAGTAGTTGTTCCTACCAGCCAACTTGAAAAAAAATCATAATTCACAGGGCGTTGGGTAGAGTACTCAGAAGAGTCTTCTCTTAGTTATGGGGAATAATTTGCTCTGATCCTGCCAAACAAATCTTAAAATAAAGACCCAAATGGATCAAAATGTTTTCAAGTAACTTAACTGCATTCCAGAACAAATCTCAAGAATATTTTAAGATATTAAAATATCCAGCCCCAAACAATGTAAAATTCACAATGTCTGGAATTCAGTAAAAAACTACAACACCTGTAAAAACGCAGAAAAATAGGACCCACATTGAGAAGAAACATAGTAAATCAGAACTGACACAGATATTAGAATTAGGAAATACAGACATTGAATAGTTATTATGACTGTATTCTTTCTGTTGAAAAAAATTAAGTAGAGTCATGGAAGACATAAAAAGGATCTAAATTAAACTTCCAGAGTTGAAAACTGCAAGTCTGAGATGAAAAATTCAACAGAGTGAATTAAAGACAGATTACACCTTGCAAAAAAATTAGTAAAGTAGAAAAAATAGAAAATATTCAAAATCAGATGCAGGAAAAAAGGAATTTTAAAATGAAAAGAACATCAGTGATCCACAGGACAACCTCAAGAAACCTAATATATGTATAATGACAGTCCCTGAAGGAGGAGGGGTGCAGAAAATAATGGCTGCAAATTTTTTCAACTTTGATGAGAATTATAAACTTGCAGATCCAAGAAGCTCAATGAACCCCAAACACAGGAAAAATTAAGAAAATTACCCCAAGGCCCATCATAATCCAATTTCTCAAAACTGGTAATTAAAGAAAAATCTTAAAAGCAATCACAGAGAAAAAAAATGTTACAAAGAGAGGAACAACGATAAAGTGAAAAAGGAGTTCTAAAGAGAAATAATGAAGCCAGAAGACAATGGAGCAGCATTTTTTTAAAGTATGAAAAGAATCTGTCAACCTAGAATCTTATACCCAAAGAAAATACCTTTCAAAGGTGAAAACAAGAGAAATCTTTTTCTAACATATAAAAGCCAAAATAGGCCAGGCTCATGCCTGTAATCCCAGCACTTTAGGAGACCCAGGTGGGTGGATCACGATGTCAGGAGATTGAGACCATCCTGGCCAACATGGTGAAACCCCATCTCTACTAAAAATACAAAAAATTAGCCGGGCATGGTGGTGTGCACCTGTAGTCCCAGCTACTCAGGAGGGTGAGGCAGGAGAATAGCTTGAATTCGGGAGGCAGAGGTTGAAGTGAGCTGAGATCATGCCATTGCACTCCAGTCTAGCTACAGAGCAAGACTCTGTCTAAAAAATACAAAAAAAAAAAAAAAAAAGCCAAAATAATTTATCACCAGCAGAATAGCACTATAAAAGTATTGAACGAAATCCTTCAGTCAGAAGGAAAATGAAACCAAATGGAAATATAAATCTTCACAATAGAATGAAGAATACCAGGAGTGGGTAAATTTTTCTTGTTTGTTTTCTGTTTTTTAAAATACTATTTAAATCTCTTTAAAGGATAGTTGATTGTTCAAATGAAAATAACAATGTATTATGAAGTTTACAAGTGAAATGTATGACTAAGTTAGTATAAAGGCAAGGAGGAAAAAAAAGGGAGGTATACTATTTTAAGGTTTTATACCACATGTGAAGTGCTACAATACCGCTTGAAAGTAGACTGCAATGTTAAAGATGTATACTGTAAGCCCTAAGGTAATCATTAAAATTACACACCAAGGAACTGATAAGACAACAAAAGAAATAAAATAGAGTCACTTAAAATACTATCCAAAAGGTACTATTCCAAAAGATGATAGACTGAAACCTAACCACATCGATAATTAAGTTAAATGTAAATGGCTTCCTGTCTCCCTTAGCCTGTTGAAATGAACATCTGAAAAGTACTTATCCCTCATTATCTGGATTCAGTCCTCAAAGCCATCCTCTGAGATAGATAGATCACAGGTTATTGTTTCCTGCCACAGATTAGGAAACCAAGACCACCTGAGGGAAAGTGACTTGCTCAGGTCAACAGTAAGTTAGCAAATGAATCCTCAATCTTCCCCATCTCAAGAAGAAGCTGTTTCAATCCAGCCCTGAAACAGACTCCTCCCTTCAGGAACTCATTTATTCCCACCTCCTCTCTCTCTCTCTCTCTCTCTCTCTCTCTCTCTCTCTCTCTCTCTCTCTCTCTCTCCTCGATCCCTCCCCTTCCCCCCCTTTCTCAAAAGAAGAAATACAATTTGGCATGAATTAATGATGAGCCTGCTTGGCCAATTACCAGAGCTAAGTGCTCTCCCGCTGGGAGTGGCTCCCACAAAGCACTAAGTGATGTTGGACTAGCCAAGGGGCCCCGCCCAGCCAGGCCTAGGGCCCTCCTGGGTCCAGGCTTAGAGGAAGCAGCTTTCCAATTAGCTCTTGCCAGACAGACTGGCTTCTCTACACAGCAAATTGGGTTACAGAGCTTTCTTCCAGCTGGTCTCCTTGTCTGGCCCCACCCCCCACCCCCAGCAAAGAGGAAGCTAATCAAGTGTAGGCCAGGCCTGCAGATTTCAAGCACCCATGGAGAGAGGTATGTGCAGACCTAGACCCTGTCTCAGCAAGGTGGCATCCCATAAGCCAGTAGATATGCCCTATACCAGTCAAACAATGGCCTCAGAGCCCTGAAATCCAGGCTTTTGAGCTAGTCACAGAAAACAGTGTTTAAAGGAAAGAATCTGAAGTACTACACTTTCCATCTGCCCAGAGCTATCTTCCCTCCCACCCCCAAGCAACCCCAACAATAAGGCGGTCTCCCTTGCCATCAGCTGGGTTGTTTTGTTGTTGTTCTGAATTTTTTCTCCTTTAGCAATTCAAAGATAGCCCAGAATGTCATTTAAACCTGGAGAGTGCGGAGGAGAAGGGGGGCCAGGGACCTGAACATGAAGCATCCTGGACCCTGCATCCCCTCTTTCTGGGCCAGCCTGGGTTCTAGCCCAGAGCTGGACCCACTGTCCCCCATCTCCAATATAAGGGCCTGGCCTGCTCTGCCACTCCCCCTAGTGGGCATTGCCACCTCACAACACCGAACTTTCCCCCACAGAGGGTAAAACACAGCACCTCACAGCTCACAGTTTACAAAATAAATTCAGAGACGTTGTTTCACTTGATCCTCACAATAACTGTAGTATGTATGATGAGCAAGGGTTGTGATTCCCGTTTAAGAGGTCAGGAAACATTTAGACAGGTGAGGAGAAAACTCAGAGCCAGTTTGAAGCAGAGCTGGTCCTGAAGCCCAGGACCCTCTCTAACCCACTGCTGCACTGGGGAGTGTTCTCAGGTCCCCTTCATGGACAACGTGCTTTATTTACCCTGCAAGGCTGAAGTCTGGGTGTAACCCTCACCCTTAATACCTCATTCATACGACTATTTGACGCAGAGCAATAGGGGAGGGTCTTGGCACAATTTACCCACATATCCATCCAACCATTCATCCATGCAGCACATACTTATGAGCAGCTACCATGATCAAGGTACTAGGGACACCAAAGTAAATTAAAACACATGTCTGCCTTCAGGGAACGGACAGACTTGGGAAAATAAACAGATAATGACAACACAGGGTGAACAATATAATGATGGAGGTGCCCCAGAGACTGGGAGGTGCTCAGGGCAGTCTCCTGCCCCAGAAGAGAGGTGACACGTGAACCGAGAAGAAGAACCAGTAGGAATTCACTGAGCAAAGATGGAAGGGTGGGTAGATGGAGAACATCCCAGGCAGAAGGAACCATAAAGAAAAGTGAAATCACAAGATGCCTTCAGGAAACTTTTCAGCAGTGCTGTAGCCTGGAGCACAAGGGGGCATGGAGGCATGGCATGGGCTGAGATGTGGCAGGGCCAGACCATCAGCATTTATGCATGCCCAGCTGTTCAGGTCAAGGCTTTGCCAGGATGAGCTCTCTGCAAGGTGCTGGCCGCAATCCCACAGCTAGCCAGGTTTATGGCCAAATGTTCTCATATCAGCCAGCGGGGCTGAGCAGAGACAGGGCCTTTGGGGAGTGAGCAGCTGGTGATGCTGGCAAGTGTCTGCCAAGAGAATTCAGCTGAGAACACTTCCCATTCCCAAGAGGTCAAAGAGCCCTGTTGTTCCTCCCTAGTGGAGGCTCTGAGATCACGCTGTCATTCATAATTCACTCAACAAACGCTCATTGGGCCTCTGCCTGTGCCAGGCTCTGAGCTAAGCTCTGGGGACACAAAAATAAAAAGGCATGGTCTTTGCCCTTGAGGAAAGCACTGTCCTGGCATGGGAGGAGACCAGACTTGGAAGTTATTGCAATGAGAGATGGGCACAGAAGGGGAGCCGCAAATCTTTTATGGGAGCCAAAGAGGAAGGGGTGTTGAGCTACGTTTTAGAGGATGGGTTAGAGTCTGCCATGCAGGAAAGCACATTCTAGAAGGTAGGAAGAGTGTATGAAGTGTGAGTCATAAAGGGGCACCGAGGCACAGGAGAAGTGGCTGTGTGTTGGGGTATATTGTGGGGGATCAGACCAAAAGAAGCTGGTTTTTACAGGCTGAGCAGGGATGTCCTCCTAAGGTCAGGTTTGGGTTTTATAAAGATGACTCTGGCAAAAAGAGTGAGTGAAGCTGAGGGCTCAGCAAAAGGATTAGATCTGAGAGGCACTGAGACAGAATTGACAGGGCCAGGGGACTAATTGGCTGACTATGCGAGGAGACACATTCATTTGTATCTTGCTTTTTAAAATTGCCATGCTTAGCTAAGTGAACCTCTTCTGCAATGCAGATGTGAGGATTCAACAAGCTAAGGTAAGTGAAAGTCCCCTGGACAGACCCCCACCCCTATGCCCAGTAGGCATGGAATCAACATTTAATAATGTTCTACTATAGCTGACTCTACATGATGCAGTGAATGAGAAAATGAATGAATGAGGAATGAACAAATGAATGAGGAAATTGATGGCCTATGGGCCCCCCAGCAGACAGCATCAGAACCACAGAAGTCTCTGTATCCCACCAGAAATTCTCTGAAAATAAGGCCAGCTTAGTGGTGTGTGTTTCTCAGAGAGACCCTGGAGGGGAAGTCAATCTCAGTGGCTGCCTAGGGGCTTGAGATCCAGCTGACTCTCCTTGGAGGATCTGGCCTTCATTCTTTTGGCAGATGTAAGGCAGTAGAGCATCTGACTCTGGGAAGCCCTCATCTCTAGGATACAGATTTGGGCCTGCCTATCCCAGCATCACTGTGCAAATATCAATAAATCGGAAGACAACATGTGAGAAACAGAATAAAGCTCAGGGTCGTAACCGACATCATTTAGTCACTTACTATTCATGGGCCTTCTGCTAGGTACACTATGTCTATTATCTCATTAAATAGAGCAATTCTGGATAAAGGTTTTATCCATATTTACTGATTAAGAAACTGAAGCACAGAGAGATGTAGCTTTTTCTAGGTCATACAACATATTCTGGACCAAGTCCATCAATTTATCTATACTTGAAGCAACACATGATAGAAAGTTGGGAACAGAGTAAAAGAACTTACAATTTCATCATTCCAACATGGTACCTGCTATTTTTGCTTATCTCCTGCATATTTGGTACATACTTGAAATTTTATTTTTCATACAATTTGGCTTTTACTTTTCTTCTCCTTTAACATTGTCTCATAAGCATTTTTCAGATTACTATGCTGTCTTCAGAACCATTATTTTTCATGGCTACAGACTGTCAAATTGAAGTGTAAACACCAGATTTTATTCAACCATTTCCAATGGCTAGGTACTTAAATTGCTTCCAATCATTTGACATTATAAATAATCAATCTTTTATATAGAATTGTCTTCTTTTGGAAAGATTATTTCCTTAGAGCAGACTCTCAAAAACAGAAATACTAGGGCAGAGGGTATGAACACTTTTAAGGCTTTTGATACTTGCTACCAAATGCCTTTCTCGTGAGGCCTTTCTCCTTCTCCCCCATGTCTGGATGCCTGATTTACCACTCCGTTTCTCTGGTGCCCCTGGCAGAGGCACAGCACCCGTGAGCCTGTCTCCTCATCTATGAGATGGAGTGAATGACCCCGCTCTGCCAACCTTGTAGGCTGGAGATAAAGTGATTCAAGACCCTATAGAAGGCAATACAGCAGAGTGGTTAAACAACAGAATGTGGGTGCCAGACTACCTGAATTTGAAGACCTGATCTCCTACTCCAGAAGCTGTGTGACTTTGGGCAGGTACCTTAACGTCTCTGTACCTTAATTTCCTTATCTGAAAAACAAGAGTGATGAAAGTAATAGCAACTTTTTAGGGTTGTGGATGAGGCTTTAAAGAATTATTTTATACAGAAAGCATGTAAGGAGAGCTGTGGTTATTATAAAGGTGATGTCTTCTGATGTGGAAGGCAGCATTAGCAGAAAAAGCTTTAGTATTCCTTCCCACAGGGGCTGCCCCGAGGGGAGGGGGCAAGAGCCAGGTGCCTGACAGGCTTTTTGTAGAAACAGCTGATCTAGCTCTAATGGCAGTGACCAGTAGTCCCTCCCTGCAGCCTCCACAGTGTGCGGTCTGGGTCTCTCTTGCTACCCACCCCCCAATCCCCCCTCCACCACCTCCACCCTCTGGCTGCTGTGGCCTGATCTTATCCCTTTTTCATCAGGCTGCCTAACTGACCGGAAAATGCAAACGCATCCCTAAACGCATGCAACTGCTCCCCACCCCCCAGCACTCTCCCCTTTTCCGGGAAGCCGGGCCCCAGCGCCAGCCTGACAAGCAGCACTTAATTCTTTATTGAAAACCATTAACTGGAGTTCAGTTCCCTGAGCCCCAGTTTCAAATTACCCACAGGAAACGCCAGACCCGGAGAGTGGCTTTCAAGGGCAGAACCATCTCCTCTAATAGACTGGCTTCAGGACCCTGGCTATGGGGACTGTTTTTATTTTGAGAGGCAATAACAACAACAAGGACACAGAAACAGCAGCAATCGCTTCCACTCCTACCACGAAAGAGAGCTGACAAAGCACCCTCTTCTTCCTCTCTCATTAACAATAGCAAGTCGGGCAGGAAGTAGCGCCACTCCCTGATAGATGAGAAAACTGACGGCTTCGGGGTCACACAGGCAGGCAGAGATTGAACTGGGGTCCAGATCCCCCTGCCAGTAAGCCCATGACCCCGGCCCTTCACAGGCTTCACAGAACACCCACGATGGGGCCTGACCTGTGGGAGGCACAGCAGGGGAGAAAGATGCAACCCCTGCCTGGAGAAGCTACCTGATTGGGAGAGGGACAATGAAAAAGAGTCCTAGACTAGGGCCTCAGAGACCCTAGTTCTATCCCTGGTCTGCTACTAACTGCCTGGCACACTGTGGGTATTAATTGTCATTCATGGCACATGCAGGAAGGAATAAGGCCAGGGGAAAATGGACAAGAAGAGTGAGGGAACGGAAAAACAAATGTGTCCTTGGTCACCTCTATCAAGATTTCTAGCCAACCTAAAAGAAAGTTTATTCAATCATTCATTTTTAATTGCTTGAGGTCTCCTATGTATACCAGGCATGGAGGAAGTACTTTACAAATATTTCTCATTGAATTCTCCAAATAGCCTTTTGGAATAGGTACCATTACTATAACGATCACCATTGACCAATGAGGAAAGGGAGGCTCAGAGAGTTTAGGTAACTCATTCATGATTGCACAGCAGTGTCAAGGTTTGAACTCAGGTCAGCCTGACACCATGATTCCCACTCTTGTTGTGTTACTATTAATAGTATCATTACGGTTCTGTAAACAACTACGCAGTGACCCAAGAGCAGAGAGAATAACAGGCCTGTGTGGGGTATCGAAGAAGTTTTCTCAGAAGCTGTAGAATCTGAGCCGAAGGATGGGTGAGACTCGGCCAAATGAAAAAGACAGGGGAGAATGTTCCACTCAGGGACAGGAGCATAGGCCGGCGCTAGGAAGTATCAAAAAGACACCAGCATGTTAAGACAAGTCAGGAATTGCTGAAACATCTGAATTAAGCACAGAGAGTACAAAGGGACACTGGCCTCTGGGAGTGTACAGCCGAGAGAGATGGAAATACGTCAAATGACTTGGTTTTTGAGGTGAACTGGGTAAGAATTTTTATCCAAGAACAGCATTCTGCTTGTGTATCTCACTCACCTCTTCCAAGAGCAGCCCTGAGAAGTAGCTGAACAAGGATGCCTTTGGCTGGGGCAGGAAAAGGTCTCTGGCCTCAGAGTCTACGGGCCTGTTTCCCAGAGGTTGTGCTACTTACCACCTCTGAATCTGGGGTTTTCCTTCTTTACAAAGGGGTCACCAAGAACCACTTCCTAGCACAGTAACTTCCAACTTACTGTACTTTACAGTAGCCTGGAAAGAATACATTGGGGTTTATTCTCATTTACTTCCTTTTCAAGTGTGGACAGTGGGGCTCAGAGACATCAATAACTTGCTTGTGGACATATTCAGAAAATGCTTGATCTGAAATTTGATCTCAAATCTGACGGATTTTTCTGCCAGTCTCTCACTTCCACCCACTGAGTCTAGTTTAGCCCTCTGAAGTCCAATACAATAAGCCTGCTCCTCCATCCACAATACTCCTTTTGATGGATGAAGACAATAGCTGTGTCCCCAAATCTCCTCTTTCCAGCCAAAAGCTCCCAGATTTTCACCCAGGAGAATTTCCCAGCCCTCAACAGAGCTTAGTTGCCCTTGCAGAAGAAACAGGAAAGAAGAACAATAGAAGGAGTTGCCTAGTGCCCTGATCAGGACTGAAGTATCCCCAGCTTCCTCAGAACAAGCAGACAGGCACAGAGAGTATCAGCTGCAGCTAACTCCCCATGGAAAACAGCAGTCACAGCCTGCTTGACTTCTCCAGTCCGCAGACTGCCATGGCCAAGCTGGACACCAGCTTGGAAACCCAAAGGACCTGTCTCCACCCCAAACCTTGTCTCCTCCCCACCCCAGATGGCCCTTATTTGAGCTGGATCCATTTTCTTGGCCACCTTACTGAATGCGGGGCACACTCATTCCAGAAAATGCTGACCTCTGCTCCAAGCTGCCTCGTCGGCAGTTTCCCAGACGTAGCTCAACTGTTTATTTATTTATTTTTGTGTTAGCAAAGAGGAGAAAATCACATTGGCCTAAAATGAATACTAATGAAATGCCTTCGTTAGCTTCCTTTGTGATGAGAATGAAAAGTCGGATTTCCGCAGAATCACAAGCTATATATTTCTTTTCCCCAACCTTTTTTTTCCCCCCTTTCCTCTGATAGAAAGACTAGGGCCAGCCTGGAAGGAGAGTAAAGTCATTTGATTAAAAATATCTGCATTTTTAAGGGCGCCTTTGTTGCAGAGGGACGTGCAATTTCTCCAAACCCACTTTTCTCAGCCTGTAAAGCAAATGTACCTATTTGTCCTCTGCTGCAACAATGCCAGCTGCATTCAATCAACTGAGAAGCTGCAAGCCATAAACCTTCTTCCCCAGCTAAGGGGTGGGGGTGGAGGGGGGAGAGGGAGCAAGCAGGAAAGGAGGCATGCCATAAAAATTCATCAGAATAATGTAGGGATGAGACACGCTCCGATCGCAGGCAAGCAATCAACCAATCACTCATCCCGTGGCATTTACAGCACGTCTCATTCCCCTGTTCCTTAAGGACAATTGATTTTTCCTGATTCCATTAGCATAACGGCGTGGAAAATGTCTGCAGTGCAATATTTCTGGAAAGTTCCAACAAGTAGGCTGGGCACTGGAGTGTGACCATCTTCATAAAGCTTCCTCAGGCTCTGCAGCAGATGCTGCCACAGCCGCCACAAAAGGCCCAGAGAGAATGGTGCAGTCTCCAAAATTTGGGGGTCAAGGGCACCTCAGGGGTGTCAAAGAAGGTAATTGGCACCAATATGAAACCTCTTATCTTCTCATCCCTGAACACAGAAGCACTGTTTTCTGCAAGATACCATGGGGTAGTAAGAAGCAAGTAAAACCCACCCAGCCTAGGAGTGACTATGTCACACATACTGAGTCCATTTGTAGCCTTCTAAAGCTTCGGCACTTAGGCACTGAGGAAAGAATGCTTATTGTGATTGTTTGTGTGTGAACAAGAAAGCTGCAGGGGTAGGTGCCCAGGGGCCTTATTCTGCTCTCCTGTCGGCTGGGTCTCCATGGCAGTCTCCACTGAGACAGCATATGCATGAGAAGAGAATGTGAGGCATTTGGAGCCACAGAGACCTGGGTTCAAATCCTGCCTCTTTTTTTTATTTGTGTGTTTGGCCATGGGCCACAGGTAATTAACCTCTCTAATCCTCAGTTTCTTGTTATAAAATATGAAGACCTCATTACTTCACAGGTTGTTGGGAGAATTAAATGAGGCTATGTAAAAGCACGTAGCACAACAACAGCTCAACAAATCAGATTTTCTCTCTTTCTCTGCATTCCATTTTCCTCCTGCCCACTGCAAAATAATTCCCTCAGTGTCAGCTTCTGCTGGTCAAGAAAGTGAAACTTTCCAATGTCAAAAGAAAAACATAAAACACAGAATATTTCCATCTCCTCTTGCAAGCAAGATTAAAACCTGGCTATGCCTTTTAGAATGTGCTTTCGGAGACTTCTTCTTATTCAGTCTCCTGAGTCATTCCCTATCTCTTCTCTCACATTTCCTCTATTCTCACATTGCACCGGAAATCTCTCTAAAACACACATGTGACCTTGTCACACACCTGCTTAAAACCCCTCAGTAACTCCTCACTGCCATCTTCTGTCTTCAAGATTCACCTCCGGCTGCTTCTCCTCCTGGAAGCCTTCTTTGACCCTCACTCTCTTTTAGGATTCCACAACCCCTGTGCACATTCTCACACTCTGGGTCCATGTCTTCTCCAACCTAGACTGTGGGCTCCTTATGGGCGGTTTTCTAGTTCCACATCCCCAGAACCTGTCATCTCACCTTATGCTTAGTAGATGTTCAGTTGATATTTATTAAGAAAACCAACTTACAAAGGCAGTGCTGACCTCATCACAAAGGCTCCATGTTTATCTCAGTGTTTACAGAAGGCAGTGAGGGTGCTGGCCGTGGTCCTGAATCTCTAGGGCCTGAGGACAGAAGATATAACAAAGAAACCTTGAGTGTGGTGAATACAGTCCTCATTCATTCAGATAACATCCAGACAGATGGCATTTTGTTTGGAAAGTGGAAGAAGTCAGGGATTCTGGGGACTTCAGCTCCAGTCCTGGCTCTGCTATGAACACTATACTCAAGACACAAAACCTTTCTGGATTTCCATTTTCTCATATGTCAAATGGAAACAAAACCTTACCCTCCCACATCACAAGATTGTTCTAAAGATTACAAAAGATGATGTCTGTGAATCTCTTTGTAATCTTTTTTAAAGTGCTTGCTATGGAAGACCTCAAAGGTTCCTCCCAGTCCTTTCAGTGCTCATCGAATGAGAGTTATCTACACTGACCACCTCCAATTCTTCACCTCCAGCTTGCTCCTCAGCTCACTCCCATGTGGCTTCTGGACTCATCATTCTGACAAAACAACTCTCAATAATGACCTCATGCTGCTAAACCTATTTTTCAATCCTCATTATACTTGTTCTCCTAGGACTATGTTTTTTGCTCTCCAGCACTTACCCCAGGATATAATTATACATTCATTTATGTGACTGTTTTATTAATACCTTCTCTTTAACTAGACTCCATGAGGACCTGGAACTCCATGAGGCTACAAACCATGTCTGTTTTTGCTTGCCATTGCACTCTCAGGTCCTGGTACAATGCTCACAAGAAGCAGCCTCCCCACCCCCCATGACTTGGAGGGTAGGCAATGTGCCCAGAGCAGGCCATAAGCAGCTAGACCCATGTCCAAGGATCCACTCAGACTCCACCTGTCTGTATGACCCTGAGAACCTCACTCCACCTCTATGGACCCACCTCATATTCTAAATATAAAATAAATCAGATAATGGATTTGGAGTCCATCAGGGCTCTCATAATCTAGAGGGGGAGACAGCAAAGGAATAAAGCAGGTGAAATAGGATGCCCCAGCTCTGCAGGGAGGATTCCAGGCCAGAGGTAGATAGCTATTTGGGTGTTGATGGGAAGCATGAGGCCACTTTTTCCTCCTGACACCCTGAGAGGGACTAAGCTTAGCCTTTTATGTAAGTCATGTCTTACTATTGTAAGACAGGTTATTATGTCTTGATTTTATACAAGAGGAGAATGATGCTCAGAGAGGTTAGTTACTCACCAAAGGCAAAGGAAGGGGCAGAGGCAGATTTAATTAGTTACTCACCAAAGGCAAAGGAAGGGGCAGAGGCAGATTCAAAGCAACACCTCTCAAAGGGTAAAGCCTGAATGCCCCGTCTGTATACTATGCCACCTTCCCTGTGAAGCCTGCTGTGTGTCACTGGAAACATATGCACATCCACCTTGGAATTCTGGGATATCCACAGTCTTTCTACAGCGGGGCTTCAAAAATCTTGGAAATTTTGGGACCGAGGCTCATATAAGAGTCACAAATTAGAAGGGGAAATTCAGGCTGTATCTACCAAGGATGGAGGACTAAGGCAGAGGCTCTGTATGAGGTAAAACAAAAGTATGAAATGCAAAGGTCTTGCTGGGAAAACTAAAAAAGCCCCAAGGCTCACAAGGTTGGGAGGGGAGCTTCAGCTCCGGAGTTCAAAAGCAAAGTGGTGAGGTGGCGTAGTGTTGGTCCCAGGCCAAGGCTGTCAGGCACTTCCTGCTTCCCACCAGGATGGGTGAGACTCAATGTGTGGCTGAGGACAGGGAGGGCCTAAATATACCTGGCTGTGGAGGGGTCTGAGATAGAGGAAGAAGCTGAAAGTTGGGCAGAGTCTAATGCTCATCCTCTTAGGAAGGCACATACCTGATCAAGGAAGAGCCGTACCCAGCTCTTCTCCATCCTTCAAAACCCTACTTAGGCTCCATTGGTGTTAAAATGATTTCCATGAGCTCTTCCTTAGATTTAACTAATCCCTCCCTCTGAATTTCTGTTAAAACATCTTGGTCACATTGCCCTTGTCAATCTATCTCCTTGTCCAGAGTAGGAGATTCTCTGGGGCACAGACCTACATCTGAGGCATCTCTGGATCTCTGGGGCCTCACAAAGAATCCTGCATAAATAGAAGCTCAGGGACTTTTTGCTGAAGTGGATGATGAAGAGAGTAAGCATCCAAAAGAACTGAAAAACCATCCTCAAGCTGATGAACATTGTTGGGGACTTCCAGAAAAAAATGCAGATGGACACCCCATCCTTTGCCAAGCAAGTCCTCAAATATTTAAATTGGGGTGATTGTCTGAGTAGACTCTTCCTCACAGCCATCAGAGGGAACTTCCCTAAGCCTGTCCACATCATGGCCAAACTTCAATTTGAATTTTAAGGCAGTTAACCCTCTGCCTCAGCCACATTGCTCTCCTCACATGTTGCCCAGCATAGTTTGCTCACTTCTGTGTCTTTGAAGATGCCATTCCCTCTGCTAAAAATTCCCTCTCCATCTCCCCACTTCGTCTGGCTCAGCTGTCCCAAACATAGGATCTGATGCATATTAGAAACTGCCTTAGTTTGGGTTTCCCCAGAAGCAGATTCTAAAGCAAGGATTCGAGTGCAGGTAGTGAATTTGGGAAATGACCCCAACTGACATGAAGGGACATTGAAAGATGGGACAGAGTAGGGAAAGCACCAACAAAGATGCATTGTTCAAGCAAGTTACCTCCATGAGTAACTAGAACCTAACTGTGGGAGCCAGTGTAGGTAAAACTCCTGTCTCAGAGTTATCTCACCCAAAGGAAGAATAATTGGGGTTTCTATCCACCAGCTCCTATACACATTGGCTGAGAGCTGCTCTGGGTGGGGTGGGGGGGTTGCAGAGGGAGGCATGGTGTTAATGCCCTAGTACTTCAGGCTCAGAAATTGGTAAATGCCAGGTACATGTGAATAGCCACTGATGCTCAGAAATTGGTAAATGCCAGGTAAATGTGAATAGCCACTGATGCTCAGAAATTGGCAAATGCCAGGTGCATGTGAATAGCCACTGATGGCATCTGCTTCAGGCACATTAATTTTTCTAAATGGATGATTGACACACAACTCAATAGTGATAACAATGATGACTAATATTTATTGTTTCATATGGGTGAGGCACATTTTAAGTACTTTGTACCTACTCACTTTCTGCATCCTTTTAGTAACTCTTCAAGGTAAGTTATTATTATATTCCTTTTACAGAGAAACAAACAGAAACTAGAGAGCTGAGTAACTTGGCCAAGGTCATGCAGTTAATGATTGACAGAGCTAGGATCGAACCTTGGCAATCTGGCATGGAGGTGCTGCAATCACTCTACCTGCACACTCAGGAGATGCTCCACCTGGAAGGCCTCTGCCGTCTCTGACACTCCCAGTCTTATAACTCAAACAACTTCCTCCAATCTCCTGGGACCACCTCACTTGCGTGCACAGACCCTCATAGGCTTCATTTGTCTATTCCATGAAGCAAAAGCAGCCCCAGCGTCCTCAGGGGAGCTTGTCTTCCTACCTTCCACTCTACCCAATGAGCTAAGGATCTCAACACATTGGCTACAGGAAGCTCCAACCCAGAGCCAGGGCTGGGTGTCGGATTCATACCCTAGCTCTGCCATCTCCAGCTGTGTGGCCTTTAGCAAGTCACTTCACTCATTCAAGTCTCAGTATTCTCATCTGTAAAATGATGATCACAATCCCTGCTCTAAAGGGTTGTGGTGAGCTTATGGGAAAGCCCAGGCACATAGTGGGTGCTCAAGGACAAGCAATTTCACATTCTTTGCTCTGAAGAAGTGTGTGGATATATTTCCATTAGGGTAAAACAAAAATATCTTAACGTTCACTTTAATTCTAAGCTCTGGAGGCCTTTAGCAGGGCTGACAACTTCGTCTGGAGGATGGTAAATATTTGTCTATTTCAGAGGCAGCATTTATCTTCTAAGACACTCGTGCCAGTCCCTGTGCTGACAAGCACCTTGTTTATTTATTACCCTAATAACAAATAGATTGTCAGGCCTGAAGGCTCCACACACACTGACTTGAGGATGGGCCCACTTTGAGCCCCAGCCTCTGCCCAGCTCTGGGGGTCTGGGGAGCTGTGGGAGTGGAGCAAGAAGGGACCTGGCTGCCTTCCGTGTCCTGCCATCTATTCTTTCATTTGTTCTATCCAAACCCCTCCCCTTTTCAAGCCCATACTGTGAGCCATGCCATGGGCTGGCCCTGGGCTGCCAGGAAGGACCATGCACAGCCATTGTCCTTAAAGGGGTCAAAGTCTAGAAAGAGGAAGATGATAGTGATAAAAATAATGAGGATGATAATAATAATAAAAATAATAGCAGTAAATACTCTGTGTCCAGGACTGTGCTAGGTACTTTACTCACATTAACTCATTTAATTCTACTAATAAATAGATACTATTATTACTCTCATTGTATTGATGAGGTAACTAAGGCACAGAGAGTTAAGGGGCTTACTCAGGGTCACCCCTACAAAACTCATTGTGGCACACAGCAGGGGTAGATACCAAAACTACATAATAATTATACAATAATAATACATTTTTTATGACAGCTGCAAGGCTTCCTAGCTATTTTTCCCACATACCAGGCATACACTCCTGCCACAGAGTCTTTGTGTTTTTCCTCTTTCTAGAAGAGGAAACAAAATCCACCTTGCTCATCTCCTTCAAATCTTTGTTCAAAGTCACCTTTTCAGTGGGATCTCCTCTGTTTATCATTGCTGCCCCATCTGACCCTCCCTAACTCCTTCGCTTAATCAGCTTCCATAGCACTTATCGCTGTAACACGTCCTACTTTTGTTTGCCTCTTCCCACTCAAATGTACTGCTGTGGCAGGGTTTTTTCTGCCTTGTTCTCTGCTGCATTCACAGTATTCACAGAGCAGAGCCTGGCACATAGAAAGCACTCAGTTTGTTGAGTAAATGAATGATTCCTTACACTTTAATCTCTGCAGCCCTCCCCTGAACTGCTGGTATTTCTCAGCGTCTGGACACTGCTTCTCCTTTCTGGTGTCACCAACACACTCTTCTTGGAGGATTTCACACCTTCGGGGAATTCAGGTTCCAACCTCCTCTGAGGACTGTCAGATCTTTGTCTCTAGACCAGAGCCTGCTCTTGTGCTGATCTGTTTAGGCGAGCATCCAGGAGACTTCTCCACCAGGGCTCCACCTAAGTCAGAGTCTAAAGCCTTCTCATCACCTTCTACCCATGTGCACCCCTCCTCCTGGGGAACCAAGTCCCAGTCACCCAAGCCAGGAACCTGGGGGTCAGCTTCAACTCCTCCCCTCCTTCATCCCACTATCAACAGTCCCAGGTTCTAAAAAGCATCTCTGGTCTTCCTCTTCTCTGTCATCACCTCAATTCAGGGCATTATCATAAGGGGACTACAGCTCCAGCCTTCCTCTGGGAATGCCACCCGTCCCGCCCTGTAAAGCCACCCACTACAGTCTTTCAGAAACACCAGCGTTGCCAGGCGCGGTGGCTCAAGCCTGTAATCCCAGCACTTTGGGAGGCTGAGGCGGGCAGATCATGAGGTCAAGAGATCAAGACCATCCTGGTCAACATGGTGAAACCCCGTCTCAACTAAAAATACAAAACATTAGCTGGGCATGGTGGCACGTGCCTGTAATCCCAGCTAATCAGGAGGCTGTGGCAGGAGAATTGCCTGAACCCAGGAGGCGGAGGTTGTGGTGAGCTGAGATGGTGCCATTGCACTCCAGCCTGGGTAACAAGAGTGAAACTCCATCTCAAAAACAAAACAAACCAACAAAAAACACCAGCGTGCCTGTTTAACTCCCCTGCTCCATGCTCTTCAGTGGCTCCCCATTTCCTACTGACTAAAGGCCAAGACCATAGACCCTATATTCCCAGCCTCATCATCCCAGCCTTGGTGTTCCCCCTTCCCAAACACATCACACTCCCACACCTGAGCTTGGGTCACTCCCTCCATTCGAAATATCTGTGCCCCTCTCCTCTGCATGGAAAACTCCTCCTCACCTCTCATGATTCAACTTAAATGTCACCTCCTGCATGTATCCTTCTCTGAGAGGAGAGGAGGGGCATTGTGAGGACAGGGACACAGGACAGAATGAGACAGGTTTGGGCAAAAATGGACCTTGCAGCTTTAGGGACCCTCCATCAGGGCTGGGCTCCTAGAATCTCTCGTGGGTGGTGAGCCTACCACTGGCTTCAAGGTGGGGGTTGTAATTACCCATGGCTGGGGCTCTCAGTGGGTCACAGACCTCACAGACACACAAAGCACCTGGACCCTCAAGAGCTCATGTCAGAGGTGTCTGGTGCCTGAGACCATGGGGACTACCAACCACATGGTACGCTCTGGGAAAAAGACCTTCCAGATACCTGAGGTATCCTCTCCTGCTGATCACAGGAGGCCAGGGCCCAACAGTGGTCCTGGGAGCTAGTGTGAGGCAGTGTGGTGTGGTGGTTATGCTCGTAGAGACTCTAGAGCTAGGCCATTTAGGTTTGAATCCTGGCTCTACCACATCCTACTGCTGAGGCCTTGGATAAATTACAAAAATATTCTGTGCCTGGGTTTCTCTATCTAAAAAAGAGGAGTATTCACTGCACCTACCTTATAGATCCATCATGAAAATTAAAGGACTTACCACAAATCAAGCATGTAAAACATAGTAAGCATTATTTAAATATGGTTATTGATGTGATTATTGATAATAAATATGGTTATTGATGTGATTATTCACATTGCAATGAGACAGAGCAACAACTGGGCATTGCCTTCTAGGCGAGAAGTGGCTTGAATGGAGTGACCCTGGGGCCAGGGCTCCTCTGTGTCATTCTTCAGGACTCAGCTCTAGGCTGCCCTCTCCATTCTCCAAGGAGCCCTCCCTGACCCTAGGCCTCCTGAGGTCCCCTGCAGCCCCCCACCTCTGTATCACCCTGTGTTGTCATTATCTGCTTACATGTCTGTCCCCCACACCCAGGCTGTGAGCTCCAAACTGGCAGGATCCACCCCAGTACAGCTCTTGGAGCCCCAGTGCCTTGCCTGGTGCCAGGTCCACAACATATGCTCCATAACTGAGGAGAGCTGCCAAGTCCTCCCCAGCCCAGAGCCTGTGGCCTGAAATCTAAAGCCTTTAGTGCCTGCCTCAGAGCTGGGCGCCACAGGAAGGCTCACACTTCCTCAGACCTGGGCATCTTGCGAGAAGGTTTCTGTTTCTTTCCGGAGAGCAATGCCTCCAAAGCCACTGAGACAGCTCACAAGCTGGAATTCAAGACCTGGGAAGAACCTATGGTGTGTGTCTGGTAGCGAAGGATAGGGGCAGGGCCCATTCCCTGTGAGAGTCTTCCCTGGGTAAAATTGGAAATGTAGCAAAAGGCTCCACCTAAGGCACTGACCAATCTGGAGACCCCTGCTATGCTTACCATTAACCCTACACTTGCTTGACCAGAGGAGGACTGAGGATCCTAGGGGAGATGACAAGATAGCTATTTGCCATCCGGCATAAAAATATTTCAGTATTTTGACAACCAGCAGGGCTCTATTTGTATAGCCCAGCTATTAGACCCAAATATAGCAATGAAGGAAACTCAAACTCTTGTCCTCCAGGAATTTACTGCCCAGTGGGTTGCTGGGGAGCCAGGCTGAGAGGCAAGCAAGCAGTCATCCTCCGGTAAGACAAATGCTGTAAAAGAAGTGCATGCAAAATGCTATGGGTGTCCATTGAAGGAAGACTACCCAGGCTTGGATGAGCCTGGCGCTATGGAAGAAGGAGGAGGTATTTTGGAGGCCTTGGAGTTCTAGCCAGGTAGGCGAAGAGGGACAAGCACTGCAGGCAGTGAGAACAGCAAGGCCAAAGCCTGGAACCAGGCAGGTGTGGGATGTCTTGAGGGAACAAGGCTGGTAAGGAATGTAGGAGGAGGAGCAGGCAGGACTCAGACTGTGAAGAGTGAGAATCATATGCCCCTTCAAGAAGTTTGGAGTTTTATTCAATTGGCAGAGAAAAGCCAAGAATACATTTTAGATAGGTGAGTGACATGTCTGGATTTGGCAAGAAAACTGAATCTGGCTTCCACGTGGAGAGTGGGTTGGAGGGGGCCAGATGGGAGGAAGAGGGGCCAAGCAGAGGCTGCTTCAGGGCGCCAGTGAGGGAGGGTGGGGGCTGGGCCAGAGTGTGGAGTGGCCAGTGAGACAGAGGAAAGATGCGAGGCATCAGTGGACAGCATCCTCTCAGAAAACATCAGCCACATTAGGCAAGTCTTGGCCAAAGGAGTAGTTCATCTTCTGGATGGAGGGAACTGCAAAGCATCTGAGAGCCAAGGGGATCCTGGTAGATGAGGAATTTAATCCTCATGCATTTAGCCAAGCCTGGGAACAACAAACACGGGCAGGTTATTGGCTGAGTCCTCATAGTATGCTCCCATGCCATGACTATCTATCTGACTCACCCATTATAACCCCCAGACCTTGAAAAAGACAGGAAGAAGTAGCTCCAACTCACTGCACAAGATTCAGTCACCATTTATCTTTCAACAAGTGGCTCTGTGGGTCAGCATTTGTCATTCGACCTGTCAGAGAAGAGCTGCAAAGCATGGACTAAGAAGGCTGTGGTTTGAGGCTGAGCCATCGAAAGAGTTCTGGGCCAGGAGTCCTGCTGCTGCCACTACCTGGCTGTGTCAAAGGGGACAAAGCCAATCCTGCACCTCAGCCTCAGTTTCCTCATCTTGAGAGGAGGACTGCTGTGTGTTCACCTGAGGATAGCACCTCTGCTTGCTGTCTGTCTTCTTCTCTTGGGTAACGGGCCAGCTACCCGGCTTCTCAGTTGGCACAATGACAAAAGCAACCATTTATTAAGAACCTAGTGTGTGCCAGACTCTGTGAAGGACACTATACACACACACACACACACACACACACACACACACACACACACTCCAAACTGCTCCAATGCAGACAGACACTATTATTACCATTTTAGAAATATGAAAATGAGGCTTGACCTGGTGGCTCACGCCTGTAAATCCCAGCACTTTGGGAGGTCGAGGTGGGTGGGTCACTTGAGGCCAAGAGTTCCAGACCAGCCTGGTCAACATGGTGAAACCCCATCTCTACTAAAAATACAAAAAAATTAACCGGAAGAAGGGGCACATGCCTGTAATCCCAGTTACTCAGAAGTGGGGCTGAGGCACAAGAATGTTTGAACCTGGGAGGCGAGGTTACAGTGAGCTGAGATTGGGCCACTGCCATCTAGCCTGGGCTACAAAGTGAGACTGTATCAGAAAGAAAAAGAGGAGAGGAGAGGAGAGAAAAGAAAAGAAGCGAGAAGAGAGGAGAGGAGAAGAGAGGAGAGGAGGAAGAGAGAAGAGAGGGAGGGAGGGAGGGAGGGAGAAAACAAGACTCAGAGACGTGCAGTCTTGTTAAAGACCACACAGGGAGTAAAGGGCAAAGCTGGGATTTAAACATAGATTTGTTAGATGCTAATATGTACAAGTTTCTTCAAGACTAGGCAGACTCAGCAGGTATGAGAATGTGAATGGGACACAGAGGGACTCATGGCTCCTTGTCACATTCAGCAAACTAGAGGGCTCTTCCACTCCCTCAGGGCTTGCTTGCCCTTCTCTTTGAAACAAACATAAACCACCTGAAATGGCACACTAACCATCTTCCCTCTCATCCTCTAAAAAATGTCTTTCTACTTCCCAGTGGAAAATGAAAATATGATTATGGCTCCACCTTCTTATGGTTCTTATAGTTCAGTGATGAGAAGTTTTGACTTTGGTATCATTCAAACCTGTTACTTTCTAGTTGTGTGACCTTGGACAAGTTGATTAACTCCTCTGAGCTTTGATCTCGTCATACATAAAGTGAGGACAATGACAGCAATAATCTCCTCCTCATGGATTTGTAGTTAATTCATAGAGATCACTGTGTTCCAAGCCTGGCCTATGGTAATAGCAGTGTCCACAGCACAGATTGTAGACCTAGACTGGCTGAATTCCAATTCTGGCTTCACCATTGGGTAATCTTGGGGAAGTTATGTAACTTCGCTTTGTCTCAGTTTTCTCATCTGTAAAATGGGATCCTTATAGAACCTATCTCATAAACGGTTGTGAAGATTACACAAGTTAATACATGTAAAATGCTTGGAAATTTTTAGGCATCTCATCAGCTCTCAATAAATGTATAGATCATCTTCACCATCTACTATAAGATATGCTATAGAAAATCATTTATAGACACATTGCCTCTTATACAAATATCTGGCACCCTACAGAAAATAATTAGAACAAGAGAACTTGAATTGGGGACGGAGGGGATAAAAGGGGTATCAACTGGGATCAGCAGGGTTAAAGAACCAGGTATATATTGGAATGTTGAAATGGAACTCAGTGCAAAGTGCTGGCTAAGACAGAAGGAGTTGCCTCTCTCTCTTCCTCTCTCCACCCTCCCTCCGTCCTCTCTTCTAATTGTCATAAAAATAAAATAGGATGATAATGCATGACAGAGACTGGATAGCTCTTTACCAAACCCACATCCTCTTCTCCTGCACACATGGCTAGACTACACTTCCCAGTCTTCCAGTTATTAGGATTAGCCATACAATTGCATTCTGAACAATGGAATCTGAGCATAAGTGATGTGTGATGTATGCCACTTCCTGACCTGGCACATGAAAAAAAAATTCCATGCTCTTTCCCCTTCTGCCACTGGGTGAAGATTAGAGCATACCTCTAGAGCCACATGTTGAACTTGAGAGAGCCACAGTATATAAGGAGCCTTGTCTGACTCACCACTTGAAGTAGAACTTCCCATCAGTCAAAGCACTCATTCTGGACTTTATCAGAGAAAGAAATAAACTTCTATAGTTGTTGAATCATTATGGTTTCATGGACTTATTTGTTACCACAACTAATGACAGCCTAATTAATACTACTGCTTGCAAAAAGTTTAATTCTGTGCCTGGAACATAGTGAGTGCTTAGTTTATGGTAGCGAATAATTCAGGAAATCAGAAAGGCCAACAATGTTGCAGGAGATTATATCAAAACTTGCACTGGATGCAGAAAACAAGCCTTTTGCACCCTGTCTCTTCTAAACCCACAAAAGCATAGAGGTGTCTCTTTGGGTGTGTGAAACAGACTTAATAAATCCATCCAACAGAGTGACCCCAAGGAACCAAGAAAATAATGATAACAACTACCATTTAATCAAAATATGGATTGTGTATTAGGCATTTAACTATTGACTTAATCCTCATTATCTTATTTATTCTTCCTAAGCACACTAATAATTCCCATTTTACAGGTAATGAAACTGAGGCTCGGGGGTTAACACCCAAGCCACATAAATAGTAAGTAGGCAGCCAAGCAAGGACTTGAACTCAGGTTTGATTGATTATAGAGCCAAACTCTTTAAACCATTCCCCTTCCCTGGGTGAGGAGAGACCCTCCAGGGCCCATCTTGGCCAACTGTCTCCACACCTGGATCCTCAGCCAACAACAGAGGGCAGTTGACTTTGGAGTCACAAGGGATAATAAGTTGAGACTTGGTGTAAGAGATTTTGGGTCTGTCGGGCATAGCCTATCTCTCCAGGTTTAGCTCCATCCTCAGCTTCTGTGACCTAGCCAAGCTGCAGCTAGAACCAGTATTGGTGCAGCATGTAAAAAGCTGGAAAAGAAGTGGAGGAAAACAGCTCACCAGTAGAGAAAAGGAAACTTGCTATCCCACACCCTTCTAGCCTACACTGAATCCCAGGGAGCAGTTAGAGATTGGACCCTGGCTTTCCCTGCCAAGGTCACCTTCATGACAGTTCCACCAGGGCTTCAGCTGGCAGCACCCGCCAACGCCAGGCCATGATGGATTACTGCTCGCTCTGGCTACTGTTCACTGCACAATCCAATCTAGGAGACACACATATTTCTCAATTCAGGGACTTCTTTTATTTTATAAAAGAATCAGCCAGCTGCTCAGGCATGAGTAGCTGGGCTTGGCGAGTGCAGTGGATTTTGTAAGTCTCCTCCAGGCCTGTTGCCTTCCTGAACTGCTCTTCCTTCTGTTCTATCCATTACCCACTCTCAGCCCCATAGAGTGTGGAAGAAAGAGCCCAGGCTTTGGAGCCAATTCGTCCTGGATTCAAACCCCACATCTACCACTTACTCTCTGGGGAATTTGGTACAAGTTGCTCTTTGTGCAACTTTTCCTGCATTTCCTCGTGCATCATGTGATGGTGATGCTACTCACATGCCAGAATTATTAAAAGGCATAAATAAGTCATGAGTGTGGTGCTCCTGGCACAGGAAAGAGCATACCTGCAACTACTACACATAGGAGCCTATTCAGTTTCCTCTTCTCCATCTCTATTCTTAATCAATTTCTCATGTTCTCTGTCCTCTGCTCTTCCTCCCTCTTCTTCTCTCATCTCTGCTTCTCTGTAGGTAATGTCAGTCCTAAAATCTCCAGAGAATGTCCCAGACTGCTGTGTCCTAAGAATCAGAGTGATTACTACCACAAGCCCCTTGAACTAAGCTTGGTCTTTATGCTCTGCCTTTATCTGAACAACTATGGTCTATCTTGTGTTATCATTAGAATATAATCTTTATGACTTGGATAATGGTTCTGAGACTATGTTACTGACTTCTGGAAAGGCAGATTCCAGTGCACCCTTTAATCTTTTGTCACCACCCTTCCAAATTCTAGTAAGCCATTATTCTCAGTTCTTTACCTGCTTTCTATATTTCTGATTTTACTGAGATACCCCACCAGCTCAAAAACAAAGGAAAGCATTCTCTGTGGGAATTGACCAGGGGATTATCTTTATAAAACTGAGCAAAAGAAAAAAATAGTAGCCTGATCTGGCCCAGGAGCCTAAGTTCCCCCATCACTTCATGAATCATTTGAATCATCTTGTTAATAAACTTTGAAATGGAAAGAAAAGCAAGGAGGTGGGTTAGATATAAAAAATCAAAGTTGGCCAGGTGCGGTGGCTTACACCTGTAATCCCAACACTTTGGGAGGCTGAGGCAGGCAGATCATTCGAGGTCAGGAGTTCAAGATCAGCCTGGCCCAAACTGGCAAAACCCTATGTCTACTAAAAATACAAAAATTAGTTGGTGGTGGCCCATGCCTGTAGTCCCAGCTACTCGGGAGGCTGAGACAGGAGAATCGCTTGAACCTGGGAGGCAGAGGTTGCAGTGAGCTGAGCTTATGCCATGGCACTCCAGCCTGGGCAACAGAATGAGACTGTGTCTCAAAAAATAAAAATAAAAGTCAAATTAGTGCTTTAAGTGACGAAGAAAAATAAGCACAATCTTAGAAGACATCTCTATGTCTCCTTTTGCTAGTGCCAGCCTGAGGGTTAGAAGAGGTTGTTTCTTCAAGTCAAAGGAGACCAGAGACCCTGGATCAGAGGCAGCCCTACTCTGAGTACTGGTACCAGCAGCCAGAATACAGCCAGAGGCCATGGGGTGCCTGAATTGCCTGCTTCCATGTCAACATCAGAACATGGCATCTTCCCAAACACCCTTGACTTTTTCGCCTTCCCCACCCAGACACTCAACCATTCTTCAAACCCTCTCAAAAACCAGCAAGTCTATCCTCTTCTCTCCAACCCATCTACTCTGTCTTATTCCAGGCCCCATACCCTCCCACCGGGGTCACTGCACTAGCTTCCCCACTGATCTTTCAGCCCTTGCCCACCCCAATCCTCTTTCTGCACAGCAACAAAACGAATTTTTAAAACTACCACACTGACTGTGTCTCTCTTCCCTGTGAAACCATTAAAGGCCTGTCACTGTTCTCAGGCTAGTCAAACTTCTTAGACCAGAAAACTTCTGTGAAGGGCTACAAAGTAATTATTTCAGGCTTTGTAAGCAAATGGACTCTGTTGCAACTACTCAACTGTGCCATTGTAGCAAAAGTGGCTATAGAGAGTAAATAAATAAATGGGCATAGCTGTGTTTCAATAAAATTCAGCTTACAAAAACATGCAATGAGCCAGATTCTGCCAGGAAACCATCATTTGCCAACCTCTGTTACTTAAACCAACCCATGATGTCCTGGGTGACTTAGCCACTGCCTCACAGAGGTTATCTTCATCAATCACCATGCTTAAATTTTTCATTTACAATCCAGCCACAAAGTATGACTCAGTTCCTCCAAACAGGCTATATTTTATCAAACTCCCATCAAATTCTTTCATTTTTTTTTTTGAGACAGCGTCTTTTCTTTGTGGGGTGGGAGGTCTTGCTCTGCCACCCAGGCTGGAGTGCAGTGGTGCAAAAGTGGCTCACTGCAGCCTTAACCTCCTGGACTCAAGCAATCCTCCTTTCTCGGCCCCGCAAATAGCTGGGACTACAATTATGCACCACCATGCCCGGCTAATTTTTGTAAAGATTGGGTTTTGCCATGTTGCCGAGGCTGGTCTCTAACTCCTGAGCTCAGGAAATCCACCTGACTCAGGCTCCCAAAGTGCTAGGATTGCAGGTGTGAGCCACTGCACCCACCCAAACCTCTTTCTATGCTGTTCCTTATGCCCATGCCTTTGTCTCAGTAGTTCTTACTCATTTTAGATGACTCAGCTCAGATTTTGAAGGGAAATTTGGTAATGTCCATCAGTATTTGAAACACATATACCCTCTGTTTGCTTCGCAATTCAACTTCGAGGAATTTGTCCCATGGACAAATTCAAACCAGTGCTCAAAGATGTACCTATGAGAATGTTTGTTGCAGTACTGTTTGGAGTGCTAAAGAAAATTGAAACAACCTAACTGTTGATCAGTTGGGGAGTGATTACATTATGGCACACATGTCATGAACATTATACTGCTATTAAAAATAGTGTAGTAAAAAATAGAGTAGATTCAGATGTTCTGATTAGAAATGATTTCCAAGATCATTAAGAAAGCAGGATGCAAAAGATTATATATGACATAATTCCACTTGTGTGAAAAACAAGGATACACACATACACATAAATGCTTGACATGTACAGTACATCTGAAATGATATACAAGAAATGTGACAGTGGTGTTACCCTTGAGGAATGGAACTGCAATTGAATTGTTGAGTCACGGCTGCCAGGTACAGTGGTAAAGCTTGTACACTGTGCAAGCCCACTTGGAGCCACATATCTAGACCATAATGCTAACAGTGTCCTCTGGAACTGTGCAACATAGCAGAAGCTCTGATTTTAGAGAAGGGAAACTTTTCATTACCTGCTTTGATTATGCTATTCGAATTTTTACCACACCAAAGCTTATAGCCTAAGAGTCAGCCCTAGATTTGAAGACTACACTATAGCTATTTGTCAGCCTGCCACACTGTGAATCCTTTGAGGGCAAAAGGCCTATCTTATTCATAGCATGGTGTAAATCATGCCATCAAAGAAAGGTGTAAAAGATACAAAGAGACTACAGATTAGCCTGATTTGGAACTGGATCTTGCCAGCTAGAAAAGCAGGGAAGGGCGCTTAAGCCAAAGGGAAGAGCAAATGCAGTCATAGACAGATGAAAGAAGTTGCACAGTCAGGAGGTTTTCATAGTAATACAGAGAAATAAACTGCATATGTGCAAGTGGGTGTTTGATTTAACAAACAGTCACTGGAACCTACTATATGCCAGAAAGCACATTAGACAAGTCATGACATTCTGTGATTCCAGGGTTCCCAGGAAGGGAAAGAAGATGAGAATAAGCTCAGATTCCCTTATATAAGACAAACTGCCATTGGCATACTGGAGGTCAGAGGCAAGAGACAACTTCTGACTGTGACTATAACAGAAAGCTTTTGGGGAAGCTGGCATACGAAGGATGCAGTGCAAGAAAAATGGGGAAGATTTCACCAGGCAGAGATGGAACAGGGCAGTGCAGGGGTGGGAAACATCTTAAGCAAAGGAAGGGAAATGAGAGAGCCCAGGACTTGTTCAGAGAGTTGAAGGACAGAGCCATGTGAGAGGAATGCTGTAGAGAAAGTGGGTGAGGTTGGTTTGTAGATGGGAAGGGCTTTGAACATGAAGCCAAGGATACTGGCCAGTTTCCATGCATCTGGTAGAGTTCAGGTTTCCAGCTGACATTCTCGGAAGCTGAGGGTCATTATCTAGGACATTAAGTGGCTAATGGGCCCATCCCAGTACCCTGTACAACCTGGAGCACAAATGTTTTCCAAATGCCATTTTTATCTCCTGGCAACAGTGAGGCCAAGCCCTCTGAGCTACAAGCCCAGTACTTGTGGTTCACTCTCCTCTCTACTGCTCATGGCCTAAAGCCTTAAGAACCATCTCCTCCTCATCAGCCCAACCCAGTCCCAACCCAGCTTAGCCCTTCTCCAGAAACAAAGCCAAGCCCACACCTGCTCTCTCTGACCTCATTTCTTCCCCACTAATTGATCAAAACACAGTAATAGCAGGCAGCAGGAGAACTAGTCCCTGATGAACCCAGGGCTCAGGAGAGAGCCTCAATTACTAATCCTGCACCAGATGCTGGAGCCACCAGGTCTCCTACGTGCCCAGGAGGGTTGCCTGGTCCTAGATACGGATGACGTCAGAGTGGAGATGGTGGCTGAATAAGGCCCAGCAGCTCATCCGGAGCCATGGGACAACAGGATCTGGTGCCCTGCCTTGAGCGGAGAGACCCACTGGCCATCCTTGGTGATGCTGAGTGACAAGGCCATTTGGAAGGCTCTGAGGACACCCTTACCTGGCCCTTCTGCCATCAGTGACTGATGCCTCCCCTTCCCAAACAGGTCGCCTGCATAGAACCTGCAGGAGAAGAATAACAGAGACCTTTTTCAGCCATCTTGACTAGGTCTGAGTCTAGTGCCATGCAAGTTTTTTCTCCATGACTCTTAGGGACCTAAGGCTGGGCACACAAATAACAATTCTCCCACCTCTGCTTGCCCTAGCTGTGCCCAACCTCCATGGCTAACCCAACACAAGACACACCTCCTCCAAGAAGTCCTTGACTGATTCTACCCTCCCTGGCTCATATCTTTGCTAAATTGTTTTTATGCTGAGCCACTCCCTGGAGTCCACAGAATTATATACTGGTTTGCAGTGTTCTTTTATGGCTGTGAGCAGCTAATATATGCTTGTAAACTTTTTAAGGGCAGCGCCCTGTCTTCTCCTTGCTTGTGGGAAAAGAGAAAAGGCACAGAACTGGGAGCTGTACAAGAACAGATTTCAAGCCTGATCTCTGCCACTAACAAAATGTATGACCTCAGAGAAGTCACTCAACCTCTATGAGCCTCAGCTTCTCAATCTGCAAAATGAAGAAGATAGTAATCCCAGCCTCCCTAGACATGTTGAGAAGGGCCAGTGGGGCTGTGCTGCCCTACCTTCTTACCAGGAAGCTTCACCTCCCACTCTGGGCCCGCTCTCCCCACTCCCCACAAACACTCTGCACTCTCCGTAGGACTTTTACTTGTTTAATTAAAAATGATACAAAACAATATATGTGTTGATGATTTATTGCACCCACCAGGCTGCTGATACCACTTCTGGGACATGTTCTAAACAGAATGGGCTCCATGCCCAACAGAGAAATACATAATAACAATACCTCTTAAAGTGAAAGTCCCTGGCAGATAGACCAAGAGCCGGGCATCACCCGGGGATACCTTTTAGAACTCACTGGTCTTGCAAGACAGCCATACAGAAGCAGACCAGGTCTTGAAATCATCAAACAGTAGTTGGTTCAAATCCTACCTCTTCTTTGAAAGTGATCAGTTTTCCTCTGAGCCTGGGTTTCATAATCTGGGGATAATCCTACCTCAAAGTGTTGTTAGAAAAAATAGCAACAGTCTCTGTAGAATGCCTGGCACATAGTGGGTACTCAATAAACGGTAGCTATTGTTTTGCTGTTTGGGGGGTTGATGAGCTTTCTTGAGGATAATCTATATGCCATAAAATTCATCAATTTAAGTGTATAATTGAATGACTTTTGACAAATGTATATAGTCACGAAGTCACCATAAAACTCATGATAATAACAATTCCATCACCCTAAAAGCTTTCCTTGTGTCCCTTCTCAAGCAATACCCACATTCTGACTCATGGCCCCTAGCAGCCACCAATCTGATTTCTGTCTTTATAGTTTCCCTCTTCTAGAATTTCATAGACATGGAATAACACATTCGGGAGTCTTTTGTATCTTGCTTTTTTCACTTAGCATAGTACACTTGAGATTCATCCATGTGGTTAAGTGTATCAGTAGTTCATTCCTTTTTATCGATGAGTAGTTTTTCACTGTATGGGTATACCATAAATTTTTTTGACAGTTTACCCTTTTGACAGTTTGATGGACATTTGGGTTGTTTCTCTGACTGGGCTTTTATGAATATCACTGCTATAAATATTTAGTACTAAAGCTGTGGTTATTAGTTATTTGGAATCACAGAAAAATCAGGGCTGGACAGGTCCTCAGAGATCACCAAATCTAGCACCTTCATATTGAAGATAAAGACAATGAGCTCAGAGGGGAAAGCTCATGGTTTAACTTCTTGCCCCTCAAAGTACAGCCCATGAGTCAGCAGCATCAGCATTACCTAGGAGCTCGTTAGAAATGCAGAATTCAAGACCTCACCCTGGACTTAGTGAATCAGAATCTGCATTTTAGCAAGATCCCCAGATATTGCATAGGCACATTCAAGTCAGAATCACTAGTCTAGCAGACAAGAAGTGAATTTGGGATTAGATACTAGGTCACCTGACTCCTGGCCAAGAGCTGCTGTCTTTGTATCACAATGATTGGCAGTGGGAGTAGTGGGCAATTAGGACCAACATCCTCAGGTCCTGAAGAGCTCCTCTAATCTGAGCCGGTCTGCTGGTTTAGCTAAGGGCAGAGCTGCAGCTGCCTCTATGGCCTCTTGGGGACAGAGGGCCTCACGATGTCTGGGTCAGCTTAGGTCCCAGAGGTCCTGGGATCCTTAATTGAAAATCACAATTATTTATTTAGATGACACTGCTGTTAGCATGCAGAATTAATGACAGCCATGTGGTCTAGGTTGAGGGAGGCAGAGAAGGAGGGCAAAATATTTCTGGGTGGGGCTTTCAGAGCCCAGAAGTGATCCATAAACTCATCTCCATAGACACCCCTTAACCATTTTATGTTTGTTAAATAGATACACAAAAAAGCATAAGCACACTTTTCCTTAAATCTTAAATAATAGCTATGAATTGTTTCCAGTTTTAACAAATTATAAAACAGTTTGTTGTTCTTATTGCAGGTTGAACATCCAAATCCAAAAACACAAAATACAAAATGCTCCAAAGCCCAAAACTTTTTGAGTGCTAACATGATGGACGCTCAAAGGAAATGCTCATTGGAACTTTCTAGATTTGGGATGCTCAATTATAACTGCTAATATTCCAAAACCTGAAAAAAATTGAAATCCAAAACACTTCTGGTCCCAAGCATTCCAGATAAAGGATACTCAACATGTAATTGGTGATAATTTCAGGATGATGAGTTTGTAAGTGAAAAAAATATTGCTGTCATGAAATTTTCTTTTACTCTGTAATTGGCTGTTACAGTGTGTGTCTTAGCTAGGAAACAAATGTGATTCACTGCAAGATGGGCCAAGCAGCAGACTCATCACCTAAGAGAGAATGTATCTCTTTAAGGTATCACTGATCTTTAGACACTTACTGGATGTCTATGATGTTCTGCCAACTGAAAGCAGGGGACAGGGAGACACGGATGAGTACCTGCTCTCTGACAGTCTACAGGCTAATGAAGTAGGGGACAAGATGAAGCTGACATATAAATAAGCATACATATCAACCTATCCATGACCAGAGAGTGGCACCAAGTGTTAGTACTTCTGTAGCTCAGAAAGCAGAATACCTGTGACTGGACTGAGCAAGATGAAAGAAGAAAGAAAGAAAAGAAAAGAAAGAAGAAAAAGAAAGAAAGGGAGAAGGAAAGAGAGAGAAACAAAGAAGGAAGGAAAGAGGGAAAGAAAGAGAGAGAAAGAGAAAGAAGAAAGAAAAAGAAACAAAGAAGGAAAGAAAGAGAGAGAGAGAGAGAGAGAGAGAGAGAGAGAGAATGCACCATAAAGGAAGAACAACTTGAGCAGAGATATGGAGGTGAAAAATCTACATGCTGCAAACAGTCCTTGTAAGGCTAGAGTGCAGAGTGAAAGATGACAATGGTGTGAGAGAGAGAAATCCAGAGATGGAATTAGGAGCCAGTACGCACACCAGGCTAAGAAGGTAGGACTTTCTCTTAAAAACAATAAGGGTCATTGAAGGGTTTATACAGGGGCTCAGTGTGGTCAGATTTGTAACTTACTCTTGAAGACATTAGAGGCTCATAATGTATTAGATATAGGGAGAAGCAATTTGTGCATATGGAATGTAGTCCATGCACACAATTGCCTTGTTTCTTGTTAGAAGCATAGGTTCCTGGGCCCCATTCTGGGCCAAATTAATGAAAGTCTGGGAATCTGCTTTAGTTGAATAACATTGATTTTAAGGCTCTGTTTTCCACAAGGGGAAACTGAGGCTTAAAATGACAAATGAATTTCCCAAAGGCCATACAAAGCCCAAACTGTCTGATTCCAAATACCATCCCAGAGCTCTTCCTTCACCAGACCCATTGAGAGTGTTTTATTTTATTTTAAAAAACACTTCTATTATCCAGGCATTGTACCCTTAAGACATATCCAATAGGACTATCCTATCCATAGCTTCTCCAGCAGAAAACATTCCGGTACTTTCTGCTCACCCATCTCCACCAGCTGCCCTCCAGCCTCAACTCCCACCCACACCATTCAATACAGATCATCCAAGGCCAGTTCACATCAGTTTTCTGAGGGTCTTCCTGTTGCTGTATATAGAACACTAATATGTCTCAGCATCTGCTGGATCCAGATGATGGATAGGTGATAGGTGTCACATGAGCAGATTAGGAGTAGAGAAGGGAGAACTCAGTCTAATTGCATTTCATGTCACAGAACACTGATATTTCATCGAGGGTCAAATTGTGCAAAAGAATTATACCTTATTTGCAATCTTCCTTGATGTGTCCTGCCCTCCAGACTAAGACCCTTGGAACTCATTCTCACAGCTGGGCTAAGGGTAAAGGGGGCATGAAATCATACCTCCTGGTACAGGTGCACCTGCTTTAAGTAAAGTGAAGATCCAAAATACAGAATGAGGAGTCAAATAATAATATGCAGCCCCTATGTAGCACTCTGTGCTAGACACTGTTCTAAGTGCTTTACATTTTTAACCCTTGTAACAAACCCATGAGGTAATTACTATTATTGTATTACTCTCAGTTTACAAATGAGGAAATTAATACCCAGAGAGGTTAAGTGACTGGCCTTGGGTCTTCAGGCTAGCAAGTAGTAAAGCTGACATTCAAACACAGGCAGTCGGGGTCCAGAGCCCATGCTCCTAACCACAATGCAAAACCTACTGTGTGCCAAACCCTGTGATGGAAGTTGAATAAAAAGCTAAACCAGATCCAGCATCGAGGGAACTCACAGTCTAAAAAAAAGGACATAGTAGTCACCAACACAGACAATAACAACAGTGTAATCAGTGCTGGAAAGAGAAGCCTAGGGCTCCAGGAGCCCAGAAAAGATTTCCCTGAACCCACACTAGGGATCAGCAAGGCATCTTGAAAGAGGAGGTACCTGGGTTGCCCTTGAAGGATAATCAGCTGCCAATAATTGCTCCTCAGGAGGCAGTCATTAGTGTTTCCCGTGCTTGGGCCAGCTCTGGTCCTGCTAATCCCTTCCCTTCCTAATTGGATCTGTTCTTCACAACTAGATCTTGCCCCCACTGAGAGAAAACTCAGCAAAGCCCTACTTCCTGGGTTCTGAATATTCAGTTCCCATTGAAGGCTCCATTTTAACAGTCCCCAAAACATCCGTGACTACACTGTGGAAGAGTATTTCAGTAAACCTTCCAACTAAACACAATTCAATTATGTCCCCAGATCCAAAAATAGAATGATTCTCTTCCCTTCTCTTTTTCAGAATCTTTATGGAGAAGGGAGCACTCATGGGACACTGACTAATCCAGTTACTGGAAGGTTTCAGCAAGGAGAGGTAGAACAGGGAAGTGGACAATAGCCCCTAGATTCCTGCCCAAATTATGAGGAGGACAGTCCTCAAATGAGATTATGAACAAAGGATAGCATGTCTTGGCTGAGGCAGCCTGAGCAGCTGAAAATATGCCCAGGGAGTATGCCAGCTGTCTTAGTCTTCCATCTGGAGTCCTTTGAACATATAAAAAGGTACCTGTGGCTTGGTGTTCCTTTTCAGGGCCACCCCATGCAGAGATATCATCCCAACCCATGTCTGGGATTTTATCAAGCACTCCCAAGGGTAAGTACTGATTGCAGGAGAAGACCAGAACTGGTCCCAAAGCAAGGGGGAAGTCCAAATGAACATGACTTTGG
Source organism: Saimiri boliviensis (assembly GCF_048565385.1). NCBI lineage: Eukaryota > Metazoa > Chordata > Mammalia > Primates > Cebidae > Saimiri > Saimiri boliviensis. The sequence goes on from NC_133459.1 coordinate 48,692,174, forward strand.
CCTGTCTTACAAACAGACTTGCATGAAGACAGAGTTCTGGGCACTAGGAAACTGAGGGCTGGCTAAAAAGAAACAGGGGGAAATGATCGAGATTCAGCTTCTGGGCTCATCGCTTTCTCAGAGTCTCAGTTTTCTCATCTGTGAGTTGAGGCTAATCATCTGTGATAAGCTCATTCCTAGCTCACAGAACTGTTAAGGGAATTGGATAGGATAATGGCTGTGAATTCTCTTTGTAAGTGGATTCAAGGTACAAATGTGAGTTTACAATAATAAAGTCCAGTTTTCCTTATGCTCAATCACTTATCCCTATTCAGGAATACAACTACCCTTTTGTTTGTTTACTCCTATCATTTTATCATTATGGTTATTTTTTTAATTGTATACAATTTCTGTAAAGTAGATAGGACAGGTATCCTACCATTTTATAGACAAGAAATCAGGATCCCAGAGACGTGACTCAAATATAATCCAGGGCATTTTCGTCTGCATCAAGCTCTCTATATAGGAAGAATAAAAACAATTGACATATATATTGCTTTATTAGTTTATAATTGACAAAACACTTTTCCTTAGATGTTTCTTGATTATCCCTGCAACCCTGGAAAAGAGAAAAGTCGCCCCTCATTTTATGAGACAACTGATAGTCCTAAAAGCAGGAGCTGCAAGCACAATGCTACACAATCAGAAAGAGACAAAGCCAGAACTGGAACTCAGCCCTTCCAGTTGCTTCTCTCCAGTGTCCAGCTCAAGCCATTCCTAGACAGAAATTCCTTCTGGTCAGTGGTTTCAGAAGTCAGGAAATGGATTTTAGCTTTTGACTTCTGATCTTTTTTTTTTTTTTTTTTTTGAGACGGAGTTTCGCTCTTGTTACCCAGGCTGGAGTGCAATGGCACGATCGCGGCTCACTGCAACCTCCGCCTCCTGGGTTCAGGCAATTCTCCTGCCTCAGCCTCCTGAGTAGCTGGGATTACAGGCACGTGCCACCATGCCCAGCTAATTTTTTGTATTTTTTTAGTAGAGACGGGGTTTCACTATGCTGACTGGGATGGTCTCGATCTCTTGACCTCGTGATCCACCCGCCTCGGCCTCCCAAAGTGCTGGGATTACAGGCTTGAGCCACCACGCCCGGCCTTGACTTCTGATCTTAATTGACTTTGACTAGTTGAAGTGAAGTCTTTTGAACTTTGAGTGTGCTACTCTGTAAATGGGTACCCCTCCTCTGCAACTGCTCTGAGCCCCACATAGACTCCATCATTGCCTGTGACACTGGAATGTACCTGTTCATTTCCCTGTCTCACCTTCTACTAGCCTGAGAACCCTCTGAGAGTAGAGACTCTCTATCTTACCCGTCCTGTGGCCCCAGTGTCTACTCATAAAAGCCTGCATAAATGACTTTACCGTATTGCACAAGTCACTCATTGATTTATATTTCTGTTCTCCTATCTATAAAATGAAGGAGTAGTGGGAGGAGCAATCTCTCTCTAAGATTCTTCCAGCATGAAAATTTGGATTTCTTGAGAATTATGTTTCCTCTATCTATCAAAATCTCACTGACCTTCCAGTGCCAGGTCAGCTCCCATCTGCTCTCAGAGAATTTCTCTAAACCCTGACAGGCCTTTGGGGCCAAAGCAGTGGCTATCTGAACCATTTATCAGACTTTAGCCCATATCACCTCATTCTATTACCTGTTTCCTGAGTACATGTACCTTGTTTCCACACATCGGATTGTGTAGCTTATTCCCACAACTGTATTGTAGCTTCAGAGCAGGAGTCACATACTACCCTTCTATTTTTCCCTCCCTATGTGCTAACTTCAGCCTTGAGTTCATGGATGGGAATCAGGAGAGCTGGGTCCTACTTCTAGCTTCTTCATCGACTCTCTATGTGACCTTGGACAAGTCACTAGACCCCTGACCCTTAGTTTCCTTTGGTGTAAAATGGGACTAACACGACCTATTTTTAAGATTATTGTGAGAATCAATTTGAATAACAAGTAAAAGCACTTTGTAAATTATAATAATCTTACAAAGGATTGTGCAGTGTAATTGGTACTCTGGTATGGCTGTTATTGAGTACCAACTGCACTATGGTACTATGGACTATGGAAGAATAAAAAACATGCATGTCTTTACTTATTTTAGTTTATTCTTTTATTAAAGTTTTCCAAGTATTAAAAGAGATTCCAGATGAATATAAAGGTGAATGAATAAGACATGGCCTCTACCCTGAAAGGCTTCACTGACTACAGGAACATCCTAGTGAAAACAGATCTGAATTTAGTCAGAGACTTGGGCTTGAATCTCAGTTCTGTCACTTACAAATTGTGTGACCGTGGGTCAAGTCATTTTACCTCTCTAAAATCCAGTTTTCTTACATTTATGAGAAGGGTGAACCAGGCCATCCCTTCCAGCTCTAAGAGTCTCAGGTTTCATAAGCCTAAGAAAAATCATGACAACTTTTCAAACTCTAGTAGATCAGGGTAGTGGAGAAGGATACATGATTAACTTCTGAGTGGCTGCTGTCATGCATAGGAAACAGGAAAGTGTACCATGCCTTAAGTGGAAGACACTGTCCTCAAATAGCACATCTCATGAGCACAACCAGGCTCTGGCCTGCCTGTGCCCTTTATCGAGGCCGTGAGGCAGAGGCTGTTTCAGCACCATGGATAGCTCCATAGTGCTGCCCCCGTGGCCTGGAGCCTAAACAGGCCTTTCCACCACCAACCAGATGTTCCTGCTTTCTCAGCCAGCTTAAGGCTAAAACAAACCTTTTCAACCAGGGTTTATCAGAGTTTCTAAATTACATACTGGGAAGAAATTTAATTGGTTTAATTAAGAAAGTTTATTTCATGGTAATTCAGTTTTGTTATGCTGCAAGACTTAATGTGTCCTCTGGTGGGAGCGTCTGTTATAAATATTCATTGCCTCACTCAAATACCCTCTCCTGGCCCTAATCTCCCTCCCCTACCCCCAAAGAGTTTGAAAATGTGTCTGAAGAATATTGAGGAAAGTGAGGCCTTCCCGAGCAAGGACATCAGTCCAGGACAAGGTCAACTGAATTCAGTATGGAAAGGCTAGAAGGCTGGAGCTAAAAGGGACTTTACAGCTATAGTGTGCTGCTCCTGCATCTTCCCAAATAGGGAACTTGGGCTTGGAAGGGAAATGAGAAAGGGTAGGTAACACACTTAGCCAATGGCAGAGCTAGACGTAGGGACAAGTCTCCTGATTTCCAATCCACTGCTTTGGTCTCACAAATTCTAAATTTAAACTACTTTAAAGCTAACTCTAGAAATCATCTGGTCAACTTTCTTGCACACAGAAGAAAAAACTAAGGCCTAAACAGGAAGCTAACTTGTCCTAAGCTACATTCAAACCCATCTATCTCCATCCTTCTGCAGGATTCCCCAAGCCCTGAGAATCATGCAACCTCTGCTGGATTACCTCCAGTGAAAAACAGCTTAGTATTACATTTGTGCACCTAACACAGTTCATAGTAAGCAGATGAAACTGAAATTTGACATTACTTTTCCTTGAAGGAGTTTATAGTCTAGTTGGGGAAAGGACATAAAATGAAAATAAGGGCATAAATGACAATAATGGGCCAAGCTTGGTGGCTCATACCTTTAATCCCAACACTTTGGGAGGCCAACATGGGCGGATCACTTAAGGAGTTCAAGACCAGTCTGGCCAACATGGTAAAACCCCATTTCAACTAAAAATACAAAAATTAGCTGGGTATGCTAATGCACACCTGTAATCCCAGCTACTTAGGAAGCTGAGGCATAAGAATCACTTGAACCCAGTAGGCAGAGATTGCAGTGAGCCGAGATCATACCATTGCACTCCAGCCTGGGCAACAGAGCAAGACCTTGTCTCAAAAAATCAAATAAAAATAAATGATAATAATGAGCACCCATTACGCATTGCTCAAACTACTCAGTTTCTCTACTGTATCCCAATCTCTCTTGCATCTGTGCCTTTGTACATGGACACCATTCCCAAATACAGCTGCTTTGTCAACCCCAACTCATTCTTCAAGACCCTGGAAAATCTTTCTAGCCTCTCCCGTGACACATACAACCATGACTAAGTCCTTCTCTTCTGCATGCCCCACTACCTGTGAAGCACGTAGTCCTGTTTGTGTGTGTCAGGGGAGAGGTTGGAAATACTATCCTCTACCATCCTTTCTCATAGCATTTATCATGCTGAACAGTTACTTTTTTCACTTGTCTGTCTCCCTACCAGGGTAAGCTCCTTGGACTCAACAATGCCAAGAGCATTGTCTGGCAAAGACTAGAAGTTCAGCAAATAGTAGCTAAATGGATGAGTATGAAACTGATTTAATGTGGAGTTTCAGCTCACTGGGTTATAAACCCAGAATAGTTTTATTTTTCCAATAATTGCTACCAACTGTGCTCTGCTGAGCCCTCCCTTTTCCTGCTGGGTAGCAGACTGTCTTAACAAACTCAATCTGAGGCCATAACTTTTCAGTCACTTTCAGCTATTAGAACAGTTTCATTGGGTTCTTTAGGATACAATCCTATTTACTTATATTTTGTATGCTTATGTTTGATTCAAAGTTATTCCTACCCAGCCCCTGTTATTCTCTGCCTCCTCCCCTCACCATCCCTAATCCAGTTCCAGCATCTGCTCCCACTTACCTCCTCCCTTTTCCACTGCTCTGGCATTGGGGTGTGAGAAGAGAAACAGGAGTATCAGACTTCTGGTGTAACAGCTCACAGTGAGACAGTCCTCTCCTAATTGTGCCCTAGCTGCTGACCTGATTCGTTGTCTGTGGACTCCTTACAGGTGCAGGGTAGACCCCCATAAACTCTACTGATGGGGCCCTCCCTGACCAGCTCATATGTACTGCCAATCCCAATTGAGCTTTGCCTCATTATTGACTGACACCTACCATCACAGTTTCACAAACCCAGTCCCCTGATGCTCCTCACTGTATGAGGTCTCTCATCTCATCCAATCTCTGCAGGGAAGAAAGCCTTGTTCCTTTTGTCTGGCCAAACCACCACTCTTCTCTCTCCATGCTCTTCCTTTACTATGGCAGAACGAGGCCAGGTAGTTAAATAAACACAATGTCAGTCTACTTTTCCTTGGGGAAAAGTTCAATCCTTTGTTTCTCCCAGGGAAATGAGACAGGAGAAAACAGCTTTTTCTCCTCTTCCAGGGAGAAGAAGTCATAGTATGGCTGGTTTTTAAAACCAGGAGCCCCTCAACTAGTCCTGTCAGAAGGTGGGCACCGTGACTCTTAGTCAGTGTCTTTAACACGTAAAAACTCTGTGCCTTTTTTTCAAGCACAAACTTTAGGTGCCAATTTCTACCTCAGGGCAGGGGGGATGATATACTCTACAGTTCACTCTATTGTTCACACTATTTCTTGGAATTGAGGCTAGCAAAAGAGAGGTTCTGAAAACAGTGTTCCTTGTGGGTAAACAGAGGAAACTTCCTTAAAGCAACAGTCTGAAGTTGAACCTTGAAGATTAGAAAGAATTAGAATTGCTGAAGAAAAAAGGAGATCTCAGCATGGGGAAGAGGAAAAGGAATTATCATGACATTGTTCAGGAGATAGCACAGTGTTCAGCAGCACATAGTAGGCACTGAACAAATAAAATGAATTAAACTGCTCCACTTGCAACTAGAAGCTCTTTCTAAAAAAAAAAAAAAAAAAAAAAAAAAAGCAGGGACTGTGTACCTGGACAGGCTGAGTTCAGACCACCACCCTCCAATTAATTTGGCATTTTCTCTAAGTCATTTGATCTCTCTGAGCCTTTCTTCCCCAGATTTTTTTAAAAGGATAATAAAACCATTTAGAGAATTGTTATGAGAACTAACAAGGTGCATAACACATTGTAGCTGATAAAATGCCATGTGTCCACCAAAGAGATTTATTTTCCTCCTAGGCACACAGTTGCCACAAGAAACCAGGAGTCTGAATTCTGGTCAATAGAATGTGGGCAGAAGTGAGGCATGCCACTTCCAGCCTTGGCCCCTAAACTTCCCAAACAATATTGCACACTTTTCTCTTGCCCCCGTCAATGAGGCTGAAAGTGAAAGAATCCAGGAAAGTAAAGTTAGAAAAGATCTGTTCCCAAGAGCCACTTGGTCTACCACTGGCTATGGTGGTTGAGAAATAATTTTGTTGTTTAATCCACTGGGATTTGAAGGTTGTGTGCTCCAACAGCAAGCACTTTACTTCAACTAATACACACATATAAAGTACTTGGTAAATGTTGGCCATTATTGTTAATCATATTTTTATATCACTCTTTAGTTCACAAGTACTTTTTACTTCTTCATGTAATTGATTCTCACAGTGCACTTGTAAATGAGTATGGAGAACAGAGAATACTGTCCCATTTTATAAATGAGGAATCTGAGATCAAAACACACAGTGAATGGAGGTGCCCACTAATTACACACAAGCAAGGAAGTCACATGACCAAGACAAAAACCATTATACTTTAACTGAAGACCCCTCTTACTCTGCCTGAATCTGAACATTTGTTCTGCTGGGTCACATGAGCAGATCTAGCCCCACTGGGACCTTTCTGGTCCACAAAGCAACAGTGCCAGGTAGAAACACAAATTTCTTAGGGTCAGTAGCAAAACAGAAGAAGTTAGTAATTCCCAACAAGGCTTCAGTGTAAGCAGATAGACTGGGTATCAGATACTAAAGTCAGGTGAGGTAACATCATCATTGATTCAAAAGACCATATGCCACCATGGAAAGAGTGAGATGTGGATTCTAGTTGTAGTTCTACCATTATCTTGCTGAGCAGCCTTTGGCAAGTCACTGTGCCTCTCTGGACTTCAGTTCTGAATCAAAGTCTATATGGCAACATCAGGACTGAGGGATCACACTTTCTCGGAAGGACTGGAGCCCCCTTGGTTGCAGAGTGGTAGAATATCCCACCTCCAGGGGACCTTCTGGTTTCCCCTCAGAGGCCAGCTGAGAGTGAGCCAGCTCCAGTCCCCACCCTCACCCATGCAGCTCCTCATGCTCCAAAATCCCAGGCAAAAGGCATCTGTCACCAAAACAAGTGGCCCGCCTTTCCAGCGGGTAGCAAGAGCTGGGAACTAATGGTGCTTTGTCTAAACAATTGTTTCCAAAAGCAATTCGTTTTCCAGGATGGCTTTTTATTTATTATTATTATGTTGGTTCCCTAATTAGGTTGAGACACAAAAATAATTTCCAATGTACAGATAACAAATGCCTCCATCTAAGGGAATCAGCTGCCCTCAAACTGCCAACCCTGGTGAATCACCACCTGCCAGGGATAGAGGAGCCTCAGAACCAGAGACCATAATGTGGGATCCTAAGAAGAGAGGGTCTTGCAAAAGGTCACACACAAATTAGAGACCAGAGACAACGCACTCTTGACTCTGAGTGTAATGTCTGGCTGATAACTTACTAATATAAATATTATCATTATTGTCATTACTATTGTTATTAGTTTAGAACCAGACAGAGCTAGGCTTCAACTCTGAGTCTCTATTTACTAGTTCTATGCCCCTTTTTAAGCATCAAATTTTTTATCTGCAAAATGGGTAAATAATTTCTTATCATCTCAGGATGATCAAATGAAAAAAACTATGTAAATTGCCAGGCGCTTAGTAAGAAACCTAACATTCTTAATTAACATTTACAAATAAGTAGAAAAAGACCCAGAGGAAAAAAATAGCACTGTGGTTAAGAGCACAGATCTACAGCTGGACTGCAGGTATTTTAACCCAGTTTACCATTTAGGAGCTGTGTGGCCTTAGGCAAGCTACTTACCCTCTAGCACCTCAGTTTCTTCATCCTCCAAATGTGGATGACAATGATTATTATGATAGTGATGATGGTGGTGATAATTCATATGTCATAGGGTTATATGAGAATAGATGCATACAGTAAGTATTATAAAAGTGCTAGCGATTATTAATTCCAATTTTGCCTCACTCCTGCTAGGTCTTGAACTCAAGTTTCAAGCTATGAGTCCTGAGCTCCTCCTGGCCTCTGACAACAGCTGCCTAGGCCATGGGACAGAGTGAGGAGAGAAGGGTCTCCCCAGCTTTCCATCAGCCCTGCCTCAGTTCTGTGCCAGATCTTGCTCTCCCATCTCTTAGTTGTGTGACTTGAGCAAGTCCCCAGGCCTCTGAGTCTCCTCACCTCCTCTGTAAAGGGGGTACAATAATTTTTGCCCTCCCACCTTCCAGGTCACATTGAGGACCTGGTGTGAAAATTCTTTGAACGCTGAGCAGGAGTGAAGCAAAATTGAAATTCATAATCGCTAACACTTTTATAATACTTACTGTATACATCTATTCTCATATAGCCCCATGATAAATGAATTATCACCACCACAATCCCTATCATAATCATCATTATAATCCGCATTTGGAAGATGGAGAAACCGAGGTGCTAGATGGTAAAATATGCTAGTGGCTGAAAGTGGACCTCCGTTTTACGAGCCACATGAACCAATGTGATGAGTGAGAGCAGATAACTGCATGGCTAGCTCCGGAGGTGGGCAGGAAAAGCAAAGGGTGATAACTTTAACTGAATTGATTTCACCTGTAGGGCCATTAACTTAATGCCTCCCACTTGGTTCGGAGCAAAGCCAAGCCTGGCTACAGCTACTTGCGCCTATTGCCTCTGCTGCACAGATTAGCGAGAAGGGAGCCACAGAGGAGGAGGCCAGTCAGGGTCAGGACTCGGGTAAGATGAGCAAGGTGCCTAGGGCACAAAATTTAAGGAGGCTCCCACCCTCCAGATTGTGCAAGTGCCTCCTTGTTTCCTCACTTGCCTTACCCTACCCCTGACCCTGAGATGAAAATAGGCCCCAGCCTGGGGATCAGGACTCCTGTGTTGAGGTCCTGGTTCTGCTACTTGCAGGCAATTATGGAACTGGATTTACCTCCTCCCAAAAATAGAGGTGTGTATCCCTACATTCAAGAGTGATGTGAGGACTAGATGAGAGGTGCTGAGCTCACACAGTAATGGCAGCCTTTAGTGACCACCTGCTCTGCAGATAAGGTGATATGCTCTCTACCTGTTCTCAACGTCAAGGTGGGCTGTGCTCACCAGCCTCCCCTTTATCCCCACTTCATAGCCCAACCTGCTTGTTCACTCTCAGCCCAGGCCTCACACCCCCACATAGCCTGCTCTTACCTTCTCTCCAGGCCACGGGGACCCTCCTCTTCTCTTCCCTGCCTGTCCCAGTCTTCTACCTTTCCTCCTCTAATCACCAAGCTCCTCCTTGCATCCCTGCCCATTAGCTCCATAGGACACACATGAGCTGCTCTTGCCCGGGAACTATTTTCTGTGTTCTGGCCTCAGATATCCAGCAAGAAGGGTGTTATGGACTTAATTGTGTCCCCCTAGAATTCATTTGTTGAAGCTGTAACCCCCAATGTGACTTTATTTAGAAATAGGACCTTTAAGGAGCTAATTAAGGTTAAATGAGGTCATGAGGATAGCGCCCTAATTCAATAGGACTAGTATCCTTATAAAAAGAGGAAGAGATGCCAGGAGTGTGCACCCAGAGAGAAAAGGCCCTGTGGGGACACAGCCAGAAGGTGCCCATCTACAAACCAGGAAGAGAGGTCTCATCAGAAACCAACCCTGATGGCCTCTCCATTTTGGACTTGCAGCCTCCTGAACTGTGAGAAAATTAAGTTCTGTGGTTGAAGCCTGTGGTATTCTGTTATGGCAGCCTGTGCAGGCTGATACAAAGGGCCTCTTTCACATTTCACATGTGATCTTGGATGGTCATTTCCTTTCTCCAAGACTCTTTCTATAACTGAGAACAGGAGTTAGCATGGCTGGGGGCAAATTAGGAATGTTCTCACAGAGAAGGTGAGGCTCAAAACCAACCAGATGCTGGCAGGAAGGGTGAATTCTTTGCTGGGTGATTTTCTACCAGCAAGGCCACAAACGCCTGGAAGAGCTGAACTGCACTGCCAGAGAAGAAGCTATGCGTGATAAGCCTGAATGGCAGGGCCAGGTGGTGGGGGTCCTGCTAAGCCATGCAAAGGGCTGTCTCCTTTCTGAGGGCAGAAAGGAGCCACTGAAGAGTTTTGAAGAAGAGAGTGACATGGTCTGTGCCTTAGAAGGGCCACTCTGCCTGCTATGTGGGACCTGGATTGGAAAAGCAGGGAGGAAGATGACTGGAAAGCCCAACAAGGGGTACTGCAGGAGGAGGGGCATGTGAATTACATCAGGAGACAGAATGGATGGGATGTGCTTGTCTGGATGGGGTCAGGGAGGTTAGGGATGTTGTGTCCCATTCCCTACTCATGCAGTGGCTTGGTGGGCTGGACTGGGGTAGAGAGCGGCCTATGGACGTGAAAGTACTTTCTACATTGAGGGGTTGAGGGGGAGCTGTTTTCCACCCCAGCACAAACAAAATGCTAGGTACATGATAGATGCTTGAAAAATATTGGCTTGACCAAGAAGCAGCTTATCTGCTCCTTCTGGAATCTCTGCCTGGTTCAGCCCACCTGCCTCCCCTCCTGCCTCTACCATGTCCATCAAGGTGACCCAGAAGTCCTGCAAGGTGTCCATCTCTGGACCCCAGACCTTCAGCAGTTGCTCCTATATGAGTGGGCCTGATACCCACATCAGCTCCTCAAGCTTCTCCTGAGTGTGCAGCAACAGCAGCTTCAGGGTGGCCTGGGCAGAGGCTATGGTGGGGCCAGTGGCATGGGAGGCATCACCACCATCATGGTCAACCAGAGCCTGCTAAGCCCCCTTAACCTGGAGTTGGACCCCAACATCCAGGCCATGCGCACCCAGGAGAAGGAGTAGATCAAGACCCTCAACAACAAGTTTGCCTCCTTCATAGACAAAGTACGGTTCCTGGGGCAGCAGAACAAGATGCTGGAGACCAAGTGGAGCCTCCTGCAGCAGCAGAAGATGGCTCAGAGCAACATAGACAAGATGTTTGAGAGCTACATCAACAAACTTCAGTGGTAGCTGGAGACTCTGGGCTAGAAGAAGCTGAAGCTGGAGGCAGAGCTTGGCAACATGCAGGGACTGGAGAAAAAGTATGAGGATGAGATCAATAAGCATACAGAGATGGAGAATGAATTTGTCCTCATCAAGAAGGATGTGGATGAAGCTTACATGAACAAGGTGGAGCTGGAGTCTCACCTGGAAGGGCTGACTGACATGATCAACTTCCTCAGGCAGCTGCATGAAGAGGAGACCCGGGAGCTGCAGTCCCAGATCTCAGATGTGTCTGTGGTGCTGTCCATGGACAACAGCGCTCCCTGGACATGGACAGCATCATTGCTGTACAAGGAGATTGCCAACCACAGCTGGGCTGAGGCTGAGAATATGTACCACATCAAGTATGAGGAGCTGCAGACGCAGGCTAGGAAGCACGGGGATGACTTGCAGCATGCAAAGATAGATCTCCGAAATGAACCGGAATATCAGCCCACTCCAGGCTGAGATTGAGGAACTCACAGGACAGAAGGCTTCCCTGGAGGCTACCATCACAGATGCCGAGCAGCGTGGGGAGCTGACCATTAAGGATGCCAATGCCAAGCTATCTGAGCTGGAGGCCACCCTGCAGCAGGCCAAGCAGGACATGGCACAGCAGCTGTGTGAGTAACAGGAGCTGATGAACGTCAAACTGGCCCTGGACATTGAGATCGCCACCTACAGGAAGCTGCTGGAGAGCAAGGAAAGCCGGCTGGAGTCTGGGATGCAGAACATGAGTATCCATATGAAGACCACCAGCAACTATGGAGGTGGGCTGAGTTCGGTCTATGGAGGCATTCACAAGCCCCAGCCTCAGCTACGGCCTGGCCTGCAGCTGTGGCTCTGGCATGGGCTCCAGCTCCTTCAGCCACACCAGCTCCACCAGAGCCATAGTTGTGAAGGAGATCGAGACTTGAGATGGGAAGCTGGTATTCGAGTCCTCTGACGTCCTGCCCAAGTGAACAGCTGCAGCAGCCCCTCCCAGCCTGCCCCTCCTGCAGCTGCCCCAGAGCAGGGAGGGAGGCCGCTGTGCAGGGGAGCACAGGGAACAGGAGACCCACCTGAGGCTCAGCCCTAGCCCTTAGCCCGCCCGGGGAAGTTTACTGCCTGGGGACCCCTACTTGCCCATGCCTCCCGCTATAAAACAATTCAATTGCTTTTTTTGGTTTTTGTTGTTGTTGTTTTATCCAAAATAAAACCTCAGCTAGCTCTGCCAAAAAAAAATACATATATATTGGCTCAATAAATAAATATGAAGAAATGAAATATTAAGGTTACCACCTTGGTCACACTCTTGGTCTAAAATGGAATCTCAGCTCCCAATAATGAAGCTGGCAATCCCTTCAATTACCTCTTTGACCTTTCAACCAGCCATACCCCAGCAGGACCAGAACAAGAACTCAGATCCTCCTACTCAGGGAACATTTGCTACGGGACTGATGCTTTCCCACTCAGTTCCTCATTTAATTCCTGCAATGACTGTCTGAGGGAGAGGAGATCAGCCCCATTTTAGAGATGAGGAAACGGGCTCCAAGAGGCTCAACAGCTGGTTCCAGGCCACCTTCCTTCACTCCATCCCATGATTTCTTGTTTCCCTGAAGGCTGTGAACTCTTCACCTTTGATAGAGAACAAGAACAAATTCCTGGAAGTCCTCTGCTGCACCATTTGGCTGGAAAATATTTCTTTAAAAAGATATCCTGTCATCTTCTCCCTTTTTCTTCATATTTCAGAGTCTCGGGTTACAGCTCTTAACTTAATCTGCTGGAAAATATAGCCTAGCCATGTATCCTGTCACTCTGATCTGAGGCACAGCTCTCAACCACAAATTATTTCCACTTCTCATTAAGAATATCCATTCATCACTTCCTATCCGGAGCCCAGTTATTCCTCCTTGAAACATATAATTAGAATAAAATTAAAAATTCAGAGTGTCAGAATATTTCCTGGCCTGACCCCTTATTGTCACATGGGGAAACTGAGGCCCAGAGAGGAAAACAGGCCAGCCCAGAATCACATAGCCACTCCATGGACTTAAACCCCCATCTCCTGACTCCCCCTCCCACTCTCCTCCTATAGTCTTTGTATACTGTAAATGAAATTTAAAAACTACATGCAGGTCACTCTTGTCAGTTTGCTGTTTTGTTTGAGATGGATTCTACGTGGTTTCATTATCAAGGTTCTGAGCTGCCCACTGGGCTCTTCCTTCACTCACTTGCTTCTAAAAGGGAAAGAACCATGCAGCAGAAATACACACTAACATGGTGGTGTAAAGACCCCATAGAACAAGAAAAGGTGAGCAGAAAGGGATTTGGGGCAGTTGAAAAAAGGTGGGAGCCAAAGAGCAAAGAAACAAATGTTCCCCTATTTTGAACATCTACTCATCTCAGACACTGCGTTACACAAGGTGCGCTCATGTTCTTGTTTAATCCTCGTGTTGACCCTATGAGGAGATTATTAAGACCCCCATCTTTAAGATGAGCAGATTGAGGCTCAGGGAGATTAAAGTAACTTGTCCAAGGTAACTTGACAATGGGGTGGAAGGAATCAGTCTGTTTAACCCCAAGTCCAGCACTCAGTCTGTTATACCCGGCTCTCCCTGATGCATAGATTATGTGCCCTTGGGTAGTTCTTTTCCCTCCGTAGCCCTCAGTGACCCCATCTAGAAAATGAAACAAGTATAGCTTCATCATTGGAGAGAACCAAGAAAACAGAACAGTAGAGACACTGTTAGAAAGAGGCAAAGGGAGCATTGAGCCTCTCTGCCAACTGAAACCATTAACAGAAAACTCTGCTGATCAGAGCAGAGGTGGGTTTGTGCACATATCCCCTGCCATCCCCACCCTACCTCCCAGGTGTCCACTTTAATCTGACTCGACCTCTCCCAGGTTGCTCCTTGGCTCTTTAGAATGTCCCCCCCCAACCCCCCAACCAAGGGTAGGGCCTCTGCTGGGTTTCCTCTTCCCTTCCCTTGGCTCTGAAACTTTTGAGGCCCTCCCTTAATGCCAGCCCAGCAAGAGGCTCACAACCTCCCTTCGTGCCAGGGAGGCCAGGACAGGGAAGGGAAAGGGGCAGGGAAGAGTCCCTCCCAAAATGCCCTGTGAGCAGAGCCGAGTAATGACCATACTAGGTACTGCAATTTCAGTCATTCAAGTATGTGTGAGGCCCTATGCAGGGACAGAGAAAAACAAAACTGCAAAAGCAAGAGCATTAATCTATTGAGCCTCAGTTGCCTTATTTGTAAAATGGGCACAGTGTTCCTCATTTAATCCACACACAACCCTATGAGGTATGTGTAATTGTTAACACCCCATGAAAGTTCTGCCAAATTCATAGGAAGTGCTCAGTGCAGTTGTATTACACAAAAGCACAATCCCTGCCCTCAAAGAGCTCCCACCTTCGTGAGGAGGGTGTGTACCCAAGAAACAATGTTTGCTACCATTCGTTAAACAACTCTTTCCAGGCACTCAATCTGTGGTATTTCTAACCTTCATAGAATCCTGTAAGACAAGTACTAGCATCTTCCCTTTGGCACCGAGGAAACTCAGGCCCCTAAAAACTTCCTTTGGGTCACTCAACTAGGATTCCAAATATTAACACCTCCTTTTCAGACCACTCGTTACAAAGTAGAAATCAAGAATCTCCGGAGTTGACGTCCAGGCGAAAGTCTGTATTATTCATCATTAGCTCCTTTGCCGGCCTGAGATTGGGACACTAGAAGAAATCAAGCCAGGAGGAAGTCCCAGTCAGCCAGCTAGGGGCTGGCCCAGAACTGTAAAGGCCTCCAAGGCAAGTGGACAGCCACACTGGAGAGTGCCCACTTCATGGAGTTTTTAGAAGAAGCCATTTGGAAGGGCTAAGCTTGCCCCCTACTGAGCCTCTGAGAGGGTCTGGCAAGACCTACAAAGAGGCTGGGGCCATACCCAGGTGGCAGAGAATTAGGCCTCACCTGGTGACTGTGAAGATGGAGAGGAAGGGATGGTCTGTCAACAAGCATCCACAGGACTATCCATGTCTTCAACCCTTTGGGATATGAGGAAAATGCCTGAAGCCCCGCCCTCCTGGAACCTTCACTCCTCTCTGTGGGAGGGGCCCTAAATACAGGAGAAGGGAATAAATTATTCTTCATAACAACCCCATAATGCAAAAGTGATCGTCAATCCTGATTTTCAGATGGGGAAACAAGGCTCTAAGAGGGGAAGCAATTTGCTGCAAGTCACACAGATAATGACGCTCAGCCCCTCTAGTGTTTGCCCCTCTGAGCCACGTCACTCATCCCCTCCTTATCCACTTTCTCTTGTTTTTATAAAAGGAGAGGAAGGAACATATGGACCTTCACTGTGGTGTTCCTATAGGCTGGCTGCATGAGATGCACTCCTAAAGATTTTTAAACATACTGATCCCCAGATCCTGCCCACGAAGATAATGATTCAGATGGTTTGGACAGAGCCTCAAACTTAAATAAGTTCTGAAATAATTTCCAATTTTCAGTGGTGGCTAAAAGCAAGAGGACTCCCTTGAAATATTCCTTGTTTCCTACCCTAGCCCAAGGCCAGTGAGTAGCATGAAAAGGTCATTTCCCATAGCATGAGTTGAGAGTGACACTTCGTATCTTCCATGCATGCATTTTTCTCAAAGTCTATAAGAATTAAGATTTATTTATTCTCTGCCTTACTAATTCTAAGAGACCAAGTTCTATGATTCTGCGATTTTGTCCATTGGTCTGGCTAAGCAGGGGATGGTGTGGACTCT
Organism: Saimiri boliviensis; assembly: GCF_048565385.1. Taxonomy (NCBI): domain Eukaryota; kingdom Metazoa; phylum Chordata; class Mammalia; order Primates; family Cebidae; genus Saimiri; species Saimiri boliviensis. Next base: position 48,707,913 of record NC_133459.1, read on the forward strand.
GCAGTTTCTTGCTAAAGAGTAAAGAGGAGACAGGCAGAACAGGCCTGGGGGCATTGAAAAAAAAGGCCTTGCCCACTGTATATCATTTGGGCAGCCTATAACACAGAGGCTAGCAGATTGTAAGTGGTCAATGAGTACTTCTTAAGTGAATAATGTATTTATTACAGTTACAAATGCCAGAAGACCAGTTGAAACTTGGCTAGACTTCAAGGAGAAGGAGGCTAGGCACAGTGGCTCACACTTGTAATCTCAGTACTTTGGGAGGCCGAGCCAGGAGGATCGCTTCAGCCCAGGAGTTCAAGACCAGCCTGTGCAACATAGTGACACCCTATCTCTACCAAAAAAAAAAAAAAAAAAAAAGTAAATTAAAAATAAATTTAAAAGCAGAAGAATACTGAAGTATCTCCTATGACTGAGGTGCAGCTGGGCCTCAGAAATGACAGAAGCCAGGGCCTCAAGTGCCCCAGGCCTCTGTGTGCATCTTGATCTTTCTGCATGCCAGCATCATTCCATCCAAGGCAGGAGCAGTATTCCCCCGTACGGCACGAAATGAAACCACCTACACCTCTCGAGCTTCATATGCAACAACTCCCATAATCAGACAGACCTAGGACTTTCTTCCCTTCATTCCAGTTTGAAAATTCCCAAGGAAGCCCCCTGATCAGTCCAGCTGAGTTAGGGTTGCACTTCTGGCCAGGTGGACGGGATTAATTAAAGTCAAGGTCAAGCTCATTGCTCAGAATCAGAGTCCTCATCTTTGGACAGCTGCTTCTCTGGGCTGGTGCACCTCTTAGCCCAGAACCTGGGGCAGGAGACTGGCTAGCTAGTCACCAAATACATTTCACCTTCCTTTTGGGAACACATATAAACTATATTCTGCAGACTCCCATGCAGATGTCCATATGTTAAGTTCTATCCAGTGAAATGGAGGAAGTGATGAGTGGAATGTCTAACCTTGGCCCATAAAAACTTCTTGCATCACCCCGTATGCTCTTTCCCCACTCACGGGCTAGATGTCAGTGCCCAGTGTGACCCTGGAAGCCACATGGACAATGAAAGAGCTTCCATTAGCCTGTGTTACTGAATAACGGTGAGGCGCAGAGTACCCTTCCTCCTCCACTGCCACTGATTGAACTTCATGTGAATGAGAAATTAATATCTATTACACTAAGCTATTCACCTTTTAGAGTTTTATCTGTTACAGTAGCTGGTGTTAAGTAGAAACCAAGGTCTTGGTTATTCCCAACTCCTTCAGGGACTTCAAAAGAGCTTTGCTATGTCTCTCTGTTCCCTCTGCTCCATTCTCCTATCCAATGTCACCCACCTTTTAAGACCAGCTCCAATCTCTCCTCCTTCATAGACACCCCACACTACAGGCTAAAATAGACCCTCCTCTCTCTGCCCTGTGACATAGCTAACATTTACTGAGTGCCGACCATGTGCTAGGCTCTGTAGTAAGCCACCACAACCATTACCTCTTCTAATCCTTGCCACTACATGAAGTAGATGCTTCTATTCTCCCCAACTGAAAGATGAAGCACAGAGGTTTAGGTCACTTGCCCAAGTTCACACAGCTAGTAAGTGACAGAGTTAGGATTTTACGTCAGGAAGGCTGGCTCCAGAGGCCCCACCCTTAACTGTGACATGACACTACCTCTACATACCACCATTAATGTTCTCACACCTCCAGGAATTTCTCCTATGGTGGGATTTTTCAATGCAAATTAAATATAATGCGATCCTTTAATTAAAGAGCACAATTTGTACTGAGCAGATCACAGTTAGTTATAATACAATGAAGGAGAGGAATCTGCTACAGGGGAACTAGAGGAGGAGATGGTAGGTGCTGATGAAGGCATGTCCTGATGTCTTTAGGATGCCTCCTTAGAGGGACTTGATGCTTTGTGACCAGCGGAGGATGGTCAAGGTGATTGGAGATCTGAGCTAGTGACAGTGCTAGGTGACAGGAAAAAAGGCTGTTCCTCTTGAGCAAATTCATGAGGAAGTCTAAAGCTGGATTTGCTCTGTGATGTTCATCTTTTACAGCCATACACTTACAGCTGTAAAAGCACCTTTATTATTGTCATTCCTGAAGGAAAAATAACTTTTTTATGGCAAGTCTGACACTCTCAAACCCCAACCTCATTTTCCCCATTGAAGCAATTGCCTCTGTAATTCCATTTTTTATAATACAAGATTTCTTAGGAATGCAAACTCCACATCCTAAGAGAGCATAGCACACAACTGGTGTTCTTCAAGATGCCCATCTCCTCCTGATTAAGCTCCCCAAGGGTAAACCTAGGTCAGCTCCATAGCTGGGGCCTTGGAAACCAGCACAGAGACCAGCCCAGAGCCTGGCATGGAGCAGGTGCCCAACAGCTGTTTGCTAGGTGCTGCCTCTGCCACCACCCACCATCCCTCCTAAAACCCACCCTGTATTTCTCTTCTCTGTCATGTCTTTCGGTAAATGTAACATCTCCAGCTGGTTTAACCTACCCTGATCTGTCTTCTGCAAACCGCCTGACTCATTGCATAATAGCATTGCCCAGAGACCTTATTCATGTGAAATCAACATCTACACCATCTCACACTGCCACCACTACCATTACAAAACTCTTAGCAGCTCATAGAGAATGAATTCAAATCCCACCTCTCCTTGCCACCAAGAAACCTAGGTGGCAAGCCCTGGATCACACAAGTCCCACAGACCCCACCAGCTCCTTCCTGCTTTCATACACAATTAATTTAGCAGACCCCAGAGGCTCCCTAAAGGCAGGAAATAGTACCCTGAGGGGAGAGCAGGTGGTTCTCATGGTGAACAAGGATTTGAATAGGCCTGCTACGTCTACAAACTTAGATCCTGTGAACTAGACCTGCCCTTTGCCTCAATTTCTCTCTAAAAGCCCAAGACCACATTAGCCAAGGGATGGTGACACTTCTGCTCTGGTGACACCACTGACAGTCCTGCACCAAGAGCTGGAGGCACTGTGCATTACCTTCTAATCACACAGTCAGCATCTGTGTGACTTTGACTTCCCCTCTCTTAGCCTCCATTTCCTAACCTGTCCTTCTCCAGGGATGCTAACACCTGCTTTGCACAGTTATTCAAGGATCCCATGACCTATTGCGCATAAAGTACCTAACGTAGTACCTGGTCCATAAAGCAAATGGAAACTATTTGAAGATTACAATGATGGTGGTGGTGATGATGATGATAAAAATTTCTTCTCAGCAGAGTGGGACCAAGGCCTCAGCAAGATTTGGGGCCCACTTGAATAAGCACTGAGCATGTTTATCCTGATGGGTCAGGGGACACTATTAGAAACCAGGGTGGACCCAGGTATCACTGAAGGTTCTTATGCCCAAACCTGCCCTGCCTTCACCTTCTTCAAGTCCCTGAGTGAAGAAAGTAACCAGGACAATAATTAGAAAATAGGAAGTTAAGTGACACCGATTTTTAACAGAGTCTTTGGCCCCAAACTCAGTGCTGAAAATTGAGCTGACCTATGGGGAAGGCTCCTTACCTGGATAAGGTGAGCCCTTCTGGTCAGAACCTAAGCAGGCCCCCAACTGATTAGTTCAGCCCATGACCAAATGGAAGTCCCAAACCTTGGCAACACAGCCTCTCTGCACCTGGATAAACAGAGAAGGAGACCAAGGGTGAAGGAGAGAGGCTGGCCAGTGTCTTAAGAAGAGCAAGGATGCAGCCCAGACTGCAGTGGGTGGAGAAAGAAAGGCCACAGCCACGGGCCGACCTTGGTCACCTCTGAAATCTCCAGAAACCCATGGCCCAGAAAAGATCCCTCAGAACAGCTCTCCTCTGAAGGACAATAGAGGGGCACCCAGCCTCCCCTAGGGCTCCCGGGTAAGCCCAGTCCTCTGTAGCTGGCATGGGTGCTGTAGCACATACTCCAGGCCCTGAGCTCTCCTACTTCATTTCTTGCAGTCCCTCTGTCTCTGCCCCAGCCAGGCCAGCCCCTTGATGGCTAGGGCAGGCAATGAGACCTGGTTCTAAGGATTCGCACAGACACTGTGCCTTGGGAATCCAACCCAAATCCTTCAGTCTTGTATTTCAGCCCCATGACTCTCCTCCCTACAGCACCAGGCACAGTGTGCCTCCATTCCACTCATCCATATCCCATCTTCCCATGCTTATTCCAAGCTCTGTTGCCCCCGAGAAGCCCACCTGCCTGCCCCAGTCCCCTCCCACTTCTGAGCCCTCACCATCCTTTCTCTCTGGTGCCTCATTTAATAGATCACCCATAAAATCCTTTATCAAAGAACACCTTGTATTGCTCTATCTTTACACAGGGCCCTGATTCCCCAGCTCTAGAGAAAGCCCCTTGAGTTCTTAATCTGGCCAAGCCTCAGTTTCCTCATATGTAAAACAGAGACATTGACAACTACTAGACTTTTAGCACCCACTCTATTCCAGGCCCAATATTAGGGGTTATGGGGAATACAAGAATGAAAATGCATAGTCTCTGATGTCAAGGAGCTACTGGACATTCATAACAAGAACCCAAGGTGGTGTGCAGTAGAGGGACGAAGCAGGGACAAGCCTTGGGTGGTGAGGGTTCCTGGGAGAAAAAGATGTGAGCAGGCTTCTTGGAAGAGGTAGCATTTGAGCTGTCATGAGAGATGACTGGTTTCCAATGGGCAGATGCAGGATAGAGAGGGCATTCAAGGTAGAAAGATGTCATGGGCAAAAACATGGAGCGGGGAAATTTCAGGGCCTGTTTGGGAAAGTAGATATTTCCATTTGCCTAGAATATGTGGTACCAGTAAGGCTGTAGAGGAAATACCACCAAGTGATTTCAGCCTTTCTAGTAAAGCACCTTGAATGGAAGGATGATAAACTTGCTCCTACTCTGTTGAGGGGGGAAAAAAGGCTTTTGAAAGTTTTTGAAGACAACCAAGAATAACATGAGCAAAATATCTTCATAGAAAGATTAATCTGGCAGGGTGAGAAGAATGGATTAAAATGGGAAGAAACTGGGGCACAGATAGGTCACAATGGAATGCCATTTCACATTCACTACATGGATCAAAATTAGAATGTCTAATAACACCAAGTGTTAACGGAAGATATGAAGGAGTGAAAATTCTCAGATACTGATGGTGGAGTATTCATTACCACAGCCATTTTGGAAAACAATTTGGCATTATCTTATATAGCTAAATATTTGCATATGTTCTCTGTGACCCTATAACCCAGCAATTTCATCCCTAGACCAGTATTCTCCAGAGCAGCAATTCTCAAAACGTGGTCCAGGGACTTCAGATTTTTTCAGGGGATCCATGAGGTCAAAACTATTTTCATAATATATTTGAAAAGTATTATTTGACTTTTTCATACTTGTCTCACAGGTATACAGTATTTTTCAGAGGAAACACGATGTATGATATTGCAACAGATTAAACATGGATACAGATAGGAGATTTCAGCTGTCTTCTGTTAAATCAGACAGTAAAGAAATTTGCAAAAATGTCAACAATGTCACTCTTCTCCATTTATTTTGTCTCAGAAAATACAGTTATTTTGTATTTAAACTGTGTGATTTATGTTAACATATAATGAGCTGCTTATTTTAAAATGAATTAATAAATATGTTTTTCTCAGTTTTAATTTCTAATATAGTGAATATCTTTAGGTATAACTTACATAAACAAAAGCTCTTTGGGATCCTGAAACTAAAATGTTTGATAATCACTGCTCCACACAAACTCCTGCACATTCTTCTGAGGCTGTGAACAAGGAGGCCTGTAACAAGACTGTCTTAGCTAAATATCTGTACTAGCAAAAACTGAACGTAACACAAATGTCCACAGACAGAAGAATGAATAAAACAAATTGTGGTACAGTCACACAATGATATATTATACAGCACTGAAAGTAAATGAACTGCAGCTTTAAAAAAAATAGATAAATCTTAGAAAAATACATTGGTAAAAGCAAGACAGGTCCAGAAGACAACAAACATTACATCATTTTTACAAAGCTCAAAAACAAACTAAGCTAAACATATATACTTAAGAATACATACATATGTGATAAAATTTTTTTAAGCAAGAAAATAATAAACACACAATCCACCCTCTTGGGTGGAGTCTGAAGATTAAGTTAAAGGAGGAGTACATACCTGTTGTTGATAATGTTTCAATTCTGAAGTTGGGTTGTGGCTGATAGGCAGCCATTTTATTACAATGCTTCATAATTACATAATGATACATAGACTATTTTGTATGTACCAAATGTAATCTTAAAGAGATAATAAACCCCTAGCACCTGGACTGTGGCCTCTAAATATCATTTCCTACTAAAAAAACAAAAAGGATCCTTGGAGAGGCGGATTGCAGTTCTGGAGCCGGAAAGGTAGAAAATGGTGTATCTTGTCATTCTCGAAAGCAGGGAAGCTAACAGAGACTACTGGGATCCTAATCAAAATGGCTCGGAAGCCAAGTTGAAGAGATTTCTCTTAGCCAAAAACAGGATAATTTGAGTGTCAATAAGGATAAAAACTGAAATGGATTGAAACATTTCTCATGTATTTAAACCCATATGAACTCATTATGAATTCATAACAACACAAAGTAATCTCATCAGTCACCTTTGGATAATGCTTGATAACAAATTCATTATTTTTAAAACTGGAAACAAATGGGAAGAATTGAGCATTTACCCTGCCTTTCCTGAATGAACAGTACCTCAGGGTAACCAAGTAGTTTATGAAAGGATGTTACACTTTATAAAAGTCCAGCTAACAAACAAAAAAACAATAACCTATTATGGCTAGGTGCAGTGGCTCACACCTGTAATTCCAGCACTTCAGGAGGCCAAGGTAGGCAGATCGCTTGAGCCCAGGAGTTCAAGACCAGCCTGGCAACATGGTGAAATCTCATCTCTACAAAAAATACAAAAAAAAAAAAAAATAGCTTGCCGTGATGGTGCATGCCTGTAGTCCCAGCTATTCAGGAGATTGAAGAGGAGGATCACCTGAGCTGGGGAAGTCGAGGCAGCAGTGAGCCATGATCATGCCACTGCATTGGAGCAAGATCTTGTCTCAAAAAAAAAAGAAAGAAAAGAAAGATTATTACTAATATGCAAATTCTGAAGAAACAATGGATCTAGTCAATGATCATCAATAGCTGCTAATAACAAAAAGAGAGATGATAATTAGGTAGCTTGTGCTTCTTGTTTTGTTTTGTTTTGTTTTTTTTGAGACGGAGTCTCGCTCTTGTTACCCAGGCTGGAGTGCAATGGCGCGATCTCGGCTCACCGCAACCTCCGCCTCCTGGGTTCAGGCAATTCTCCTGCCTCAGCCTCCTGAGTAGCTGGGATTACAGGCACGTGCCACCATGCCCAGCTAATTTTTTGTATTTTTAGTAGAGACGGGGTTTCACCATGTTGACCAGGATGGTCTCGATCTCTTGACCTCGTGATTCACCCGCCTCGGCCTCCCAAAGTGCTGGGATTACAGGCTTGAGCCACCGCGCCCGGCCCGTGCTTCTTAGTAAAAGTTCACAGCACCACCTCTGAAGCATTCTTGCCAAAATCAAATCTGAATCTGATGAGACCTCTAGATTCAACTAGTGATATACAGAAAATTCAGCGAACAGATGAACACATCAAACACCACCATGGGACAAATTCAGCAAAACCCAAATGTGGAAAACAGTATAAACAACCCAGTTTCCTCAACAAATACAGAGCTGAGGAAAAATAAGAAGAGGGATGAGCGTATACATTAAAAACTAATAAAGACACTATCAGCCAATTGCAACATATGAATTATTGGGATCCTGAATCAAACAAATTGTAAAACAATGAAATAAAATTGTAAGTTAACCTAAGAAGATTAAACACTACATATTTTATAATATTAGGGAATTTTTTGTTATTTTTAGGTATGGTAATGACATTATAATTATATATTTTAATGCATCATTATATTGATAGATGTGATGATATGCTGTTTGGGTTTTGTTTCAAAATAACCTGGAGGCAGGATAGGATGAGAATAGCAGGCAGCAGCAGATGAAACACGATTGGCCACGGGCTGATAACTGTTGAAACTCGCTGACAGGTACATTGGGTTCATCATGTTATTCTCTCTATTGTTGCATAACTTTGAATTTTCCACGATGAAACTTTTATTAGAGAGCAAAGACAAAATAAAAATATTTCCAAACAATAACAAAAGACAGATAATGAGGAAGCAGGAAGGAGTTGCATTTGTTCAGATGGAGGCCGGTGATGCCATGAAGACAGAGCAGAAGCAGCCTGGAAATGCTGACTCTGAGATGCCACACACCCTTGTTTAAGCATCCAACCAGAAATCAGTGCGTCGTGGAAAGATCATCTCTGGGTCACCAAAGAAAAACATCAAAACTAAACAAACAAACAAGTTTCAGTGCTGCCATGGAGATCCCATCCTTAATGCTTTTTATTCTGGAAAGTGGTTGTTTATCTCTCCCTTGTGTTTCCTGTCCATAAGCCAGATCTGCTTCTGTGACAAACAGTTTCCTCAGTCCCATGGTGACTCAAATGTGATGCAGCAGTCGGTACCTTGGAAACCATTGGAAAAGGGAGGAGACCCTGATCGGGGTTCCAGAGTGCTTCTCAGGTTAAATGACTTTACCTCTCTTGACAGAGAAACCGAAGCCTACAGAGCTGAGGTCACTCACCAGTGCCCAGTAGAGCCACCTGAGAAAGCAGGGAATTCAGAGTCAGAGGACCCTGGAGCTGAGCCCCACCCTGCACTCCCTGGGCAGGTGATCCTAGAAAGCCTTTGATTCCTCATATGTAAGGTGGGGCCTGCAGTCACACATGCATCACACAGTAACATGCAAGCACACATGGCGTGTAAACTGCTGAGCACCTTACAATTCCTGGATGGTGGTTATTTATTATTTAGACAATTCAAGCCTGGTGTCTCCTACCCAGGGCCATTCCACTGCAGCATCACCAACTAAAGACATGACCTGAGCATCTACTCAATACCAAACAGGAGTCTTCTCTCCCTTCTTCCTGGTCTTGTGTGAGACAATATCATAGTCTTCTCTTTGCTAATGAATCCTGCCCCAAAATAGCCTGGGAACTGAGTCTCCACTACCTGAAGAGGTGCCAAAATGAGCATGGACCATGGCCTCTGCCTTATATTGGGCTTCCTAGGGACGGATTCTGGAACTAAGAGTTGTGTGCAGAAGATTCATTGGAGTGTTCTTTGGAGTTGCACCTGCAGCTGGGCAGGGGGCCAAACTGATCATTAATGAATTGCAACATCTCATCCTATCCTAAATGGAATGTTGTCTCAAGTTGGGGGAAGAGGGCTGGGCTTTTATACCCCTGCCTCAGCCAATCATGGCCATGGCCATCCCCGAAAGGAAGAGTGTGCTGGAGTGAGGCAGTTCCCATAGCCAAGGACCATTTCCAGTGAGCTGCCACAGGACCAGCCAGCAACCAATATCCCCAGCAGGTAGGGGTGTTGTGTCAAACCTAGAGAGGGGATCTAGACAGAAGCACCACAGTATCCACTACAGCCTCAGACAGACCTGAGCTTCACACTTGCTTCTGTCACTTACAGCTGTGTCACCTTTGTGGAGATCGTAATAGGCTCTGCTGCTTACTAGATATTGGGAGTCTCAAATAAAAAAGACTGGATAAAAATAAACTGGATAAAAATGGAACTTTAAGGCTTATCTCCTTGCCTTCTCTATACCCTCTCCCCTTAAAATGACAGGAAAAGAGAAGATACACATCCATGAGGACAGGAAGAAAGGAAGAAGAGTCATTTACGGATGAGAGAGTTCGACAAATTTCTATAAGATTAAAGGGAGATGAAGGCGTGAGTGGTAGAAGCCACAACACAACCTAAGCTTTCATGATCTACCAACACTGGGTGAGCATTCTCGGAAGAGCCACGCTGGCCTTTCTCTCTACAAACATTATGGGCTGAAAACCTTGTCAGTAGGCTGTTCCTTCGAATGCTCAAACATGTCTCTTCCAGTTAACTGTCTGCTTTCCCAGAAACAACTGCTTATTCCCAAACTTGTTTATGCCAATGGTACTTGCTTTTGTAATTATGTGATTCCATTTAATATTAATAAACCAATAAAATATGATTGTGAAAAGGGAGTTGTTTTTATGAAAGCTATGTTGAACATTTTGAAAGACTCAATGAAAGCAGATTGCCATTTTTTTAAAAAATGAGTTACAGACAAGCAGTTGTAACAGACTAGGAGGAAATCACATAAATCTAGAAGGTATCTGTACTCACATTGTTCCATAAGTGCCTTTTAAGTTTTAGTTACACAATAAAGAAGGTGAACCTGGAAACGGTAGACAATGTTTTACGCATTGGGATTTGTGCAAGAAAGACCTTATAGAATTCCAACTAACAGGCCCAGACTCAAAGAAGGTGGAATAGGCATCTGCAGTTTTCAGTCAAAATAAAATAAAATCATTTTTAATGATTTCTTGCTTGACACAATTTTTTTTAATTAGCCAACTGCTTTCTATTGAGTTAGATAAGACTGCAGAAGATGTACCAATGAGAAGACAGGCAACTGCCTCTAGAGGAGGAAAAGGGCATGAGATTTGAAGGCCAGAAAGGACTGAAAACAGCAGGATTAACTGAGAATCTGCTAGTAAACAGCCAGATCCCCCTGCCCCAGCCCTCTTCCCACTCTATAAAGAACATGGCAGTGACTCCAGACCTATCACTATATTCTAGGTTAAAAACTTTACATAAATAAACTCAATAACTCATGCAGTACTATTCTTATTAGGTCTAATTTACAGATAGGAAACAGGCAGAGAAAAATTAAGTGATTTGTCCATGGTCACATAGCTAGAAAGTGGCACAGCTCAGATTCAAACCCAAGTAGTCTGGCTCCAAAATCCATCCTCTTCGCCATATCCATCCTGCCTTACTGGAGAAATAGAGCAGTCCCAGAGAACAGAACTCCCCTTGTTGATATTTACGTCTCTCCCAAAACAAAAGACCAGGACCTGTCTGGTCCACCCAAAGGGAAATCAGCGCCATCTGCCTTCACAGGTCATCAATGCCAGTCAACTTCATGGACACTTATCCTTAACTGTGGACAAAAGTCAAGGACCAGTACATATTTTAAAAGTCTCCATCCAATAGGAGGAGGATGCAGAACCACAAAGAGACCGCAATAAAGCAACCAAACAAAAGAGGGGAGCAGGAGGACACAGAGATAGGTCAACAAATGGGAGGGGAAAAAGTCGCTATTGGTATTCTCAGAGAGACAAATACAGAGGCTGTGTCTATGTTGTAGAGGGGAGGGGAAGGAAGAGCATGGAATAAACAAGTATGATAGCTGAAATTAAAACTTCAATAGAAGAGTTGGGACATATATATAAGGGATAATCTAGAGAGTAGAAAAAAAAGGCAAGGAGAAGGGGAATACAGAAAAGTGAAAAGACACAGGAAAATCAGTGCTGGAGGCCCAAGCTCCAATTTGCAGGAGTTGTGGAAAGCAAGCAGAGAGATTACTAGGAAAAATAAACTTTCACAGGACTGAAGGATCCGAGTTTCCATATTGAAAAGGACCACCCAGAGACTAGCACAATGAATGATAAAAGCCACCATGTCACATGTTTTGTGAAATTCCAGAATTCCAAGGACAAAAAAAAAAAAAAAAAAAAAAAAAAAAAAAAATCCTCAAAAACAGCAAGAGAAAAAGAAAAGTGGCACAGAAGGAACGTGGATCAGAAGGTGTGAAGCCTCTCAAGGGTTGGGTTGTGTTGTACTGCAGAGACAATACAGGGCACCCAGGTCGAAAGGAAAATGATTTCCAGCCCAGAATTCTATGCTTAGCTGAATTATTGATCAAGTGCAAGGGCAGAATACAGATAAGTCCACGTAGATGAAAAGTCCCCCACCCTGCCCAATTTCTTAGGAAGCAATTAAAGTTTTCAAAAGAAGGGAGCAAACCAATAGAGACAGACAGAGGACCTTGAAATGATCCCGGAGAGACATTCTGGAACCAGAGGGTTCCTGCAGACAGCTAGGTAGTGCAGTTTCGGAGGGAGCGTTCCTCAAGGCAGAATACCGAACACGACGGAGGAGGTTTTGTTGGGAAGCATAGGATGAGAAGCCATGGCAGTTCTGATAGAGCTTTTGGGAAAACGAACAGCTACATTTTCTTAAAAGGAATGATGATCACTCAATTACCGAAAAATATAGTGCTTCAGATATACCGGGCATGCGGATGGGGCTGGAAGACGGCTAATTCCTTATTTATTCTAACAGGGAGACAATAGGTAAAGTCTAACGTAGGAAAATTAAGAAATCGCAGTACGAGCATATTATTTTGAAGTACGAGGGTAAATGCCAGAAAATACAGGTAAAAGTTGCTAAAGCGGTTGCCATCAGAGTGCAGAACGGGGAGGACGCATTGTGTGAGGCAGGGGATGGCTGTTTTTCGATCAAAGCCTTTCAATTCGCCTCCAGCCCGGGGCCTCAGATTTCCTGAAGCACTTTCACATGCAGTATGAATCGGTTTCCCCAAGAACCCCCATTACAGAGCGGGAAACCGAGGCCGGGACGGAACAGCGCCCGCTCAAGGTCACGCAGCGAAGCCGGGGCCCCCAGCGCGGGTTTGGCAGACCCCACGCCGCTCCCCGCCCGGCCACCCCGTCCCTGACACCCACCCCACGCTCAGAACCGGAAACCAGCTAAAGGCCAGCGGCGGCGCCAGACGACTCGCCCTGCCCCGTCGACGCCCCAGACCGTGTCGCCGACCTCGGCCCCGCAGCGCTGGCGTGGGCGCGGTCGGACCTCACTCAGCCGGCACCGGCCCGCGCCGCCCGCCGCGTCCACACCGTCCTTGGGAGGACACGCGGGGAAGCCGCGCACGGTGCGGCAGCGCCCCCTGCCGGGCTTCGGGCGCTCCGCTCCCAGCCGGCTCGGCGAGCGCTCCGGGAAGGGGGTCCGGACCCCACAAACACTGGGGGCCAGGACAGGCTCCCGCTTGGGCTGGGCCGACCCTGGCCCGCCCAGGCCTGGGGCACGCTGCAATGAGAGCGGTACCCTCTCCACAGGACGCGTCTGCTGCCCGCGCGTCCTCCCAAGGACAGCGGACGGGCGCTGGGGCTGGAGAGGGTAACGACCCGCCCAAGGTCACACGGCGCCGCAGCGGCACGGCCGGGACTGGCACCCACACCTCCCGCGGAACCTTGCAGGGACCCAAACCTCCGGGGTTCGAGAACTGGCCTCGTGGGCTTTAGGGAAGAGCTGGGGACAAGGGAAGGGGTGTGGCCACACCACGTTAGCACGGACCCCTGCGTGACCTTGGGCGGGAAGCGCCCCGTCCGGGGCCTCGGCGCAGCCTGCGTGCGCGTGACCTCCAAGGGTCTTTCTGGAGCGCGTCCCGCGAGGCGTGCGGCGCTTGGCGGCGACTCCGCCGAGACACCAACGGCGGCCGCGGCTGCCCACTGCTGGCGAAAGGAAGAGTCGCCGCGCCGGGGCCCCGTGGCGGCCGCCGCTCTCCTCGCCTCCTCGGCCTGGCTGCCACCCTCCCACCTCGGGGGAGTCCCCGCGCCCTGTGCTCACTCGGGGAAGAGAGGCGCAGGCATGGGCCCGGACCAGTCCCGGGAACCTAAACGCGCTTCTCAGGGTGCGTGAAACCAGGTCCTCAAATCCGCCCTCAGCAAAGAGCAGCGGAGGGTCGTGGTTAAGAGCGTGAGTCCTGGCTCTGCCTCTCCTGAGCTGTGTGACCTTAGACAAGTTACTGAAACTCTCTGCGTCTCCATTTTTGCTACCGTAAAATGCAAATAATACCTAATACATGGACTCTGTATGTATGTGAACGTTTAATTTAACAGCATTGCAACCCTATGAAGTAGTTACAGTTATTCCCATTGAGTGATGAGCCACAGAAAGGTCAAGTAACTTAACCAAGGTCACACAGGAAAATAGGTCGTGGAGTTAGAATAAAAATCCAAGTAATCTGGCTCCAGGATCCCTGCTTTTATACACCATGCTAGACCCGGATGGTAATAGAACCCACATCTTAGAGTTGTCTTGAGGGTTGTATGAGCTGACGCATGTAAAGCGTTTAGAATGGTGACTGGCACACGGTAGCCGGGAAGGAAGTGTTCACTGAGCACCTACTGTGTCAGCACTGTGCTAGATACCCGGGATACAGCAGTGAGCAGGC